>NC_091480.1:16266733-16577188 GCF_036971445.1 Narcine bancroftii
ATAATTTTCTCGGTTGTGCTCCCAATTCCTTTCTCAGTTGTGCTCCCAATTCCAGAGACAATCAAAATTTGCAATGTGTCTTTAAATAGTGTGTCTGAATTTGAGTCATGCATATCACAATGCAACCTACCAAGTTCAGGAATATTCAAACTTTTGAAAATCTAAAAAAAAACATGCTGGAAGTTTGTAATGTCTGCATAGAGTTTGCTAGAAATACTCAGCATGTCAGGTAGCATGCATGGAGGAGAAACACGGTTAACATTTCAGATCAGAAAACAATCCTTAGATCTTACTTGAGCAAACTTTTACCATGCTTACCATAAGATATAGGAGCAGAATTAAGCTATTTGGCCCATCGAGTCTGCTCCTACATTCGAACATAGCTAATGTATTTTTCTCATTTTCCTGTCTTCTCAAAGGCTTGTAAGAAGGTTTAACCAAATTGGGGCTTGAGATTCAACTCTTGCTTCACTTCCACCAGCAAGTCCAAAGCATCTCCAGGCAATTTATGTCTTTGAGTCTCATTGGCATTCATGAATACCATCCCCACACAACACAATCTTGCTGATATCCCCACTGCTCTGTGCTGCAGATTATATGCTTATCCTTGGTAGTTTGACCAAACTCTCTTACCATTGTTACATGTCTCGATCCTCTCCCTGAATATCACTCCCTCCAACACTCTTCTCCCACAAAGTGTGTACCCATATTACTTCCCCTTCCCACCCAAGGGTCTGTGTGCAGCCATCTCCCAACTCATTTTTTCTTCTTTCTTCACCTTTTGAAATGTTGAGAAATTTCAGAAAAAAATATTTCTCATCACCTACAAGCTGGCATTTCAGCCCATCATTTTTTTTCAATCCTGTTGCTTCAGACATTATAGAGGGGGAGAGATGAAAGGGGAGGAGAGGCATTGCTGGTCAGGGAAAGCATTTCAGCTGTACAAAGTCAGAACAGCCAGGAGGGTTTGCCTACAGAGGCCATATGGGTGGAGTTGAGGAATGGCAAAGGGGAGACCACACTGATAAGGTTGCATTATAGACCGCAAAATAGTCAAAGAGAATTGGAGGAGCAAATCTGTAGAGCGATAGCAGACCAATCAATGTAAGAAGCAGAAAGTGTGATAATAGGAGATTTTAACTTTCCAAATATTGACTGGGACTCTCATACTGTGAAAGGGCTGGATAGCTTGGAGTTTGTGAAATCTGTTCAGGAAAGTTTTCCAAATCAATATATAGAGATACCAATGAGAGAGGATGCAGTACTTGATCTCCTATTAGGGAACAAGACAAGTCAGGTGACAGATTTATTTGTAACCAAACATTTTGGGTCCAGTGACCATAATGTCATTAGCTTCAAGTTGATTATGGAAAAGGATAAGTCTGATCCTCATGTTGGGATTCTAAATTGTAGGATGGAAAATGTTGTGAAAATGAGAAAGGATCTAGGAAAAGTGGATTGGGATATGTTGTTTTCTGGCAAGGGTGTGTTAAGTAAGTGGATGGCCTTCAAAGAGAAAATTTTGAGAATACAGAGTTTGCATGTTCCTGTGAGGATTAAAAGCAACGTTAACAGGCAGAGGGAACCCTGGTTTTCAAAGGATTTTGGAGAGCTGGTTAAGAAGAAGAGGGAGGTGTATAGCAAGTATAGGCAGCAAGGAGCTAATGAGGTACTTGAAGAGCACAGAAAGGCCAAGAAAATACTCAAGAAAATCAGGAAGCCAAAGAGAAGACATGAGGTTACTTTGGCAAAGTATATTAAGAGTAAAAAGATAGTAAGAAACAAATGTGGTCCCCTAGAGGATCAGAGTGGTCAACTATGCGTGGAGCCTCATGTAATGGGAGAGATCTTAAACAGTTTTTTTTTGCATCAGTATTTACTCAGGAAACTGGCATAATGTATAAAGAAGGAAGGGAAACAAACATAAGTATCATGAAACATGGAAAATAAGGAGGAGGAAGAACTTGGTGCCTTACAGCGAATAAAGGTAGGTAAATCCTATTGGTATTTGGACAGCCATAGGCTGATTAAGGACAGTTAGCACGGCTTTGTGTGTGGTAGGTCATGCTTAATGAATCTTGTAGATTTTTTTGAGGAGATTACCAAGAAGGTAGATGAAGGAAAGGCCATAGATGTTGGACTTTGGTGAAGACTTTGACAAGGTCCCACATGGGAGGTTAGTTCAAATGGCTAAAACACAAGGTATTGATGGAGAGGTTGTAAACTAGATTCAGAATTGGCTGAGAGGAAGAAAACAGAATGGTACTTCATGGTTGCTTCTCAGACTGGAGGCCTGTGACTAGTAATGTGCCTCAGGGATCAATGTTGGGACCATTGTTGTTTGTTGACTATATCAGTGATCTGGATGTTAATGTGGTCAAATGGATCAGCAAGTTTGCTGATGACACAAAGATAGGAGGCGTTGTGGACAGCGAGTAACATTTTCAAACCTTGCAGAGGAATCTGAACCAACTGGGAGAATGAGCCAAAAAATAGCAGATGGAGTGTAATGCATTCAAGTGTGAGGTGATGCATTAAAGGGAGACCAAGGTAGGACATACACAATAAATGATAGGACACTGAGGAGTGCGGAGGATAAAAGAATATAGGAATATAGATATATTGTTCCCTGAAGGTGGAGTTGCAGGTGGACAGGATTGTAAAGATAGTTTTTAGAATATTATGTTGAAGTTGTTTAAGACATTGGTGAGGCCAAATTTGGAATATTGTGTGTAGTTCTGTTTGCCTATCATCAGGAAGGATATCAATAAGATTAAGAGAGTGCAGAGAAGATTTGCTATGATGTTGCCGGGTCTTTAGGAGTTGAGTTACAGGGAAAGATTAAACTGGTTAGGATTTTATTCCTTGGAGCGAAGAAGAATGAGGGGAGACTTGATAGAGGTTAACAAGATTATGAACGCTATAGACAGAGTGGCTACGTGTAGGTTTTTCCACTTAGATTGGGGAAGATAAATACAAGGGGGTCATAGTTTTAAGCTGAAAGTGGAAAGGTTTAGGGGGAACATTAGGGGAAAGTTCTTCACTCCGAGAGTGGTGGGAGTGTGGAATAGGTTGCCATCTAATATAGTGAATGTGGACTCAATCTTGAGTTTTAAAAATAGATTAGATAGATACAGGGATGGGAGAGGTCAGTGGAACTAGTGAAATAGTGGTCGGCTCAGACTAGAAAGGCCAAATGGCCTACTTTCGGTGCTGTAGTGTTCTATGCTTTATTCTACCTTATTCAGCTAAGGTAGAATATTGAAACACTCCTTTTGAAAGTATTCTCCTACAGCAGACAAAGCCAAGCTAAATGTGAATAGGCTCTTCCCCTTGAGGGTAGGAGAGATTGGAACAAGGGGTCATAAGTTAAAGGTTAGGGGGTAAAACTTTAGAAGTAACATAAGAGGAAACTTCTTCACTCAGAGAGTGGTGACTGAGTGGAATGACCTTCCAGAAGAGGTGTTTGCAGCAAGGTCAATTTTGTCAATTAATTGGAGGTTAGATGAGTACATCGATGTGAGGCGGTTGGAGAGTTATGGGCAGGGATCAGGTAGGTGGAACTCGTGGAGTTTCACTTCAATTGGTGCGGACTAGAAGGGCCGATATGGCCTGTTTCCGTACTGTAATTGTTATATGTTATATGGTTATATAGTTATGGTAATCTGGAGAGTTTACTTTAGTCATCTTTGGCCTAATTCTTTAGGAAAGTTGAAAATGCTATATTTTATGTCATTTCTGGGAGAAAGTGATTCTGAAGAACACATCATGGTTTTTTTTTGGATTTCATGCCATTTGGTGGTATCTCTGGCCTCATACCAGATCATGGTGTTTAAATTTCAGTCCATATAAACATTTCAGTTTTGTAGATAGTCACTTGCCAGACATTAAATGCTTATTTTAATTAAATACAATCCTTCCTCTTCTGCCTTATTTCAAGTAGATTGGAGGATATAGTTGTAAAGCTGAATACTATTAAAAATATCACCCAGTCTGGTAGGTACCTCATTTATCAATGAACAATGTACCACTTGTTCTCAACAGTAAATTGATTGGCTATGTGATACAATGCCCTGTTTAATAGCTTAAGATTAAGCATGGATAAAATCCTGGATTGCTTGTATTCTAACTTCTCTATTTTCCCTTCATATTAATTCTGTCACATCTTGGGGCTGGAAGAACACTTAGTACATGTACTCTGTTTTCCCAGAATGGTTTCTATGAATGAGGTGACCTGCGCTTCTTCTCCGTCCCCACTCAAAGAACCATTAGTCACTACTCCATTTCCTTGAGTGGTTAAGCCCTGAAAAATGCTGCAAAGCGTGCCTCATGCATTTCCATAGTAACCGTCATGGTGCTTGAGAAATGCATTTTCTGAAGGCACTTCCCATGAAACAACAGCAAAACTTCTAATGGTTCAGTAAGTAATAAATCTCCAGGATACAGAATAGTTGCAGCACAGAATGAATGCATTTAGTTAAATCTGCAAGTTTATTCAAGAGCAATCCAACAAGTCACATTCTCCAATCTTCTCCCCATAACATTGCAAATTCTTTCCTTTCAGGTACTTATACAGCTCCTTTTTGAATGCTAGAATTGATCTCCCTTCACTGCTACCCCTATCAGGGAATTCTAGAACCTAGCCATAGCATACAAAAGATTTTCTTTCAATGTTGCTTTTAGGAACATAAGAACATGAGATAGGAGCAAGAGAAGGCCACCAGCCTGTTGAGCCTGCTCCACCCTTCAATGAGATCATGGCTGATCTCATGACAGGTTTATCTTCACCTACTTGCCTTTCCCCCACATCCCTCAATTCCCTTACCATGTAAAAATCTATCCAACCTTGTCTTAATTATATTGTATTTACTGAGATAGTCTGCACTGATTCAATGGGCATTAAATTCCATAGTTTCACCACCTCTGGGAAAAGCTGTTCCTCCTCATCTCTGTCCTAAATCTACTACCCTGAATCTTGAGGTGATAGCCCCTAGTTCCAGGCTCCCTCATCAATGGAAACAACTTATCTACCTCTATCTTATCTATGCCTTTCATAATTTTATATGTTCTTATAAGATCCCCTCTCATTCTTCTAATGTTCTTCATCATTCACCTTCATTCCACAATGCCCCCTGTTGACTTTATTTTCTCGCTGCATGTCCAAATGTCGTGGTACATCCCACTATAATCAACTGTTATTATCAGGCCTAGACTTGTCATCTGACAGCTTTGGCAAGTACCAGAAGGGCCAATGCACTCAAGAAGTTGTGACAGCCTTTACAAAAAGAAATATTGAATAAAACTACATGGTAATCACTGTATATTGTGTGCAAAAACAACAATTTTTCAGTAGGTAATGAATAATGAAGTCGGTGTTACTTAAAGTGATTTTTTATGCTTCAGGAGTGCATCAAGTTGAATCTTGTTAAAATATTTTACATGCTTTAATTTAAAAATGTATTACAAAATAAAAATGAAAAGTTGCTACTACAAATTGCTTTACATGCTATAAAATTAAATTACGTGAATAAAATATCATTTAAACAACTTTCAGACTTAAAAAAAAAATTAAATCAAACATAGAACACACAAAAAAAATCACCCAATAGCTCGAATTTAAATTTTTATGCTTTTAAACGCCAGTTATCTTTCAGTTCAGGTCTATTATTTCTCAATATTTCGTATTGAAACATGCTATTTAAAAACTTACCCCCTTTTAATAAAAAATTCCATACATTGAAAAAATGGGAAAAGACCTACTATATTGGCTCATCCAACCTTTTTTGTACAGTGGTGATCAATCATACAATCCCAGTACGCTGAGAACCATGCAATTTCCTGAGAGAGGAAAAGATCTAAAACTCCAAAAGCACAGGCTAACTCAGAAGAAAATTCTGAAAATTCATTTCCCATTCCTTTGGACTATCAAAAGTAGTCCATGTACCAGCTCTGGTGATGAATTATATTGGCAGCCACCATTCAGTTGTAAACTCTAATTCAGCCTGAAGTAGGATCAGCTCTGTGTTAAATAAACCCAGTTAAACAAGATTCTTGTCCTTATTTCTGTCTCCCAGTAGCCTTTATGGGTATTCTGAGGAGAGGAGTTACAGGTGCAGGGGGGAGGCCAGTCCACATGGTACATTCATACAAACTAATAGCTAGACAGTGGTTCCACCACCTTTTGCTCTTGCAGGAACCTCTAATCCTACATAACCTAAAAGTGGGAAAAAAAAACTACAGTTAATGCAAAAAAATTTGTTAGAGAAACTCAAATGAACTCTATCTCCAGAAGTAAAAACACAATGCTGGAGAAACTCAGCAGGTCAAACAGTGTTTTTTATAAAGCAAAGATAAAGATGCAACACCAATGTTTCAGGTTTGATACCTTGATGATAAGATAACATAATGAAGGGCTCAAGCCTGAAATATTAGTTTTGTATCTTTCAATCTTTATCTTTGCTTTATAAAGTACATTGTTTGACCTGCTGAGTTTCTCCAGCATTGTGTATTTACTTCAATCACAGTGTCTGAAGACTTTCTTGTTTTACTTCTACCTCCAGAACATTGTATGTTGCATTTTGTAGCACGATCAATAACCACGCAGACACAAAGCACATGGTCAAAGGCTTTAATGTCCTGAAACCTCCAACATACAACTACGTGCTTCTGGCTTGGATCCAGGAGGTGGGCCGGCCTGAGGAGTCCAGTGAGAAAAGTCCTTTGGGGTGAAGTGGCACATTATCCATTGTCATCGTCTCCAGTCATGCAGTTTATACCAGTTCATAGATTCAGCTGGTCCAGAAGCTTTATCTGCTGCTTTGATCACCGCAGCACCAGTGGTGTTGTCATCGCTCCCGCAGTGCAGCGATTAATCCAGTGGGCTGAATGTCCAGGGGCTGAGCTGTGGCAGTGCAAACCGGTTCCTGGGGCGGGGGGGGAGGGGGCATTGGGGCGTTGGAACATCGGTTGCTCCGTTGGAAGTTGCAGGGGTGCTGGGGGTGAGGTCCTGAGGGGTTGTGGTGGTTGATACCTGGGGCCAGCTGGTCACTGACGAGGGCTTCTGGGTGCACCTTCCATGCTGGGCCCCTGTTCCATCCAGATCCCGGATGGACACTGTGTATTCCCGCCCATTCGGGTACTGTATGTGGGCGTACTGGGGGCTTAGCCTGCAAGAGGTGCACCTCCTTTCAGCTTCTACTGGTTTCTGAAGCAGAACAGGCAGCTGAATCTGATGACTTCACACCTGATGACATCAGCATGATAATGAACTTAAACTGGGCCTTGGGCTTCATTTGCATGGGAGTGTAAGCATCAATTGGGCCTTCAAATGCAGCTCATCAGTCAAGACCTGACCAAGCCTTGTCAGCTCCAATGTCATGTAGGCCAGAGCAATTAGAAAACAACGTGGAAGAGAATGGGCATGGTCATCAATTTCAGGGGTGGGGACACTTTAAATACCACATTTTCAGGCAATTAAACCACATTTAACTGAACAGTGCATGAACTCAGATTTATTGTCAGAGTACATACATGACATCACATATAACCCTGAGATTCATAAAATTGGTGCCTTACACATGGATAATTCACTAGGACCTAAATCCATACTCTTCTAAGGAAGACTGTGATCCAAATTTATCTCTTTCCTCTCTCAACATCCCTAATGTCGACTTGTTGTTCAAAATATGCATGCAATACTTTTCAAGTTCTCCTCCACCTTATTCTACCAAGTGGTAAATTCAAGCTTTAATGGGACCTGCTGCCAGGGTATTATTTTATTTTTGAAATCATTCAAGCCAAATATTTGAAAATACATTCAATTTAGAATGATACAAAGGTGGGAGGGTGATATAATGGTCTTTGCTATTCTGACTAAACTTGCAAATTCAGCACAGAGGGGGATGTTGTTCAAGTTGCATATGGAGATGCTGCTCACAGCTCCAGTGGCCAAGGTTCAAACCGGACTCCAGCACTGCCTGAGCAAAATTTCCACATTCCTCCATAACTGCATGAGTTGTGGGAGGGAAAAGCAAAAACAAAATTTGGGTCCTCCTACTTCCCAGATTTGTGCTAGTTGGTTGCTAGTCTGAAGTTGATAATACTGTTGTATATGGTAGTTTTAGTGCGCGTGACCTATGTTTGAAAATATTTTGTATGTATACCATATATACACGTGTAATAGTCAATACCATGTAAAATTCAACCCCCCTATTTTTGAACCTGGCCACTCGCCCATCCGAGCTCCCAATGCCCCAAATGCAGACTTACCACCCAGAACAGGCAGCCCCCTGCCCCCCCCACCAGCCCATCTGAGTTCCTGACGCCTCAATGACGCAGGTACTCACCACAGTCAAAAGTAGTACAAATGTAATAGTCTCCTTTTACCCTAAAAATTGGTCCACAAATTTTGACTATTACACAAGTATATACAGTATGTGTGATTTTTGATTATTGAAACTAATTCAGTTAGCAGTTTACATACATGGATACCAGTTCATATTATTACATACATGTAATTCTTAATATTTATAATTTTTTTCTAACAATATGTGCATGCAAGAGTAAAAATGTGTATGTAATATTTTTTCATGTCTTGCAGCTCTCAAACATCTGAATTTTATCATATGTGACTTCACCCTGCTCTATGTGGTAAGAAACTGTGAAAATATATTTCACATTTGGAGGGTCTGTGTGCAATCAGGTTTAAATACAAGAGATGTTTACAAGGTTTCCTTTGCTGGTCCAAGGGTGAGAAACAATTCTATTCACCAGTATTAACACTACAACCAAAAGTCTGAAGTTGATATTGCAAAGCAAATTTGATGAAAATATGGTTCCATACTGAAGCCTTGCTGCTTTGGTACACAATCAGAAAATCAAGGTTAGGGTGTAATTTTTTTTTCCATATATGGCCTTTGGACCTGCTGAACCTCTGTTTCAGGAACTCAGCTTCATTAATTTTTTTCCCCCCTGGCACCTCCTGCAGTAACGTTACAGACAAGCTGTTTTGCTACCCTTTTCCTTCTAGAAATTAAGTTCCTGTGAACATGGCACCTTCTGCCACCATTACACAGTTCTTTGTAATCTTGCACATTAAATCGGAGGAGTGAAATTTAGTTCTGTGGGGCTGCCAGGTAATTTGCTAACACCTATCTTGTTTCCCTGCCCATGTTCAATTTCACCCTCAAACACCACCAATATTGTTAAATCGTCAAGGGCTTTATTACACTTATCTTCTGCTTCATCAGCTCCCCAACCATGAAGATCACCTCTGATATCAATGTTAACTCCGAAATGAGTGCAGCAAGACAGCAAGAAGCAAATGAAAGCATTATGTCAAATAATAGTCCAAATTCATTGCATGAATGCTCTGTCAGAATAAATACAGTTATGCAATGCTCCATTCAGCAACTTTTTTAAAAAATCAACAATTTAGTTCAACACCAGTGAATCAGTGATAAACAAAGCATCTAAGGAAATACAAATCGGTATCCTATTTCATGTCCGATGCTCTTATTATTGTGTACCCTTGTATTCATTTCACAGTATCACAGCTCAATTTGGCACTGACAAATTTTCTGCTTATATTTGTAACTCACCAGGTTGACAAACTCGTGGTAGCAGATTTGGCCCTGCTCATTGCTCTGCACAAGAGCAAACAACATCTCAAGTTTGGTAGGATCCAGTTGTAATTCATGGCTCTGAAGCAGGTTGGAGAAGTGCTCCACAGGAATGAAACCAGTATTCTCCGGATCAAGCTGAAGGACAAATCAAGGGGGAATTATTAAAGCATGTTTGACTCTTCTCGTTCTCTTTTTTGTCTAATTTTATAATCTCACTATCATTAACTTGTTAGTGTTATTTAATTCTTTGAAACTGCAGACTAATTTTAAATTATTCCTTCCCTTCAACTTCAGCCTATTAAGTACACTAAATCTTCAGTATCTGTTTAAATTTCTAATCAGGCCAGAATCAGAATTTATTGTCATGAACGTGCCATGAAATTTGTTGTTTTATGGCAGCATCACAGTGCGAACATTTATTTTAAACCACCTTATCAAATAAAAATAGTGAAAGGAAAAGTGAGGGACTCTGTGGTTCATTGCTCATTTAGAAATCTGAAGGCTGAGGGGAAGAATCTGTCCTTGTGCCGCTGAGTGCTCGTCTTCAGGCTCCTGTACCTTTTTCCCGATGGTAGCAGAGCCAAGAGGGCATGGGTTGGCTGGTGGGAGTCCTTGAGGATAGAGGCCTCTTTGTTAAGACATCACCTCTTTTAGATATCCTCGATGAAATGATGTCCATGGTGTTGCAGGCCGAGTTAACAACCCTCAGTTTTTTTTCCTATCCTGGGCGTTAGCACCTCCATACTAAACAGTGAATCAACCAGACAGAATGCTCTTCATGGTACACCTTTAGAAGTTTGAGACTTTGATGACAGACTGAATCTCCTCACAAAGTGTTATCGCTGGTGAGCCTTCTTCGCGAATGCATCAACATGGAGGCTCCAAGACAGGTCCTTAGAAATGTGGACACTCAGGAATTTGAAGTTCTTGACCCACATCCAGCTTTCTTTTCTCTTCAGCATTCCTTCCTTGCTTGGGGGTTAGATAACACTTTCAATTGGTACTCCTTGAATGGGCAATTGATCCTGTGGAAAATCACGGCAAAAACCTATAATCTTTGAAAAGCAATAAATCACAGATAAAGAATTATGGATGGATATACTTACACAACCCCTCCACTTTCAAATACAAACACATACTCATGTTCACCAAGGAAAAAAAATCATTATCTCACCAATAAAACACAAAGAAAAATTCTCACAGGTTCACCAAGAAATATAGGTATAGTATATATGCCCTTTTTCTACTCAGCTCCGATGCTCCTCAGAGAAATAATGTAAGTAATGTTTCCAGTGCCCAGATAGTTTGTATATTTTTTTAAATTTTTTTTAGTTTGTATAGATAGGAATTATGTGCATATTCCTAACAAAAACCAATCGGCATTTTTTTTTAAGTATGTTACTATAAATCTGATCAGCACCTTTGAATTGTGGGTGTCGTGTGATGATAATCAGGATGGCAGCTGTCATATTTTAATTCATTTCAGCATCTCCAGGTTACAGGGAAGAACAGTCTTGGTTCTATCAGTAAATCTGATGAAGTGCATTAAGTCTAACTCCCTATAGAAACTTTGCCATCTCTTTATTCTTTTGACCTACTCATTCAACTCAGTCTGCAGCTATCTGACCAAATAAGTCATTACTTGCCTCAGAATCAAAATTTTATATTATGATTGTCAGATGTTACATTGGTGTGTTATCCTTGTGGTAGATTTCAAGTAAGATTATGTGGAGGTTAGATAATTATAGTCTGTGATAAACACACCGTTAATGGTTTTTTTTCCAGGTTTACAGAGAAAGATTCAGAATAGAATCACCACAGTGAAAAACCAATATGCAGTAACAGCCCATAAAATCTCACTCCAGTATGGATGTCCGTCAAGAAAGGAGAAAGCAACAGTTAGGAGATAAAGTGCTGTGTAGGTCGAGCTTGAATCATATTCATTCATCAATTACCATGACAACAAATAGCATTTGACAAGAAACAAAGTGCCACCCACATGAGTCATTTTCTACAATTGTCTTTATTTTAAACAAACGAATGATCTAGATGTTTCTATGCCCACAGCAATAAAAATTTGCACAAGCTGAGGAGCTCTTCTTTGCATGAGCAGCAAGAAAATGGTCTAAATTAAGGCATTTCTTTTTTCTTTGGCTTGGCTTCACGGACGAAGATTTATGGAGGGGTAATGTCCACGTCAGCTGCAGGCTCGTTTGTGGCTGACAAGTCCGATGCGGGACAAGCAGACACGGTTGCAGCGGTTGCAAGGGAAAATGGGTGGGTTGGGGTTGGATGTTGGGTTTTTCCTCCTTTGTCTTTTGTCAGTGAGGTGGGCTCTGCGGTCTTCTTCAAAGGAAGTTGCTGCCTGCCGAACTGTGAGATGCCAAGATGCACGGTTGGAGGTGATATCAGCCCACTGGCGGTGGTCAATGTGGCAGGCACCAAGAGATTTCTTTAGGTAGTCCTTGTACCTCTTCTTTGATGCATCTCTGTCTCGGTGGCCAGTGGAGAGCGCGCCATAGAACACGATCTTGGGAATACTTTAAATATGTCATAGATATTTTGGCAGAAACTCAATCCACATTATATATTTGTTTTATAGTTTATAATTTGGTTTGTGGGGTTATCCATCTTAAATGGGTGTTCAGGTGCAGTCTTGATTTCTAGACATGATATCTGGAAAATATTCGTCTCCAAATATTATCTTGGTGCACATTTTGGGCTAAGTTATAGATATTTCTGCATAAAATATTCACAAACATTTTGATTGTCATGCACATTAGTTTCTTCCACCCAGATAAAATGCTGAACAATGTGACTGGGGTCTCCTTAGGCAGGACAGCAGCTCTGGTCAACATCAAGGCCTTGATTGTGTGAAATACAAAATATGAATTATTTGAAATGACAAGAGAAGGCTCGAAGCAAAATAACATAAAGTTGGTGTATTCTGTGACAATTCAATATGCTGCATCATTTTTTTTTTACTATACTCAGAATTCTACAGCATGGGAAACAGGCCCTTTGGCCCAATTCATCCATGTCGACCACGATGTCCATCTAAAATGATCCCATTTGCCTGTGTCAGGCCCCTATTCCTTTAAATTTTTTTGTATCTATGTACCTATCTACAGGTCTTTTAAATGTTACATTTGTCCTTGCCTCTATCATTTCCTCTCGTAGCATTCAATATACCCCCTCACCTTTGTGTGAAGATATTCCTCAGGTCGCTTTTACAACTTTCCCTTCTCACCCGATATCATTGCCCTTTAGTTTTAGATTCCCCTACCCTGAGAAAAATACCATGACTATTGGCTCTTATCTATGTCCCTGGTGATTTTATAAACCTCCCCCTTAGCTCCAAGCAAAAATGTCTCAACCTATGAAGCTTCACCTTGTAATTCAAGCCTACCAGTTTCGCCAACATTCTCATCAATATTTTCTGCATCCTTTTCTACTTAATGATATATTTTCCATGGATGGGTATCTAGAACCGTGGGCAATACTGCAAGTGTAGTCTCATCAACATCTTGTACAATTGTAACATGATATCCCTGCTCTTGTACTCATAAAGACAAAGATGCCAAACATTTTCTTCACCTCCTTATCTCATTTTCAGATTCAGGTTTATCGTCAGTCATCATAAACATCCCTAAGATTCTTTTTCCTACATGCGAGGCAGCATTACCACATAATGGCAATGCAAGAATAACTTACTCAACATACACATGAAAATAAAGAAAGAAATGTAAACAAACTGATTGAGCAATACGGGGGAAAAAAAAGCAAGAAAGTGCAAAAGTAAGAACCCTTAAATAAGTCCCTGAAGAGTTTGTTGCTGAGGAGTCTGATGGTGGAAAGGTAGCAGCTATTGCTGAACCTGGTGGTGCGAGTCATGTGGCACTTATATCTCTTTCCTGATGGTAGCAGCAAGAACAGAGCATGTGCTGGGTGGTATGAACCTTGATTGTTACTGCTGTCTGACAGCAGTGTTCCCCTTAGATGCTCTCGATGGTGGGGAGGGTTTTATCCATGATGCCCTGGGCTACGTCCACTACCTTTTGAGGGTTTTTCGCTCAGGGCCATTGGTTTCTCCATACCAGACCATGACGCAACTGGTCAACACACTTTCCACCACACATCTGTAGAAATTTGCCAGGGTTTCCAATGTCACGCCAAACCTCCGCAAACTCCTGATGGAGTAGAGGCTTTCTTTATGATCCCATTTATTTGTTGGGCCCAGGAAAGATCCTGGAAGGTAGTGACTCCCAAGAACTTGCCCACCCTCTCCACCTCTGATCTCCCAATGATCACTGGATCATACATCTTTGGTTTTTACTTCCTGAAGTTAACAATCAGCTTCTCATTTTTGGTGACACTGGAGCACCAACAATAATCTTGTATTCAGCAAAGTTTTCAATCTCCCTCCTGTATGCAGACTCATCACCCTTTTTTATACAACCCACTACCATGGTATTGTCAGTGAACTTGTAGATGGTATTGCTGTTGTACCAAGTCCCACAGTCATAGGTATAAAGTGAGTTGAGCAGGGGGCTGAGAACACAGACCTGTGGTGCTCTGGTATTGATGGAGATTGTGGAGGAGATGTTCTTACCAATCCTCACTGATCGTGGTCTGGAATTGAGGAAATCCAGGATCCAATTATACAGAAGGGTGTTGAGTCCTAGGTCTTGGGAGTTTGCTGATAAATTTGCAGTCTCACTAATATCTTGTACTGCTGTAACATGACATTCTTGCTCCTGTACTCATAAAAAAGCAAGAATGTCAAACAGTTTCTTCACCTCCCTATCTGTCTGTACCACCATTTTCATGGATCTATGTACCTGTATTCTCAAATCTCTCTGTTCTACAACACCTTCCATGTCCCTACCACTCACCAAGTATGTCCTGCCCTCATTTAACCATTCAAAATGCAACGCATTGGACCTGTGTGAATTAAATTCCTTTTGTCATCCCTTGGTCCATTTTCCCAGTTGATCTAGATCCTGTTATAATCTTAAATAATCTTCTTCTCTGGACACTATAGCACCAACCTTGGTGTCATCCACACAGATATTAACCATGCTAACAATCTAAATTGTTAATGACGATAAGCAACAGTGGACACTGGCACAGGCCTCTGATCGAGATAACAATCCTCCACAATATCTCCTCACTTGTCAATGACTTGACAAAAGTGACTGCACTTCCTGAGAAGACTGAAGTGGGCAAGGCTGGCGGCTACCATTATGTCAACCTTTTACAGGAGCTGTATCAAGAAGGTCGACTACATCACAGTATAGTACAACTGCTGGAGAGAAATGGCTATCACTCCACAGGACCACAAGTGTGGCAAAGAGGATCACTGGAGTCTCCCTCCCCCCACCCCAATCAACATGATCTACTGGGATCACTGTCTGAAGAGGGCACACAAAGTAATTGAGTACTCCTTCCACCCTGCGCATAACATGCTCCCATTGGGAAAATGACACAGTAGAATCAGAGCTAGCACCACCAGGCTGAGGAAAAGCTTCTTGGAATCTGACATTTAGGCGCAGTTGGATGCCAGATATTTTGGCGTTCGCACATGGCAATGGCTATGGCATGTAATTGATTATCTTTTTAATTAAATATAACAAATATAAAATTATTAATTTATTATCATTTTACTCCCTTTTCCCTGCTGTGACATCTCCGCATTCCCCTCTCCCCATGGTGACATCTCCACACACCCCTCACCCTGCAGTGAAATACATCTAAATGTTAGCACCAAGATATCCAGCGCCAAAATGTGGGTGCAAAATTCTGGACACCTAAATGTCCGGTGCCAAACTGTCCTAAACCCCATCTTCTTTCCACGGGCAGTGAAAATGCTGAACCACCAAAGGAACTGTCCACACTAACCATCCGAAACTCTCATATTCACAAAATAACATTAATTATTTATATCTATGAATACTTGTCCTGCAAATGTGTATGTATCTGATAGATTGCTGCTTTGGGTACCCTCCCCTCACTCCACCTCCCGTCAGACTAGCTTAAACTAGTTAGGGTGGCACAGTTGACATAGTGGTTAGTGCAACACCTTTACAGCACCAGCGATCGGGACCAGGGTTCGAATCCTGCACTGTCTGTAAAGAGTTTGTATGTTTTCCTCATGTCTGTGTGTGTTTTCCCCAGGGTTTGTGGGCTGCAATGGTCTGTTATTGTGCTGTATGTCTAAATTTGAAAAAAATTTAAACCCCCTCAAGTAACACTAGCAAATCTCCCAGGCAGGATATTGTTGCCCCTCCAGTTTAAGTGTAGCCCATCTGTTATGTTTCAATGACAATAATCCTTGCTGGTTGGAAAGTTGTTATTGATTTAAAAAAAAACACTTTTGCCATCATGGTTTTTAGCAGATTTTACATTGCATTTAAGGACCAATTTTCTTACATATGATTAACATGGATAGCTTTTATCATTACAAAGATGTCTTTGTAACGACAAGAATGACACAAATTTTTAATATCAATGCTCTTCTAGGAATCTCCGTTATGGTTTTGAATGTAAAAGTCATACATTATTACGTTGTACATTTTGCAGAACAAATCCAGAATGACATTTACATCAAGATCTTTATTCCAGGAGGTCAAGTGTGCAAACTACAGTGTTATTAGGAAGCAAGAATTGGCATTCCTCATCTTTTATGTAATTATCTAGCTTTCTCTTGAAGGAATTATAACTATTCCAGGCAGTAAGCAAGGTCCATATTTTAACCACTTTCTGGATTGAAGGGAAAATTAATGACCACATTGGAGAACAAGGATGGGTTTTGCTATTAAGACTATAAACAATGATGTCACATTTGAAAAACAGTACATTTTAATAACTTTACAAATGCCAACAGTAAAATTATCATGTATCAGAGCTTTTAAGAGATTATTCCAACAAAATTCAATTGTATCAAACAAATTTATTTTGTAAATTAATGAGGAATACCTTAGGTAAATAATGATTCCACCAACATGATTAAAACTTGAAACAGACACAACAAAGGGTAAAAGATTTCAGGTTATTAGATTATCTTCCTACTTCTGAATTCTTATGTTTCATGGTGGGAGAAAAAAGTAATTTTAGGGATGGATTCCAGATATAGTGAGGTCTCTCAAAGGAATATCATTGGATATCACTAATGAAAATAGTAACCAAAGCAAATTATTCCAAATGAAGGAACTGAAACCAGGACCTTAAAAACCTAAAGCCATCTTAGAAACTTGATGGATCATGTTTGAAATTATCAACATTTTCAGTAAATAATGTAGCTTATATGATGTAAGTCATAGAGTTATTATCTGGATGATTTGATTTCCTTGCACATGCAAACCTCCACAAATAAAAGTGAACAAAGCGAGCCTGCAGAGACTCCGTAAGTCAGATGGCATCCATTGGTAGGAATGGTCAGTTACCCTATTGTTTAGCTAGTGAACAAAATTTGAGAATAAAAACAGTAGATACAACTTAGAAGGTCAACGATGAATGGAACAGAGTAATAGCAAAAGACTTGAAATGGCAGGAGGAAAGAAACTCTGGAGGAGCATGACAAGAATATATACACAAGGTTATCCATCAGTATTATTAACTCAGATGCCCTCCTCTCCATTGATTCTGAGCTTTTCCAATATTATCTTTTTGATTTCCATTTTCCACAGGCAGTGAGAATGCTAAATAATGAAAGATCTGCTCTAACCATCCAAGACTTTCATTCATGAAACATTATTGATTTATATATGAATAATTGTCCTGAATATGTATTGTTTGTCTGTTTGTGTGTATGTTGGGTGTGTTTCTGCATATTTTGCACTGAAGACCAGAGAAGACCACAGAGCCCACCTCACTGACAAAAGGCAAAGGAGGAAAAACCCAACACCCAACCCCAACCAACCAATTTTCCCCTGCAACCGCTGCAACCGTGTCTGCCTGTCCCGCATCGGATTTGTCAGCCACAAACGAGCCTGCAGCTGACGTGGACATTTACCCCCTCCATAAATCTTCGTCCGCGAAGCCAAGCCAAAGATTTGTGCAGTCAAATGACAATAAGTTGGACTTCAACACGCTTTGACATGCATTTCACAGCTTCCACATGTCCCTTTTTTTCTCTTTCTAAATGCCCTCATGATCAACTTGATGGGTAAGTAAACTATCTCTTTGGCCTTGCGTTGTTGTGTTTTTCTTATGGAAAAATATCTACCAGTTCTGATGAAGGATCTTTGACCTGAAATATGAAATCTGTTTTTCTTTCCACATCGACTGAGTATTTCTGTTTTTATTTCAGGTTTCCAGCATCTGAATTTTTGCACTGTTAGTGTAGAATTGGCTGCTCTCTCACTGACCCAACTTTCTGGGCAAGCTACTCAAAATCATTGCATCTGTATATTGAACCTGGGCACTCACTTTTCCACTAATCTGCCCAAAAGATCAGCAAGGGCAGCAATTCAATCACAATTAATGCATGGTTTTCACTTTTACACAAACAAGCTGCTTTGGCTTTCCAAACCATTTATTTGTTCTGCAATATCATTCCCCTTTCATGTGCTGAATGCTGATCACCTTGACATGAGTTCAATCACCTCACTGTGTGTCAAGAAACTGAGTTTCTTTAGTTTACAACTTGAGATATTTGCACAAATTCAATGAACAGATTTACTGTTCTGATAGAGAATGGTGTCCATATCAAAAGTCTCCATCTGTGAAAAGTGTAAAAAAGGATAAGAAATTAAGGGACTTTTGACCTGATACATGGACAACAATCTTTTTTTTTTGTCTTTCTTTGGCTTGGCTTCGCGGACGAAGATTTATGGAGGGGTATGTCCACGTCTGCTGGAGGCTCGTTGGTGACTGACAAGTCCGATGTGGGACAGGCAGGCTCGGTTGCAGCGGTTGCAAGGGAAAATTGGTGGGTTGGGGTTGGGTGTTGGGTTTTTCCTCCTTTGTCTTTTGTCAGTGAGGTGGGCTCTGTGATCTTCTTCAAAGGAGGTTGCTGCCCGCCGAACTGTGAGGCGCCAAGATGCACAGTTGGAGGCGATATCAGCCCACTGGCGGTGGTCGATGTGGCAGGCACCAAGAGGTTTCTTTAAGCAGTCCTTGTACCTCTTCTTTGGTGCATCTCTGTCTCGGTGGCCAGTGGAGAGCTCGCCATATAACACGATCTTGGGAAGGTGATGGTCCTTCATTCTGGAGACATGACCCACCCAGCGCAGTTGGGTCTTCAGCAGCGTGGATTCAATGCTTGCGGACTCTGCCAGCCTGAGTACTTCGATGTTGGTCCAGAATATTGCCATTGTTAAAGTACACTCAGTGTATTCTCTATTCATATTTTACAGTGCTGACATCCAATGAACCTAAAGTAAAACATGGAATTCTGCAGACACCCTGGTTAAAGTAGAAAAGCGAGGCTGGAGAAACTCGGCAGGTCAAACAGTGTCCTTCATGTAGCAAAGGATAAAGATACACAACCAACGTTTCTGGCTTGAGCCGTTCATGAAGGAATGAGAAAAATGTAGATGGGCCCCCAAATGAAGTGGTGGTGGGGGGTAGGTTAGAGAGCAACAGGGATGACAGATGGGGAGCAGTGAGAGAGATTCCCACAGAATCACTTTCGGAGAGCAAAGGAGAACTTCTTCAGGGTGGGCATCCTCCGAGGTTTTGTGTAATATTAATTTTTCAGTTTTATGACATGAAAATTAAGTAATCTTGAATCTTGAGCAAAGATACATAACCAACGTTTTGGGCTTGAGCCCTTCAGGTTCCTGCCTACATTTTGCTCATACCTTGATGAAGGGCACAAGCCTGAAACGGTGATCTTTATTTTTGCTATATAACAGACACCATTTGACCTACTGTGTATCTCCAGCATTGTGTTTTACTTCAATCATGGTGTCTGCAGACTTTCACGTTTTATTCATCGGAAGGAACTTTGCTGAACAGGGCTTATCAATTAGCTGGGAGCCATTTTTTTTTTGTTGTAAAATTGAGCCCAAGGATATATTATACATCTACCAGTAAGAATCAGCATGGTCCAAGACAACTGCCTGTCAAGCCTTGGAGGCATCATGGTTATCAGAAAATTGAACTTCTAAATCTTTTTTAAAAAGTTTCCCTGCCTTTGTCATTCCCCTTATATCTGCCTTTTGTTTGCCATGCTCTGACTATATGAGGCTACCTCATCTTCATGTCCCTACATTCTGTTGAAAGCCTTTACATGACACCTTATTACATGCATTTTGGAAATTCAAAGGTACTATAGCCAATTCTTTCCTTTATCTATTTAATTTAAATTAAATTTTTTAATTATCATGTATCATGCCAGTCACATCTTGAAACAGTTTTGATGATCAATTTTTTGTAAGACCATCTAATGCAAGACCGTCTAATGCTGTTATCCATTTTTAAGTGCTCCATTATTACCTCCTCAATAAAGATTCCAGCATTTTTCTGATGATGAATGATCAGTTACCGGTCTACAACTCCTTGCTTTATCTCCCACTTCTTGAATAGTGATGCTATATCTATAATTTTCCAATCAGTTTGAACCTTACTAGAATTTAGAGAATTTCATAAATTGACAACCAATGCATGCATTACCTGGTGCAGTGAACTGGAATTCACTGGTAGGGCGTTGTGCCGATGGTTGGCCCCACCTCCTAGTTCCACCCCCATCTGCTCACATATAACCCTGGTTTCCCGTCTAAACCCAGAACCCTTCTGAAGACTACTGCAAAACCCTACCCTTAGTTATAAGCTAATAAAATTATTTGTTCTCACTCCAGTCATGAGAACTTTTATTCATGCTACAATTTTATTAGCTGATTCCCTAATGATGGAAGCGCTTCTCAAGCCGGGTACGCTACTGATAGACCCTCTGTCCCTTGACACAGATGAGGAGTTCACATACTGGCTAGACTGCTTCCAGGCCTACCTGAATGTGACCAGAGACATCTTCCACACCAATGAACTCAGGAGGTCCGCACTTGTTTCGAGGGTAGGAACAAAAGAGTATGCAGTCATCAGGGACTGCTCTACATATGACGCTGCTATCAATGCGTTGAAGGCTTGGTACCTGAAGTCACAGAACAAGGTCCTAGCGAGGCACCAACTCACTCTATGTTGCCAGCGGTCAAGAGAGACCGTTGATGACTGGATCTGTGGATGCTTGCCAAGAAGTGCAGGTACGAAACGGCTATAGGCTGCGTTTGTGAAGAAGAACAGATCTGGGACACTCTAGTCACAGCGTCCACTCGAGCCACTGCTCGAGTTGGGAAAGAAGGATCAGGCTAGCCATGTCGAGCTGGCCATAATCGCTGGAACAGGCCAAGCTCGAGAGAGATGACCTCTCCAGACCCCCGGACCATTTAAATCCATAAATTTGTAAATAACTGTTTTTTTTTAACCATTTGTTTCTGAACCCATGTTCTCTGTCTTCATTCACAGACCCTAAATTCTACTGGAAGGGGTGATTGCAGTGAACTGGGATTCACTGGTAGGGTGTTTTGCTGATGGCTGGACCCGCCTCCCAGCTCCACCCCCACCTGCTCACATATAACTCTGGTTTCCAGCCTAAACCCAGAACCCTTCTGAAGACTATTGTGAAACCCTACCCTTAATTATAAGCTAATAAAAGCGTTTGTTCTCCCTCCAGTTGTGAGAGCTTCTTTTCACGCTACACACAGCAGTAATTTATTTTGGAAGTCTACATTGCAAGCCATCAGGGCAAGTGATTTGTTAAACTCTTAGTCCTATTGGTTTGCCTAATGTTTTTATAGTCACAGAATTTAGCAACAGGCTCTTTGGTCCACCGATTCAACATCAATCATTATTATCTGTAAATGTTAATCCAAAACTAATGTCAGTATATGGTCTCTTCATTCTTTTATTTACTTGCTCAGATGTTGTTTGCAAGGATAGCGCTAACTGCTTATTCCTTGAAAAAGGGCTCAGGCCCAAAATGTCAGTAATATATCTTCGTCTCTTATGGATGCAGAAAAGACCAGATAAGTTCCTCCAGCCTTTCGATGTGTTTTTATTATAATCACAGCATCTGCAGACTTCTGTGTTTCACTTCTAGCAGCCTCCTAAACAGAATGGTTGATTATGCCATTCCAAAGGACACCTGAGAGTCAACAACATAGCTATGGGCCTAGACTAGTGGTTTTCAAATTTTTTCTTTCCACTCGAATACCATATTAATAATCCATTACTAATCACAGAGCATAGGGATTACTTAAGGTGGTATGTGAGTGGTCTCCCCCAAATGATCCAAAATGAGTGGTGGAATAGCCTCGCCAAGCAAACCCAGGTCAGCGCGGACATTGGCGACTTCAGGGGTTTCTACGAGGCTCTAAAGGCTGTGTACGGCCCCTCACCCCAAGTCCAAAGCCCGCTGCGCAGCTCAGACGGCAAAGTCCTCCTGTGCGACAAGATCTCCATCCTCAACCGATGGTCAGAACACTTCCAATCTCTTTTCCGTGCCAACCGCTCAGTCCAAGATTCCGCCCTGCTCCAGCTCCCTCAACAGCCCCTAAGGCTAGAGCTGGATGAGGTCCTCACCCAGGATGAGACATATAAGGCAATCGAACAACTGAAAAGTGGCAAAGCAGCAGGTATGGATGGAATCCCCCCAGAGGTCTGGAAGGCTGGCGGCAAAACTCTGCATGTCAAACTGCATGAGTTTTTCAAGCTTTGTTGGGACCAAGGAAAACTGCCTCAGGACCTTCGTGATGCCACCATCATCACCCTGTACAAAAACAAAGGCGAGAAATCAGACTGCTCAAACTACAGGGGAATCACGCTGTTCTCCATTGCAGGCAAAATCTTCGCTAGGATTCTCCTAAATAGAATAATACCTAGTGTCGCCGAGAATATTCTCCCAGAATCACAGTGCGGCTTTCGCGCAAACAGAGGAACTACTGACATGGTCTTTGCCCTCAGACAGCTCCAAGAAAAGTGCAGAGAACAAAACAAAGGACTCTACATCACCTTTGTTGACCTCACCAAAGCCTCCGACACCGTGAGCAGGAAAGGGCTTTGGCAAATACTAGAGCACATCGGATGCCCCCCAAAGTTCCTCAACATGATTATCCAACTGCACGAAAACCAACAAGGTCGGGTCAGATACAGCAATGAGCTCTCTGAACCCTTCTCCATTAACAATGGCGTGAAGCAAGGCTATGTTCTCGCACCAACCCTCTTTTCAATCTTCTTCAGCATGATGCTGAACCAAGCCATGAAAGACCTCAACAATGAAGACACTGTTTACATCCGGTACCGCACGGATGGCAGTCTCTTCAATCTGAGGCGCCTGCAAGCTCACACCAAGACACAAGAGAAACTTGTCCGTGAACTACTCTTTGCAGACGATGCCGCTTTAGTTGCCCATTCAGAGCCAGCTCTTCAGCGCTTGACGTCCTGTTTTGCGGAAACTGCCAAAATGTTTGGCCTGGAAGTCAGCCTGAAGAAAACGGAGGTCCCCACCATGACTACCAGCCCCCCCACATCTCCATCGGGCACACAAAACTCAAAACAGTCAACCAGCTTACCTATCTCGGCTGCACCATTTCATCAGATGCAAGGATCGACAACGAGATAGACAACAGACTCGCCAAGGCAAATAGCGCCTTTGGAAGACTACACAAAAGAGTCTGGAAAAACAACCAACTGAAAAACCTCACAAAGTTAAGCGTATACAGAGCCGTTGTCATACCCACACCCCTGTTCGGCTCCGAATCATGGGTCCTCTACCGGCATCACCTACGGCTCCTAGAACGCTTCCACCAGCGTTGTCTCCGCTCCATCCTCAACATTCATTGGAGCGCTTTCGTCCCTAACGTCGAAGTACTCGAGATGGCAGAGGTCGACAGCATCGAGTCCACACTGCTGAAGATCCAGCTGCGCTGGGTGGGTCACATTTCCAGAATGGAGGACCATCGCCTTCCCAAGATCGTGTTATATGGCGAGCTCTCCATTGGCCACCGTGACAGAGGTGCACCAAAGAAAAGGTACAAGGACTGCCTAAAGAAATCTCTTGGTGCCTGCCACATTGACCACCGCCAGTGGGCTGATATCGCCTCAAACCGTGCATCTTGGCATCTCAAAGTTTGGCGGGCAGCAACCTCCTTTGAAGAAGACCGCAGAGCCCATCTCACTGACAAAAGGCAAAGGAGGAAAAACCCAACACCCAACCCCAACCAACCAATTTTCCCCTGCAACCGCTGCAACCGTGTCTGCCTGTCCCGCATCGGACTTGTCAGCCACAAACGAGCCTGCAGCTGACGTGGACATTTACCCCCTCCATAAATCTTCGCCTGCGAAGCCAAGCCAAAGAAGAAGATGTGAGTGGTAAGAAAAAGTTTGAAAATCACTGTTTTAATCGTACCCAATTAACTAATGTGCACGGTTTCATAATTCCAAAGGAAATGGGCCAAAGACCAATTTTCTCAAGCAAAATACTTCAGTAACAATTAAGCCTAGAGCAGTGGTTCTCAACCTTTACCACCCCACCCTCACATGCCACTTTAAGTAATCCCTTACTAGTCACAGAGCACCTATGACATAGGGTTAATAAAAGTGGTATGTGAGTGGAAAGAAAAAGTTTGAAAACCACTGGGCTAGACTAACCACTTTGCTTTTCTTAAGGTTTTTAAGTTTCTCACTCTCTTTCATCCCTTGATGTAATTAAAAAAAAAAATTCTCCTGCGTCTTCCACTGGAAAAACAGATGCTTAAAAAATGGTTTAACCTCACTGATATTCTTTAGTTCCTGTTATTATTTCTTTCTTTCATCTTCCTGTTGATGAACATCTGTGTTTACTAAACCCTTCCTTTTTTATTTCCTTATGGAAGATCCAATAATTGGTTTCTACTTTCCTGTTTCATTTCACTACTTCTCATCCTATTCATTCTTTGATCCTAATTCTCAGATCCTAATTTTGCATCTTTGTAAGTTTTTTAATGTAATACTTTAACATTCTTCAACATGGTGATTACTTTTCCCATGAAATATTTATTTCTCAATCAAATTCATATTCATTGAGATTTATGAAATATTTCTCTGAATTTTCTCTTAACTTTTTGATAGAATTTAAACTTGCAGGACACTTGAATCAATCTCCTGACTCATGCTGGAGTTAAAATTATATTTAGGAATCCAGTACAAACTACTTACAGACACTAGACATTGCCAGATTCAAACTGTAAGAGTGGCGCATTAGAAGCCACCTCAAAGAACTAACACAAATAAATAAAATACAGGATCTACAAAAATTAACATATGCAAAGTTTTCATGTTATTGGAGATGGTCTTTTAATACATGTAAATATCTCAAAACGATATCACATTGCTTAATGGCATTATTAATACACTACCACAGAATTATGAAAAATTATGGCATATGAAGTGTTCATTCAGCAAATCACGCTGAATAAGGGTTCATGCTTCCCAATTCTGGGTCTACAGCTTTGGAAGCTACAGCATTTCAATTGTTTGTTCAGCTATCACAAAAATCTGGTAAGGGTTTCTACCTATATCACCTTTCAGACTGCGAGTTCCAAACTTTCAGTAAGCTTTAATTGAAAAAGAAAATAATCAATAACTCATTGAATGCTGACTTATTAACTATTTTGCTAAGCAAAATTAGTTCCTTACTCTCTACCTTATACAGCATGTGTATTTTGTAATCCACAGAGCTCACTTAAATCTCCCCGTTCTAATAAATTTCAATAATTAATAATTTCACTGACTCTCAGGAAAACCGATCATTCTCCCTTGCAGCTCTTCCTGTTGTCCTGTCACATTAGTACAACATCCATTCAAATTACTTACAAATGAATTTTCCTCAACAAATCTAAATGGATTCATTTTCATCCTTCAATGTCCTTCTGAATTATTATTTACAATATCCCTTAGAGCCTTCTTTCCCAATAATTTACTTATTAATCAGACTATCCCTCCCTCCCATTTTAAACAACAGCATTTGATCATATTTTGTCCTCTGCCTCCACTCCTGTAGGCAAGGGGATTGGATTGCTTCAGAGCTCCCATTATTTCCTGCACTGTTTCTCGTAACAACATGCTATATATTTTATAGTGATAATGATGCATCCATTTAAACCCAAGAATGTTTCTCCTTTATTTCTGTCAAAAACTCGAATTTCATATCATGCCATTGTTTAGTGGAAAATAAAACTTGAAGAGTTCAGTTAGAGATAAGCTGTTTAATGAGACGGTTACTTTTTTGGTTCCAATTGCATTAGTTCAGTGCTTCTGACTGACTCTATCAATACAGATGTATAACATTCAATTTCAATATTTCAGTAAAACTTGACTGATATAGTGCAATGACTGTAGAATTCCTACTCATGGTAGAACTACCACAATTGATGGGAAACGGTGCTACAATCACAGTAGAGAGGACTCAGAAATTACTACAGTTTGGGGATACATGCATAAACCATAAGCATCATAGCTAAAATAAGTCTTGCCTAGAAATATAGTTTGTCAATGATCTTGATGCAAAAGTTTCTATATTTCCTATGAAGGTTAAAAAAAATGAATTTTACCCAAGTCACAGAATAGGGAGTATAGAGTAATGGCAGTTACATTAAACGTGAAGGCATACTCCCAGGTATTCGTCATTCTAGGATCTATTATCCTCCTATCAAAGTGCATCTTCCTCTGCCCTCTGTCTCTTCCTTCTATCACCTCCTAACTTCTTACTTTTTACTCCATTTCTTCTTTATCCCACCTGTATTCGCCTATCATCTGCTAGCTCGTGCTCCTCCCCCTCCCGGCCCTTTTGTTCAGGCTCCTGTCTTCTTTCTTGCTATTCCTAATGGAGCGTTGCAGCCCAAAACATTCACTGTCTATTACCTTCCATGGATGCT
The DNA here is from genome assembly GCF_036971445.1 of Narcine bancroftii. Classification (NCBI taxonomy): domain Eukaryota; kingdom Metazoa; phylum Chordata; class Chondrichthyes; order Torpediniformes; family Narcinidae; genus Narcine; species Narcine bancroftii. The sequence continues at coordinate 16,293,270 of NC_091480.1, forward strand.
GTCTGACCCACTGAGTTCCTCCAGTATTTTGTGTTTTGCTCTAGGTTTCCAGCATTTGCAGTCGTTCTTGTTTGCCTCTTTATACTTCCAGGCTATTATGATTTAGTCATCACGTTCATCCAATTTACAAATAACTAAATTCTATGGACAACTAATGTAAACGTCAAACCAACCCTCACATATATATTTCCTGTATCTGCCTCAGTCATTTTATTTATTTATTTTTCTCTTTCTCACGTGAGCAAATAATTTTTTTAGCATGTAAAATACAATTAGCATAGTTTGGAAAATGTAACAATAGCACAATAACAGAGAGTCCTAATGTTTATTGTATACTTCAATTTGCCATTTTCATTCCTATTTGACTTCAATAGAGAGAGCATTTAATTTAGAAACAGGAATAACATTTGTTTCTGCTTGGAATGATTTTTAAAGACTGATAAACTGATCCTCTAAATTGTTGGAGCCCACTACAATATTTACATTTATTGAAGTTTGAAGCTCTAATGTAGCTCCATCTTTTTTTTGTACTTGTATGTTATATGAGATGACTTGTTATGCATTTTCTTTAAAATTTGATATTTAAGTTTATATGCTAAACTTAAAAAATATTTAAAAGGACGTTTGAAGCCTTACATTTTTATTATCTCAAGTTATTTTAATAGCTGCAAGATTAATAACTGAGAAATAGTCTTGCGAATTGCCACTGTAGCTGTGCCCAAATTTCTTAATAACATTCTATCCCCTGAAACTCGCAGTAGGATTAGAAATTCTACCAGTATGTTACATGATAGGTTTTACTGAAAAACTGATTGGTAACTGAAATTGGTCACTTATTGCACTAATTTTAATTTAAATCCCTGTTTTCTGGAATTCAAGCAACCAGCAAAAAATATTTCAGAAAATAAATGTGTAAAAATATGGAAGTTTAAAATTGGCGCACGTCGTCGTTAGTTCTCCATTCACACAACACACAATCACAAGCAACCGGAAAACTTGCTTATCTGGCAACTGACAATCCCTGTAGGTCCCATATACCAGAGGTTTTACTGGATATCAATTTGCTGCTAATTTCTCCATGCATATAGCTGGCAACACTTTAAGGCCCCTGTACATCTATAATAACATTCAACAGTACACAAATGACATTTGAAAAACACAGCCCTCTCTTTTGGCTAAACATATATCTGCATAGCAGCAATCATCCAAAATAGGTTAAAAAAAAAAAGAGGCCTTCATCCTGATAGTTACCCCAGCTGTATCAAGAAATGCATACACCCATTGTCACCTGTCAGTGCTGCAAAGGATTGGTCAACCTATATGGATGTAGTGTTCCACTCATATTAGATCACCTGTCACTAAGGTATGCAGAGAAGACACTGAATGTCCATTGAATGGATGAAAAAGAGATCACATACATCCCCGAGGCAGGCAGAATTACCATTTATTGGTAGTGCAAAAAAAATGGACTCAATGTTTGCATGTAAACAAATAAAGCAATGTAAACAAACTGACTGTGCAATATAGAAGGAAAAAAATCAATAAAGTGCATGCAAGAGTCCTTAAATAAGTCTCCAACTGAGTTTAGTGTAGAGGAGTCTGATGGTGGAGGGGTAGCAGCTGTCCCTGAACCTGGTGGTGCGAGTCTTGTGGCACCAATACCTCTTTCTTGATGGCAGCAGCGAGAACAGAGCATGTGATAGGTGGTGTGGATCTTTGATGATTGTTGCTGCTCTCTGACAGCAGCATTCCCTGAAGATGCTTTCAATACTCTGAGCAGAAATCAGTCATCTGCAGAATATCTCATTGCCATAACCTTTGAACAAGCGCCAACATAGTTAATATGCATCTGGAGTCTCTTGGCCACTACATACTCTCATCGAGATTGCTACCTTGTAGATGAGACTGTCATCTAACTCCTTCTAGAACATGTCTTTAATGAAGTCAGGAAAAAGATGCAGTATCAAAATTAATCTTCGATCGCTGCAAAACATAGGTTTGTGTTACATGGGTTGTTTTCTGGGAATCAAAATAAGATAAGCACCAATTGCTTCTGAAAGATTATCAGCTTGGTGAATGAAGCCCTCTTATCTGGCCAAAACTTGCTGGTTGTCTAGTCCAAGGAATATTGGTAACTGGTACATTTCAATGTCTAAGATGCAAAGCTAAGAGATACACAAAGGTTTGGTGCAGCTTTGCAGTTTGCCTTCCTATCATTGCACATTGGAAGGATAAAATCCATGTAAACCTCCCTCAGACTATCTGCTTGTGGCATATACTGTATTTATAGAAATGTCCTGCTGGTAACAGGCTCTTTCGGCCCATGACCCCATGCCACCCAATTAACTTACAACCCCGTTGAGTTTTTGAACAGTGGGAGGAAACTGGAGTACCTGAAGAATATCTACGTAGACACCGGGATAATGTAAAAACTCCTTACAGACAGTGTAGGATTCGAACCCTGATCCTGGATGCTGGCACTGTAACAGCGTTGCGCTAACCGCTAATGGCAGGGAAATGAGTTTTTAAGAAGACATACAGAAGAATGGAGTAGGCCTGTGTTTTATTATTAATCACAGTTGATCTTTTACCTCAGGACTACTTTCTTTATTAAACACATATCTCTTAATTGACTAAATATCTATCAATTTTCATCTTGAACCTTCTCAGTGACAGAGTGCCCATAGACCTTTGCGAGGAGGGGGGAGGGTGCGGGGCAGGAAATGAAAAGAATGACTACATGCTGAGTGAAAATAAAATAATTCACACCTCACACAGGACTCCTACCACACCTCCCATAGCATCTTACAACTACTCCTATTGGGAAGGAGATCCAGATGTATCAGAGCCAGAAACACCAGGCTGAGAAACAGTTTCTTCCCATGTTCATCTGAATGAACTGCTCATACACAACCTCTGAAACTCTACTATTAATTAAACTATATTTATTTTTATATATGAACTGCATATGTATTGTTTGTCTGTATATGTATTGTGTCTGGTTGGATGTTTTCATGTTTTTACACCGAAGACTAGGGAATGTTGTTTCATCAGGTTGCACTTGTACAATTGGATGATAATAAACTTGAACACTGAAAGGGCATCCTTTATTTTGAATCTGTGATCTCTCATTCTATGCGTCCCCTGCCAGGGGAAACAACATCCTTTTGTTTATTCTCTGAAACCCCATTAGAATTTTGTCTTTCAGATTTTACAGATTTCCAGTTCTTGATCTACAATTATATTATTTGGCAACAACAAACCTTGGCACTCTTTTAGTTCTGAACCCAAGAAACACAGTATACATTTAGATGAACCATGATGACAGATAAAGACTCTGCAAAGCCCAGACTGCCTAATGGATGAAAGTAGAACAGTTCATCTGATTTGGTAATAATAGGAATTTTCTGAAAAATGCTGTCTAAATTACACATTAGAAATGTACAAATCCATCCACAATGTAGTAAGCCAAAGATCCCACAGTATGAACTGAAGTATGGCATGGCTAGCTCAGCACTTAATCTCCCTTTGATTCATATCAAAAAGAAAGCAGAAACTACAGTAGTAATATAACTAGTCCCTTATAAAAATGTTAATCAATCTTGCTGGTTCAGAAAGTGAAAAATTAAAAGTATGCCATTTTCTTTCAAGTAGATTGTTGTTGCCACACAAATGTATGATATTTCTTCTTGGTTATTCATGCATCTTAAGCATTAAAGCATGGAAGCCCTCAGATGTGAGCTGTGGTTTTCATCCAAAGGTGAACAACTTCTGTGATTTTCATGCACCCATGTTTCACCCACACAGAGGCAAGCCACTCATGCAATGAATGTTAAGTGGGTTCTGCTTTTAATGAAAAGCTACTGAAGAAAGTAAGTAACAATATTATTCCTGAACTTTAGTTTCACAAATAAACTAAAATGTTAACATGGAGGTGTTAGTGTTGATTGTCAACACTTCTTTTTAGCCTGTTGAGAGATCGTCAAATTCTGCTTAAATCTTTCTTCTTCCAATGTGACAGAGTATGTAGGTATGTTTTTGAGTGATAAGTTGGGAAAGGTTTGTTAGAGTAGGTTACATACAAACACTAAAACAGATCTTATTTGAAATACTGGAGCTCTGCTAATGCTAGACCTATCGGCTCCACAGCTTTTGCAAGAGCTTTGGAGAGTATGTAAGTGACTTCACTGATGGATTGTTGTTTACAAAAAGGCAACAGATGAAAGATCTTGTTGGAGCCGCGGATTGCCTAGAGCTGTTCTAAGAGGATCATGTGGTTTTCCAAGCAGAGAGAGTCAAACAGGCTTTCTCTGAGAGAGAGAGAGAGAGAGAGAGAGAGAGAGTGAGAGAGAGAGAGAGAGAGAGAGAGAGAGAGCAATCACTTCTACAATGCTACAGTCAGCAGAGAGCAGCTGGAACTGGCACAGGACAAGCTTGCAAGCTTGTGGAAAGCCCCATTGGGAAGATGGCCTGGTTCATGCAAGAGGAGAGGACTGGCTGTCTAATGTTTCATTTGGAATAAGAGAAACAAAAAGGCACTCTGTGATGACCTGAAAGAAAGAGGTTATTATCTGGAAAACCCTGAAGGAGGCAAGTTTCGTCAGCAAGACAATGGAATGGCTGATTAAAAAGGAATCAGTTGTGGATGTCCTGGAACAACAAATCTCTCTCTGAAAACTGACAAGAACCTTCCTGAGTGGTAACCATTTACCTTTCAAGCACCAAGGCCTGGTGAACTTTATAAATGTTAAATTCTGTGCACAATATAAGAATTGCCTGCAACCAGTGAACTTCGAGGAATGAGAAGTGAGATTGGACTGTGAACCAAAGAACTTTTTTGAACTTACACACACATTACATACATGTGTGCTTAGGATTAGAAGGGAATTGTAGGTTAAGTAAGTCAATAATGATAAGTTAAAGTTTGATTCTATTTTCATGTTTAAAGATAATTAAAAGCATCTTTTCTTTAAGTAATCATTTGTCTTGGTAAATATCTATTGCTGCTGGGTTTATGGGTCGTCTGGGGTCGTAACACCAAGAATCAGGATCAAGAGTTTTTTGAAAATAGCATTTGCAGTTTCTTTTTTGCTGTGATTTATCCATCTTGAGGTAGTGGTAAATGTTCTTAATAATGCATGGATATCTTGTTGTGGGAAGCACTATGGTCACAAAGTGAATGTTTAAATTAAATCTTTGTGGTTGCAGTGGACAGGCAAAGAAGTTACCTTTAATAAAATTTACCCTATCCTGTCAGGGTATTTTATCTGCCAAATACCATTCACATGAAAAAAATGCAGAAGGCCTGCATCTTCGTAGGTAAAGACTCCAATATGCGCATATAAAATTGGGCTTCTATTCAGCGAATGCATTCCCCCTGACCTACCATGATAACCTACTTTTATAAATTTGGATCAAAACCTGCATTAATATACCTGAGAAAATATGGATCATCATTTTCCATGACCTCCTACAGATATAAAACCTGCTTCTAATTCTCTGTTCTTCCTTCAAGTACCTTACTTTCTGTCATCTATCCATAGGTGATTGTACTATCAGCTTCTCAGGTGTAAATGTTTGCTTTAAATACCTTGTTGTAGAAGCTGGTGCTATTTGTCTGCATTTGGGTCAAATCTCTCAAAGCCTTCCCCATCTATGAACATGTACAAATGCTTTTTATACATTGTAATTGTCGATACATCTGCCAATTCTTCTGGCATCTTTTTCCAAATACTTGCTACTCTGGTACCTTTTAAATTTTTCACTCTCACCTTAAAGTAGTATCTAAAAGCTATTAGACTCCCCTACCTTGGGAAAAAGACTGGCCATCACCATGATTTTGTAAACCTTGTAAGATCATCCCTCCACCTTTGCGTCCCAGGGAAAATAGCCAAATCCATTTAATCTCTCCTTACAATCCTTGAAATATCCTTGTGAATCTTTTTCTACACTCTCTCCAGATTAATCGCATCCTTCCTACAGCATGGTGACCAAAATGGATAAAATTACTTCAGTTCCAGTCATGATCCATCTTGAAAATGCTGTGCTGGACTGTGCTTGAACGAATGTATTGAAATTCAAAGGAAAACCATAGACATGCGAGTTTGATATTTCATCGTCTCATTGTTTCAGCTGATTTGAGACAGTAGGGAAGATACATGGTTGGTAGCAAGGTTTGACACAAGGCAAATGGACAAATGTCAGGTCCAGTTTTGGGATTGTATCCATGAAATACAATCTGAGCAGACAAATGTAATTTTACAGTGTGGATCTTATCAATTTGAAGTTATTAAAAAGGATATGCATTTATATAACCAATCCACATTCCAAAGGTGCTAATACATCCAACATTTTCCTAGCATCGGATGTAAGTCACATAACGTCAACTACCAAGAAACTCAGCTTGATGCTTTTCTCACATAAAATAAAGTTCCTAATTTCAAAACAGAGTCATCTTTTGGTAATTACATTTAAAAAAGGAGCATCACTTATCAAGTTTAAATGCTATTCAAAAGGCCACTCAATTTACAATGGGATGCTTGGAAAGATGGTTCAAAACTCACTGGAGCAGCTCGCACATCTCAATGTGCTTGGACAAGAACAGAATAGTTTTTGGAGAATTTAACTACTGAGAAGCTCATTTATTGGAGCTTCAAGTGTTTTTTTTCTGCATATGAGGAAGAGCTCCTTCTCCTCAAGCCTGGTGAAGTGCTGTGTCCAAGAGGCCACTCCTTGTGCCTACATCGTTTCCATCCTGGTATTTTGTTTTGTATGTAAGGAGAATAACTTCACTTGTACTTTTCTGGACTAAGTGTGAGGGTTAATTATTTATGTGGAGATGGAGGGGATTATAGTATTTGTGGATGGGGAGTTGAGGAGAGCATGTTTATGCACAGGTGGATGCACATTGCACGTGCAGGCATAGGTGGAGGTTTTGTATGCTCCTATGTTATGTATGTACATTTACAAGTGGAGGCTGTGCGTGTGTGAATTGACTGTAAGATCTATCATACACCAAGGTCACCCTGATACATGTAATGATATCATACATTGTCCAGCACTGATTGATTATATCTGGATTCTGTCTCCAAATGTGGATCTCATTCACCAGATCCTTTTTGTTTCTATCCAAAATTCTATTTTCTTAATCCATGCCTTCCTTCCCCAACCTTTCTCTCCTTTATAGCAGCCTCAGTGAGCTGTTGCTGTCTGGTTGCAATGAAGACAGAATTTGTGTCTTTAAGTTTGGAAGCATTTCAGCTGCAATAAATTGAAAGGGTGGAAAACACGTTAACTCTATTGCACAAATACTTACAGCTAATTTCATCTGAGGAGACCAACTTTGGTGCTAATGCAGTTGCACTCAATCTTTTTTCCCCCTACTTGCATACCACCTTAAGTAATCCCTTACTAACCACAGAGCACCTATGGCCTCCTATGGTGGTAGGAGAGTGGAAAAACAAGGTTGAGATCCACTGTGCTAGTATAACACACAGAAGAGTTTTAGACCATCATCAATGGTAAAATCAATCAACCCTATTACTGTACCAGCATTCTGGGTTCTTATTGGTCACTGTCTTCAGGGTGTTTCTACACCCTGTGTCTGCATAGGTTTTCCTCTGGGTGCTCCTGTTTCCTCCCACATTGTCAAGACATACAGTGTTAGTAGGTTAATTTGTCACATGGATGTATTTGGGTGGTATAGGCACAGATACTGTGCTGTATCTCTAAATTAAAAAATTAAATCCAATTTCTACATATTTTTCCTTTATAAAGATTATTACTAGAAAGATCAAAGGTTATTAAATATGCTATTTATTTGCAAAAATAGCATGATACCGTAACAATAAAATTGTTAACCAATTGAGGAAGTAAATGTATAATAATTAGTGTACAACCTTCGAGACATGTTGGAAGAAACCAGAATAATGGTAAGCTGTGAGTACAGATCCAGAATTATTTCCTCCCCCAAACCTGCTGCACTCACTGTATATCAGACCACAGCCTTACTTGCCAACTTCATTGCAAGATATTATTCTCCAAAAGATTTTTGATTTGACTTAAACTAACGTTATCCACTTCCACTGATACCATAGGGAACTTAGTTCTTTGAAGTGAAATCGTGTCGATATAGGTGTCACAATGCTTTTTGCTATCTTTGACACTAATTATTATCTGTAGCTGCCAGATGAGTTACTATTGCAGTCACAATTGAATCACATGGCTTCAATGGTTTAGGTCCACTGTGCTAGTATAACACAGTATCAAAAATCTAACTAAATAGTTTTTTAGGGAATCTCTTCACAAATGGATTCCATCAGAACCTGCTCAGAATAGGCTGCGATCAGTTCATTCTGACCATGAATACCCTGTGTTCTACTTATGTTTTAGGATTCTGATCGCAATGGAGTTGGCTGCTCTGTAGCTATTAATTGAATGGCAAAGGTATTCATTCCTCTCCGAAGTTATGAAGACAAGGTGAAATCTCACTCAGCTCTTCCAGAAAATTCTTCTATCAGGTAAAGGTAAAGGTTCCATTACTGTCACATAATACATCATTTAGAATGTAACATACATGAAATTCTTTTAACTTTTGTCTACAGTAAGGCAGACAGAGGGTTTCCACTTTTCCCCTCACAGAAACCTACAGCACCTGGTGTTCCTAGGCAGTCTCCCCTCCAAGTACAGATCAGGTCTGAGCCTGCTTAGCTTCCGAGATCAGACAATCTCAGGCGTATTCAGGCTATTAGGTTTCTCATGTTGTTGCCAGAATTTTATAATATGAGAGGCATAGATAGCCTAGACAGAATTTTTTGCTCCCCAAAAGTTAAAAATGTCAAATACAAAAGGCCGTGCATTTAAGGTGGGAGTGGGGGAGGGGGAAGCATAGCAAATAGCTGGGGCACCATTTTATTTCTCCCACTGAGAGTGGTAGTTGCCCAGAACAAGGCTGCTGGCAACAGTGGAGAAAGCACATACCATTTTTTAAGCTGCTAGATAGATACAAAAATCTTTAGCAATAGAGGGATATGGATCATGTGCAAGTAACAGAGAGTTATATTAAATTGGTGTCATGTTCGACATAGTCATGATGGGCAGAAGAGGTGGTTACTGTGCTGTACCATTCAACATGTTGAATTTACACAATTCATTTCCTCTATCATTCTAGCTGACCAGATTTGTACATTCTCTAAAATTTCATTCACCTTCCAGTTGCCAGAGATCAAATTAAAACATAGTAAAATCACACATTATTACATCAGCTTAATTGTGATCTATTTCATTCATCCCAAAATCTGGACTGGTTTACTCACTATTGTTCAACACTATTGCAACAGTTTCAATTTATTGCCATCCAGGACTCTCACAAGACCTCTTTGCCCCATACAGATAATTTCCATTTAATTTTAAGGAATAATCCCTTCCAGTATCTTTTTGAAATACTGTACACAAAAGTATTAGACTAGGAACTCAGCCAGTCACGCAGTGTCTATAGGAAGCAAAGGAATATAACCAACATTTCAGGCCTGAGCCCTTTGTCTTATCTCAATGAAGGGCTCAGGCTGAAATTTTGGCTGCATCACCCAGAGTTTCTCCAGCACTTTTGTGCATTGCACTGCAATCACTGAGGCTGCAGACTTTCCTGTTTATATTTTTTGCTTTGTTCCCAAATTCCTCCTAATTAAAACTAATGACATTCATCCACTCTATTCTCCTTTACCTTATCAAGTTCAACTTGTGGGCTTACTCCCTTTGTACTATCTGAAAATTCAATCTCCTTGCATTGGAATCCTAGTTGGAATCCTTGTTTGCAAAACACCTTTGGAATGTGGATTGGGTATATAAATGCATATCCTTTTTAATAACTTCAAATTGATAAGATCCACACTGTAAAATTACATTTGTCTGCTTTGATTGTATTTCATGGATACCATCCAAAAACTGGACCTGACATTTGTCCATTTGCCTTGTGTCAAACCTTACTACCAACCATGTATCTTCCCTACTGTCTCAAATCAGCGGAAACAATGAGACGATGAAATATCAAACTCGCATGTCTATGGTTTTCCTTTGAATTTCAATACATTCGTTCAAGCATAATCGAGCACAGCATTTTCAAGAGCCTGCAATTGAGTTAGCTTTTGAATTTTTAATGTAGTTTCTATTTTGTCAGAAAAAAACATTTTAAAAGAAATATAAAATGGGCAGGTCATGGGATAATTTTTCTTTTAAAGGATCCTAAAAAAAACTTCCAATAAGTCAAGGTATATTTTTCTTGCTGTGTCTGAACACTTTAGTGTTAAATAACAATGAACAAAGGACAATATTTGGATACTCACTCATATTTGACTGTCAAAAGAAGATGATTCGGGGAAGCACAATAAAGCTGTTACAGTGCCAGCGTTCGAATCCTACACCTGTCTACAAGGAGTTTGTAAGTGTCTGCGTGGTTTTCCTCTGGGTGCTCCAGTTTCCCCTCACTGTTCAAAACATGTATGGTGGGGATGAGGTGGGGTGGGGAGGTTGTAAGTCAATTGGGTGTATTTGGGCTGCAGGGGCTTGTGGGCTGAAAGGGCCTGCTACCGTGCTGTATGTCTAAATTTAGGGGTGGTAAAGTTAGTTTAGCGGTTAGTGCAGTGGTTCTCAACCTTTTTTCTTTCCACTCACATACCACTAAGTATTCCCTATGCCATAGGTGCTCTGTAATTAGTAAGGGATTGCTTAAGGTGGTATGTGGGTGGAAAGAAAAAGTTTTAAAAACATTGTTTTAATTGTACGTCATTGACTTGTATGTGCACAGTTTCATAACTCCAAAGGAAATGGGCCAATTACAATTTTTAATCGAGCAAAATATTTCAGTAACAATTGGGTCTAGAGCAGTGATTCTCAACCTTCCCTTCCCACTCACATACCATCTTAAGCAATCCTTTACTAATCACAGAGCACTGATTGCAAAGAGATTACCTAAAGTGGTATGTGAGTGGAAAGAAAAAGAAAGAGACCCACTGCATTAGTGCAATGCTGTTACAGCACCAGTGATTGAGACTGGGGATCAAATCCAGCAGTGTCTGTAAGGAGTTTTTACATTCTCTCCGTGCCTGCATGAGTCTTCCCTAGGGACTCTGGTTTCCTCCTATCCTTCAAAACGTACTAGAGGTTGTAGATCAATTGGGTGTAATTGGACAGCACAGGCCTGTGGACTGAAAGGGCCTGTTACCATGCTGTATGTCTATATTTAAAAACTTATTAGATAGGCATAAAGGATCAAGGAACATATATGCAGAAACAATGCAAAATTTTACAATTTAAGTAACATTTTAATTGTGGCCAATTTACATGTGCATTTGAGTGAAAATGCAGAAGAAACGCTAGGTTGCTGCATTTAATTAAAATGATGCATTTGTCTTGGGTATGCAGCTTTAAATGTCACACCTGGGATTTATCCAGAAATTATATTCTGGGTAAAATATTTTGTCTTTGTGTCACATGGTCTAGAACTGCAGGTAAAACCCAACAAGCATGATAAGTTAAAGGCAGTGGGATGGGCAGTAAAAAGTCTAATTTATTGATATTTTTTTAATAATGGGGATATTTTGATGTGACATGATATGAGCAATGGAAAGGGAACAAATGACTACAATCAACCAAAAGGAAAGGGGCAGCAAGTACATGAGAAAGCCATCCTCTCCAAGTCACACAGAATCCTAGTGGGATCATATTGCTGTTCCATCAATCTTTGCTGTTCCATAAATCCTGGAATTCCCTAACATCATTGTACATACCCCACATGGATTATGGTGGTTTACAGTAGCAGTCCACTACCAATCCCACAAGGGCAAATCGTTATGCTGGACTTGCTTGTGATGCCTTTGTCGAAGAATATGAAAAAAAGCGATGAACATTCCAACAATCACTTCTTATTTATTATTGTAATTCAGAATTATAGCAAACCAAGTAAATTCCATGACATTGTCATTCCACATGCCAAGTAATTTCTCGTTGTGTAAAATTTTTTGAACTATATCAAAACTCATTCACTCTCCAGGCATAGAAATACCAAATCACTTTTTATTTATTCCTATTCCAAAAACTAGAATTGGTCAAATGGCTTCATGTTCATTTTTATTATTCTTATAATAATACACCATTTCTGACTGAGTCATTTCTATCAGAGCATAACCCACCTGTGTAATAGCTTGCTGAAAAATACCAGGGAGAACATCTCAATCGTCTTTTATACATTGACAGCCTTTGTAAAGATTGTACAATGCATAATCAGATTTTTTTTAAATCGAATCAATTGTAGCATCAGTGATTAAATGAACCAAGATACAAGGTTTGCAAATTCCTTTTAAAATGATAATTTCAAGCGTACATTTCTTGAAAAAGTCTTCCCCCCCCCCCCCCCCCCCCCCCCAGAGATCAGCAGTAACAATGTCAATGAATCTTTTAGCACGTTTCTGACACTTTAATCCAGAGCTGAAAGGGTCATAAAATCACTTAACTTGTGGCTTGGTTTGTCTAATTTGTATGGTTTGTTAAATTATTATTGGCGCAGCTCTCTTCCAGAAGCAACGTAAAACAGCAACACACTGCAAAGATTGTTAGATAAAAATCAAGAAAAAAAAAGCACGATCACGTATGAGAATTTAGAATTAACATGTACGAGTTAAAAGAAATAGGTACTATGTTAATAGGCAGAACCATGGTTTTCCCTAAATTCATTTAAATTTCCTAAAACTCTGCCAATTTGTAATATGGAAGATGCCTTTCAATTGGATAAGACCTCGTTTACAAACTATGCCAAAATAGTATGAAGAGTTTGAAAGTCCTTAGTCTGTTCCCAGTGGGGTTAGCAATTGACTGCTCTTTGGTTTTAAATTCAACTGCTCCAATGGATTCTTATTTTTATTTTCTCATTGATTCCTTTCCTTCTTTTCTTTTCCTCAGCCCTTGTTTTTCATTCCCTTCTTAAGTTGGTTTTATTCCACATATCTTTTGCATTCCTTTTATGTTTTTGGTGTTTTTCCTTTAGATTGTTTTCTAATTCAAGAAATCCTTCCTCTCTTTACCTCCCAACACCATCCTTTCTGGTTAACGTCCAGAGGGTTTAATAATTTGGTCTCTGACTTTCCCCTGACTTCTGATTTGCTCATGCTTTTCTGCATTTTTAAAATTACTGCCCTCATCTCCAGTGCTATATTGCCCTGAAATTAGTTAATTATTGAATCAGGTAGATAAAATATAAAAGGCCATGTAAAATGTGGGTTGTGATTCATCAATACAAGATGGTTTTTATGTAATGAAAGATGAGAACTCTGATACAAGATGATCCAAGTCTGGGAGAGTGACTTAAGACATACTGACCTGCTCCTGTATGAGCTGAAGCAGAGAGCTCCTATCCATATACAACCTTGAGCTTGCTGCACACACACCAGGCAAGAATTCTCTGCCTTTCCCAGCACTCAGATAGAAGCACAAGCACTCACAGGCACTGAGGAGAGCTTGCAAGGCAGCACCGATCCCGATCCAGGCCCTCTCAGCACAACGTCCTTCAATAGCCAACATCTACACAACAGAATGCCAAAAAGCTCCTAGAAGAGGTGCAGCCAATCATGTCCAAACAAATTGAGAGTGAATGACATGGCTCGAACGTTCACTGTAGGATTTTTCACACAGCTGCTGCCTGCCTCAGTAGCTCCCTCTGATGAAAGATGGTGGGCCCTGCCCGAACATAATTACACTTACAGCACTGATACGGGGACCTACAGGCAAACTGCTGCTCTGCAGAGAAACAGAGATATATACAGCATCTTAAAGACTTCAATATTAACCCTTTCCAAACTTCAATACCTTTTATAAGACTTCTCTATGAAATTGCTGGTATTGTGCTGTTTCTGAGCAATCATTAAAACATTCTAAGATTCATATTAGTTTAAAAAAAAAAGATTCTATTCCCATTTTCCTCTTTTTAGTACTTCTGCATCAAATCAATCCAAGAAGAAGATCTGGTGACCTCTCCGATCTTTCAGAAACACCTCCTCGTTGTCAGAATGAATCAAGTGTCTTCTCAGAACATGTTAAATGTCGATTTATCAACATATACACAGGTACAAGGTAAAGCTGCACTAATGCATAGATGTTGCAGCAAACAGGTACATAAGATGCACAAACTACAATAGAATATATTAAATTACCGTGATATGTCAGGACAGAACAGATAATGTCAAAGGACATTATCTCCGTTGTAATTACTTGAAGTAGCTTATGGTCAGGGAAGGTTCAAGAGCTTGATAGCTGTTGGACAACAATTCTAGAGACTGGGAGGGGCTAGGTTTCAAGCCACTGTACCATCTCTCTGAAGAGAGCAGTGACGACGTGGAGACTGCCCTCTTGAGGCAGTATCTCACATGGGTGTTTTCCACGGACGGAAGGTCAGTGCCCACGATGGGCTTCGCTACATTTGCCACTTTCTGCAACCTTCTGTTTTCCTGGGCATTGTAGTTTTCAAACCAGGCCCAGATGCAACCATTAAATATACTCTCTGCAGTACACCTCAGATAGCGCATTCAACAATATGCCAGGTCTCCTCAGACATTTTTGAAAGTAAAGGTGCCTCGATGTGCTGGCTCCAGGAGAGATCCTTTGATACATGGACTCCCAGAAACTTGAAGCTACTATCCTTCTCCAACACCATTCCTTCAATGAAGGCAATTGCTTGGTCCCCTTCCTAAAGTGAACCAAAAGCTCTTAGTTTTACTGATGTTGAGAACAAAATTGTTGTTCTGGACCGCCAACCAGATCCTCGATCTCCATTCTGTTTTCTGAGTCATCATTTCCTGTATTTGGTCAACAATGATTATCAGCAAATTTATAGACTGAAGCCAAACTTTGGCTACACAGTCGTGTGTCTAGTAAAGAGGTGAGAGATGAAGCATGCAACCTTGAGGTGCCCGGGTTGATGGTCAGTGTGGAGGAGGTGATATTGGCAATCTCCTGGGTGGAGATTCCTCACATGAATGGAAACAATGAAAGATACCCAACAGCTGTGGCAGGGCCTAAATGATGTAGCCTGCTCCAAAATCACATCTGGTGAATAGGAGACTATGAATGCTGTGAGGCTGACTGAGCTCCTCCAACATTTCTGTGTGTTTCACCCTCATCTTCACTCCCAGATGAGCTCAATGCTTTCCATGCCTGGTTTGACCACTAGAACAAGAACCACTGCATCCAATAACGATTGATGAATGGTGCTGGTACGACCTGCATCAGTCCAACATGACTGCAATCATCACTGTGCGGTACAATCCAATTTTCTACACCAGCTGTGCCTGACGCCGCAAAAATTGAACAGATCTAAACCTGAATTATCGGACCAATATTTTAGATGAGGCATTGTGACAGGAACTTTTGTGCACACAATGTAGACGTGTGTCAAGGTGAGACCTTTTTGGGTGTAACTGGGCCAAGCCCTTGATAAAAAAGCATAGGTAAAGAATTCCCACAGGACCCAGTTGTTCCTGTTGGGAAACATAATAGATGTAAGGCTTACAATGAATCTGTCCAAATTTCATATCCAATTTGTCATGATCGCATTGGCGGTAGCCAGGACATGCATAACAGTTTCCTGGAGTCTGACTCCTACCTGAACATTGAAGTTGGAACACAGAAATACAGAGTTGTGTTCCTTCAAATAAAATTACCTACAACCTAAGGAAACAATACAGCACTTTTTTTGAAGGTCCGGCAGTCCCACTTAAACTATTTTGGGGCACAATTGTAGTGTAGACCACCGTGCCTCACTGCCCTACCCTACCCTCCTAATCTACCCCTCAATTGGCGTGGGACCAGAGGGAGTCCATCCCATTCTAACCAGGAAAAGCCATGGGGGGAAAAAAGGCAGCCTATGCACTGACCACCGCGACCCGACAAACCCATAATCCCCCAAATACAAGTTTCATACCTCTGTTGTGAGTGTTTTAGATCTTTTGTGTAAGTGTAATTAGTTTGGTGTTAAATGTTCAATGTTTGGGGGGAATTGGAAGGGAAGGGGATAAAAAGAACTCTTGGCAGGTAAGGCAAATATTGTTAAATATCCTGAAGTCATTTATTTGTTTGTATGTATTTGTTTTCAGTAAATGACAGCTAACCAAAATTCTTTATTCTGTAATGAAATGGCTTTATTTAAGATTGAGAGTTTATAGTAATCTTAATATAACTGTTAGTATAACAATCTCCTTTCTTTTCTCTGAACCCCTCTTTGGTAAGAGATAACCCCTGCATTATGCTCACAACTGTCCCAGTAAGCAATCCAGCAAAATTCATACCATGTGAAACAACTTCTGATGAACAATCTGTTCACTTCTCTTACTGCAGCCATTGTCTCAGTGACCTATTGGCATCTTTTAAGGAGTAACTGATTCCATTCCTGATTAACATGTTTTATTGTGTCATCTCATTTTAAAGTAAAATTCTACCATTCAAACAACCGAAACTCAAAACTTTTCCTGTATCTAACACCATTTTCACATTCCTATGATATGGGGTGCATAAGGAAGATAAATCAATTTAATTATCAAGATGACAGATTTCTCTTATGAGGAGAGAATAAGCAGCTTGGGGCTATGCTCTCTTGAGTTTAGAAAAAAAACAGGGGAGATCTCACTGAAACCCACAACTTTCTTATGGACCTCAGGTACAGAATTGTGTTTTCAACAGCTCAGGTGTGTACAACAAGTGGTCGCAATCTCAAAAAAGTGGTTAGCCTTTCAGAACCAAAGACTGGGAAGTAATTTCTTTACCTAGAGTGTAATGAATCTTTGGACTTATCTCCTAAGATGGTTGAGTAGTCTTAATTTCTGAATATATTCTAGACGATTTCTTGAATAAGCTAAAATTCATGCAAGGATTGTGGTTAAAGGCAGGAAGAAAACCTGAAGTAAAAGATCAGTCATGAGCCAATTAAATGGTAGATCAGGCCAACAGCCTACTTCTGCTCCCATTTCTTATTTATTGATGCTCCTCTCCCTGAGGTTGAGAGAGGAGAATTTGCTCCATGATACGAGTTTCAACCATCCACCCTCATCTGTGAGCTATGTATCGGAGGGCTATAAGGTGATGCATACCCCAAGAACATTACTCACACCCATCTCTTTTGCAACGGTCATATGTTTCCTCTCAGGTCAGCTTGAAGAGAAGTATAGCAGACAAATGTAATGTCAGTTTCTTTTATATTTTTATTTACGTTAGGAGAAAGACATGTGGAACATAAAGCATCTTAACAAGAAAAAGTCATACTAGTTACGAACATCTGCACCCTATGATTACTTAGAGCCATTCATGATGAATGTGATGTGAAATATATAAAATACACAATGAAATGTTAGATACTTTGGGGAATAAACCAATCAAGTTCCATTTGGTGTGCATAATAAATTAAATTTACCTCCTTATTCATGTTCATGCAAATATATTGAGTGAAATATATCTGCAGATACTGTGATTGTAGTAAAACTCAAGCTCACACCAAGACACAAGAGAAACTTGTCCGTGAACTACTCTTTGCAGATGATGCCGCTTTAGTTGCCCATTCAGAGCCAGCTCTTCAGCGCTTGACGTCCTGCTTTGCGGAAACTGCCAAAATGTTTGGCCTGGAAGTCAGCCTGAAGAAAACTGAGGTCCTCCATCAGCCAGCTCCACACCATGACTACCAGCCCCCCCACATCTCCATCGGGCACACAAAACTCAAAACTGTCAACCAGTTTACCTATCTCGGCTGCACCATTTCATCAGATGCAAGGATCGACAATGAGATAGACAACAGACTCGCCAAGGCAAATAGCGCCTTTGGAAGACTACACAAAAGAGTCTGGAAAAACAACCAACTGAAAAACCTCACAAAGATAAGCGTATACAGAGCCGTTGTCATACCCACACTCCTGTTCGGCTCCGAATCATGGGTCCTCTACCGGCACCACCTACGGCTCCTAGAACGCTTCCACCAGCGTTGTCTCCGCTCCATCCTCAACATCCATTGGAGCGCTTACACCCCTAACGTCGAAGTACTCGAGATGGCAGAGGTCGACAGCATCGAGTCCACGCTGCTGAAGATCCAGCTGCGCTGGATGGGTCACGTCTCCAGAATGGAGGACCATCGCCTTCCCAAGATCGTGTTATATGGCGAGCTCTCCACTGGCCACCGTGACAGAGGTGCACCAAAGAAAAGGTACAAGGACTGCCTAAAGAAATTTCTTGGTGCCTGCCACATTGACCACCGCCAGTGGGCTGATAACGCCTCAAACCGTGCATCTTGGCGCCTCACAGTTTGGCGGGCTGCAACCTCCTTTGAAGAAGACCGCAGAGCCCACCTCACTGACAAAAGGCAAAGGAGGAAAAACCCAACACCCAACCCCAACCAACAAATTTTCCCTTGCAACCGCTGCAATCGTGTCTGCCTGTCCCGCATCGGACTTGTCAGCCACAAACGAGCCTGCAGCTGACGTGGACTTTTTACCCCCTCCATAAATCTTCGTCCGCGAAGCCAAGCCAAAGAAAAAAAGAGTAAAACACACAGAAATATTGGAGGAGCTCAGTCAGCCTCACAGCATCCATAGAAGGTAAAGATATCTTACCGACATTTTGGGCCTGAACCCTTCTTCAATGAATAAGAAGACAAGAATAAAGACTGAATACTGGCCTAGGGAGGAGTCCAGACCAACAAAAGGTATTAATTGGATAAGAGGAGAGGTGAGTTGATGGTGGTAGAGAGAAAGCTACATTGAAGGAGGACATCTCTGATAACCAGGAATGGAAGACCTTGTCCTGGGACCATCCTGTGATGGAGATGAAGGAATTGAAAGAAGGGAATGGAATCATTACAGGCGACAGGGTGGGAAGAAGTATAGTCACGGTAACTGTGGGAGTTGGTGAGTTTGTAGAAGATGTCTGTTGAGATGGAGACAGAGAGATCGAGGAAAGGGAGAGTGTTGCTAAAGATGGACCAAGTGAATTTGAGGTCGGTATTGAAGTTGAGACCAATGTGGATGAAGTCAATGAGGCAGCATCAAAATAGTCATCAATGTCACAGAGGAAGAGTTGAAGGGCCTTGCCTGTAGGGTTGTAGCATGGATTGTTCCTCATAGCCAACAAAAAAGCAGGAATAGCTGGGGCTTATGAGGGTACCCATAGCTACCCCTTTGACCTGGAGAAAGTGCAATGAGTCAAAAGAAAAACTATTGAGGGTGATAACAAGTTCTGCCAGCTGGAGGAAGGTAGTGGTATAGGGGGGCATGTTGAGTCTATTGTCCAGAAAGAAACAAAAAGCATTGAAGCCTTCAATAGTTGGGAGGGGGGAGGTGGAGGTGTATAGGGATTGGATGTCCATGGTAAACTTGAGGCTATCGAGTTCAAGGAACTGAGGTTGTTGAAGGGAAAAGGAGGGCATGTGAAGGTGGGAGGACACCGGATAGGGGGATAAAAGAGAGTCAAGGTAAGCAGATTCCAATTCATTGAGTCATGATGGGCCAGGCAGGTTTGTGGATCTTGGGTAGGAGGTATAAATGGGCAGTGCAGTGTTGGGAAACAATAAGGTTGGAGGCTCTGCTAGGGAGATGACCAGATGTGATGAATTCAGAGACAGTGCTAGATACAGTGGTTTGCTGAGTTTTAGTGGGGTCCTGTTGGTGGGGTAAGTTAGAAGAGATGTCTCGAGTTTTCATCTGGCTTTGGCCAGATAGAGGTCAGTGCATCAGACCAGAGCAGCACCATCCTTGTCTGCAGGTTGCAATTAGTGCAGAGAGAGTGGAGGACCAAGCATTCCAAGAGGGTGAGATTGGAAAAAGTGAGAGGAGAAGTGAAGTCGACATGGTTGATGCCTCAGCAGCAGTTGGAAATATAAAGGTCGGAATAAGATGTCCAGGAGGAAGAGGTTTTAAAATGGGAGAAGGGGGCTGTAGAGGGGAGGGGGAGGTGGAGAGAATTCTGGTTGTGGTAGAGGGCATGGAGATAGAGCCAACGGAAGAAGACTTCAGCATCACAGTGTGCATGAAACTCATTGAGGAGTATGCAAAGGAGAACCACATTGAGACCACTATTGAGGACAGAGCATTCCTTCTCCAAAGGGGATAGTAGGAGAGGATGGTGAAGACCAGGCAGGAGTTGGGTGGAGGGTCAATGGGGTGGAAGATGTTGGGGAGGGGAGGAGAATGGGGTGGATCAGTAAATGTATGGGAGGAAGGGTTTGGGGAAGAGAGGGTTGGGGAAGTGGAGAGTGGAGAGGGAGGGCCCCATGGGCCTCTGGGGCTAGGGTGGGAGTTTGTGACAGAGGCTCTATCCTGTAGGTTGCAGGGGACAAGGTGGAGCCCTCTTCCAAAGTTTGGTCCTGTGGGCCATCAGGTTCTGAGTGGAGGTTCATGTCAGAGGCTCAGTCCTTAGATCACAGGGACCAGGATGGAGATTCACTTGGTTCTGTGGGCCACCAAGTTCAGGGTGGAAGCTCATATCAGAGGCACTGCCCTGTAGGTCATTGAGGCCAAGGTGGGAGATTGTGACCAAGGCTCAATCCTGTAGGTCACTGAGGCCAAGGGCGAGACCCACATGGGATCTCCCTGAGACAGTGGTCTCCATGGAGGTCAGCTTCCAATCATTGATAGATACCAGGTGACCATCAAGAAAGAAAGCAAAGGTCCGCTCATATCTGTACCCTGAGCTAAGATAGTCCAAAGGATACACCAAGAGAAGCAAAGAAAAGAGGAGTCAATGCAATGCAAGATAGCTGAGATCCTGGTGCAGGCCAAACTTAAGAGACCTGGAATTGGAGCTGAAATCTGCATGACACCAGATGGCAATGAAGGCAAGTAGCCAGGAAGGATGCGTAGCTGTGGAAGCAAGTCTGGGTAAGAACATGTACATAGAGTTTGAGAGCAGCAGGGAATGCAGATAGGGAACAATGAGAGAGGGGGATTCTCATAGAACCCCCTGTGAAGAGAGGAGGAGAATTTCTTCAGGGTAGGTATCCCTAGAAGAGATTTTGCAGTGGATCAACTAAATGGTGTGAAACATGGAAGTCTGCAGACACTGTGAATGTAGTGAAAACACAGAAACGTTGGAGGAACTCAGCCGGTCTTGCAGCATCCATAAAAGGTAACGATACATTACCAACATTTCAATCCTGAGCCCTTCTTCAAGAAATAAGCAAAGAACAGGAAGGCATCAGAATACAGACTGAAGACTGGCAGGGGGAGGAGTACAGACCAAGAAAATGTGTGAATTGGATATGATGAGGAGAGGTGAGAATTGAATTTTTGCTCTGTGAAAGGAGACTGAGGGAGTGGGGGGGGGGGGGGGGAAGAGGAGGGGGAAAGCAGACCAAATTGAAGTGGAACAAGGATGCAACCTGTTGACAGGGTATAAAACCTAAAGGTCTGATACTACTGCATTGCACTCCATTCCAGCAGTCTAAACACACAATGCAAATAGAGAACCCATGATGGCATCACTTGAACCTGAACCCACATGATAGAAATGACATGGGAAATAGTGTAGCACATTTCCATCTTATAAAGCATATTTAAATCATATATTTTATGAAACGTCATAACACCAGAAAAATGAACGAGGTACATCCAAATATAATTTCTAAGTCATTCAAATTCTTCAGCACTGTTCCACTTTTGTGAATGCAGATTGAAAAAAAATTTCCTACAAAACAAATCTAAGCCTTAAAGTAATTGTTAGAAGACTCAAAACAGTAGGTTATGGCTCCCAGGATAAACTTATGCAGCCAACTTTCATGAATATTTATGACTGAAAGTAAAACTGGACATTTACAAAGCATGCCAGGATGTGTTGTTTTGCATTCTTGTCATCTCCAATGGAAAGATCTCTCAAGAAAAAAGACTGAAGGTAATGAAAGCAACTAGAATTTATTTTTGTACAAAGGATCAAACACAAGATAGACCATGTGACAAAAATAATATTTTTTTCTAATTCTTTTTGCCATTACTTAATTTCAAATAACAGTTTTAGATATCGAACAGATTCCAGATGACTTTGTTAAAAGTTGGCAGCAACTTTTATTTTTGGACCTTCAAGTCTTGTTAAGTACAGTTAGAATCCAAAAAAATACATAGAGCAGGAACCATGATTACACCATTCATGATTCCAATCATACACTGGCACATGATCTGTAACTCCCTATTCCGAGGTGGTTCATGTATCTGTCTAAATGCCTCTAAAATGTTGGTGTCATATCTGTTTCTACCACCTCCCCTGGTCCAAAGCACTTATCATTCTGTATAAAAAAAACTTGCTTTGGAAATTTCTTTAAAACATTCCCCCTCTCACCTTAAACACAATGGGCGACACAGCTGGCATAGCGGTTAGCACAAGGCCTTAACAGCTCCAGCGATCGGGACCGGGGTTCGAATCCCATGCTGTCTTTAAGGAGTTTGTACGTTCTCCCTGTGTCGGTTGGTGTGGGTTTTCCCTGGGAGCTCAGGTTTCCTCCCACCACTCAAAACATACCAGGGGTGTAGGTTAATTGGGTGCAAATTGGGCTCCACAGACTCGTAGACTGTAATGGCCTGTTACCATTCTGTATGTCTAAATTTAAAAAAATTTATTTAGCCTCCAATACTCCCAGAAAACAATATCTGTACAAGTTTGACTAATCTTTCCTCATATCTAACATGCTCCAATCCAGTCATTCAATAAGTGAACCTCTTCTGCATTCTCTGCAATACTGCACACAGTACTCCAAATATGTCTTTGCCAAAGTGTTATACGACTACTCAACTTTTACCCTCCACGTCCATGGTGAAGACAAGCATGCCGTATGCCTTCCTTATCACCCTAACCACTTTCAGGGAGCTAAGACTTTCAGCCCAAGATGCTTCTGTACATCAATGCTTCTAAAGGGCCTTGTCATTTACTCAATACTTTCCTCTTGCACTTGATCTTCCAAAAAGTATTCCCTATACCTGATCAGATTAAACTCCCTCTCCCATTGTATACTCTGACAACCTTCCAAGCTATCCACAACTCCACTGAATTTCCATGTCATCTTTAAACTTAGTAATTAGATTACACACATTTTCATCCCTATCATGAATAGAAATTAGAAATAACAGAGGTCCTAACTCTGATCTTTGCAGAATACCATCGACACAGACCTCCCTCTACCACCATGTTCCACTTTCTATGATCAAACCAATTTTGGATCCAATTTACAAGATCACCATGTGACTGAATCTCTGGACCAGCATACCACGAGGGACTTTGCCAAATGCATATACACAAGATATAAATAGCTGGATATGTTCATTTACACTGGTCTTCCATGAGCAGAAACATGAGAGAAAACTAATTTCAGGGCCAACAATTCTTTGCTCATGAAAGCCCTTAGTTTTGCAAACATCCATGAATTGATTGTATTCTTATTGGTGACATATTCTTTTACACAAGATAAATGGCCAAATAGAAGACTTGTATCTTCATTGGGTCAGCCTCATATAAAAAAGTGGTAATGATAATAGGAAGGACACAGAAAATGGCAGAAGCTGGTTTAGTGCATTTCACAAGAAACACCCAGGCCAGCAGATCCTGGGATAGGCCCAAATCAGACCAAATCCATGTACTAAATTGCCCTTTGGCCTTCAGTACTGGATATTCATACATTAACCCAATATTGTTCCGGTGCAAAATGATGGAAATGCCTGTTTAGTGACTCTGAATTCTGGTACTGTCTGTGTGGAATTTGCAGGTTCTCCTTACGGTTGCAGGGGGTTCCTCCCTAGGTCCTCTGGTTTCATCCCAAACCTCAAAGACTTTCAGATTGGTGGTTAATCATCTACTACAAATTGTGCTGGAGTAAATGAGTGGCAGGAGAATTAAGGGGAGTTGATGGTAATGCAAGACACAACAATTTATTGGAAAATAAGTGGTGGATGGGATCAATTGGAATGTTCTGAGAGTTAAGTATATACTCAATGAGCAAATGGTTTTTAATGTCAAAGGAGAAAAAGGAAATTAGTGCATTAATGAATTGTCATAGAACATACCCTCCCTGTTATGTTGGGAATAATTAGGATGAAATATTATCTTTTTAATTTAAATGTTATTGAAAAATGTTTTCCCAACCCTTGAGTCAGTGTTGGGTAAATCATAAGTTACAAAACATAAACTTATCCATAAAATAGATGGCAGCAAAAAATATCAATGAAACATGTGTCTATATAGACCTCTAATAACAGAAAAAAAAACTGCTGTTCCTTTAATATGCCTCACCACCACACCCTAGATATTTGCCCCATTTTTGTGCACAGATGTCTGATTTATCAAACTGTTTGTTCAAAAGCTGCCACTTTGACCATTTCGGAGGCCCACTCCTGAAAAGATGGTCCTGAAGAAAGGTTCTAGCATGAGCTTTGAGCCAACACTGTGACTTCAAAAGGCATCCCCTCCAATTATACCAGAGAGCTGGCTTCACTTCTGAGCAAAATAGCTGCACATCTGATTTTATACAATGTCTTTTTGAAAGGGTGAAATATTTTGGAAGAATGTATATTAGAATTACCAAGGTATTGTCGGGTCAAACTGCCAGAAGACTGACTACTTGCTTCTCATCAGAAAAATAAGTTCAATGAAAGGTACATTGAATGGAGTGTATCCGCTTTGCAAACAGATTCATTTGTTGAAATTCATATTATTTTTAGTCTTTTTCACTTAATAGGTTAACCTTGTCTCTTGCATATTACTGCTATTAGCTTAATTGCCTTTATGCGGCAGACCGTTCTTGAAAACAAGTGACTGTTATTCACAAGAGTTTGGGATACAAAAAGCAGTTAATTGCTAAATTTATCTTACTAGGAACATGGAAATAAATAGGATTCTATAGCTAAATAAAGAATGCATTCCTTTTTTGTCAACATTTATTAAAATGATTATACGTATAAATCGGTTAAATACTGTTATGACAAATAGCATATTTTAATAAAATCTGAAAAAATTGGATATTATTCAGGATAATCATAATTAAACTCCATAAATCCATTTATCTAAAAGAAAAAAAAACTAATCTAACCCCCCCCCCCCTATCAAGGTTACAAGAAATGCAAAGATGGATCAAGTCGCGACCTCCAGAAGATGGACGGATCAGGTCTAGAGCACCCAAATCATCTAAAACTTCCATTTATCAAAGTATTCTATTAATGGGCCCCATACCTTTTCAAACTGTAACTTTTTATCTTTGATATCATACCTAATTTTCTCTAAGTTTAGACATGACATCACATCACGAAGCCACTGTGCACAAGTCGGTGAAAGTTCATCTGTCAATTTCATTAAAACTACTCATCTGGCTATCAACATGCTAAAAGCTAAAACCTCCTTCTGAGGTGCCAATAAAACTTTATGTGGTTCACGTGAAAAACCAAACATGGATCCAATTTAATCTTAAAAATCATTGACAAAGAATAAAAAAATATTCTGCCAATATCCTCCTAATTGAAGACACTTCCAAAATATACAGATCAGTGAGGCTTTAAAAATTTTACACTTTTCACAAAATGGATCAACATCTGCATGGAACAGAATAACTTGAGTTTAGACACATGTGCTCTGTGTATCACCTTAAATTGTAATAAGCAGTGTCTAGCACAAAATGAAGATTAATTGATCAAACTAAGAATGGAATATCAATCCTCATCAGAAAAAGCTCTATTAAGATCACGCTCCCAATCATTTTTAATCTTAGCCATTGGGGCTAATCTCAAATCCAATAGAACAATATAAATACATGATATCAATCCATTGTGCACAAATTGTAAATCAAAAAGTAGATCAAGAATACTTGAATCTGCGATTCGAGGAAAAGCATTCAATTTAAACTGAACAAAATTCCTAACTTGCAAATATCTAAAAAAAAAAAAATTAGAAAGGTTAAATTTAACTGACAATTGTTCAAATGAAGCAAACTTATTTTGAATAAATAAATCTTTAAAATTTTTAATACCAAGTCTGTACCATTCCTTAAAGCCTTCATCTAATACTGAAGGTGGGAATTAATGGTTATCTATAATAGAATTAGCCAGAGAAAAACTATTATAACCCAAAAATTTCCTAAATTGAGCCCATATTCTGTATATTAAACTGCAAGAAAAGGAAAATGAGGAAACAAATGGTAAAACTAAACAAAAATGGGAACAAGATTTAAATATAAAGATAAAAAAGGAAACATGGGAGAAGTTATGCTCTGGAACGATGAGAAATACAATAAATACGAGGCTGCGTATGATACAATATAATTGGTTACACAGACTATACATTACACCGCAAAAGTTAAATAAATGGGACCCAACAGTATCTGATAGATGTTTTCGATGTAAAAAAGAAAGGGGAACAACAATTCATGCAATCTGGACATGTGAGAGAGTAGAAAAATTTTGGGATGATCTCAATCAGATATTAAATAAAATAACAGAAAACAATATACCAAAGAATCCAGAGATCTTTCTCCTAAGTAACATAAAAAATAAAGAATTTGGAATTGACTTGGAGGATGCACAAAAAAGATTTGTTAAGATAGCCCTAGCTGTAGCAAAAAAATGTATTATGTCAACCTGGAAATTGGAAGATAATTTGAAAATACAACAATGGTATATAGAAATGAATAAATGTATTCCATTAGAAAAAATAACATATAGTTTAAGAAATAATATTGAAATATTCGAACAAGTATGGGAGCCTTACATTAAATACAATAGCGAAAACCTACCGGGAACAAACATTACCTAAGTTGATGGAAGGAGAAGAGAAGAAAAAAATGGACTCAGTAGAATTTCTGGTGTATTTTTGTTGAATGACAACATTGTCTAACTGAATTAATGCAACCTAGATTGTATAACTAAAATGGATGAGAGGGGGGAGGGATGGGGGGGTGGCTTGGGAGGAGGGAGGGGGGAGGGAGAAAAAGTCACTGTAAATGTGTGGAAAAGAAAAAGTGTATATCATGGCTATTGTGATTTATGGTGTGAAAAATAAAAAATTTAAAAAAAAAAAAAAAAAAAAAAAAATTGAGCCCATATTCTCAATCTTATCCTCATCAATAAAGAAAATGAAATGGGTAAAGCGAAACCTAAAATTGCCGACATAGACGATTTCTTAGAAAAGTTCAGTTCCATTTCTGCCCAAGAAGGAACCAAACTTCCATCATGATTTTTAGGCTGCTGTCTGACTGTTTACAGACTTTCACTGCTTGATGTCCACTCCTTGTACTCAAGTAATTCTAATTATTAATAAATATGTAAGGGTGTGGCATAATTTTCCATTCATTTAAAGTTGAAGAGAAAGTGGAATCATATAGGTTATCCTGTGCATGCTTACAATTACAGGATACACCACTTTACGAAACTAGAGCATTCCAATGAAACCCTTCATAAGCCAAAACGGCGTAAAGCGAAGACCCATTCACTACTACTGGAGGCTATTTGTTTGTGGGCATTGCTACAAGAGGGGCAAACACGTTGGGCCTTATGTACACAAATATTTACAATGCATATCGGGTGTAGCCCCACCCCCTCATCTTGACTACTCAGACTACATCGCTGTAACGCTGATCCAAGCATACAGACTGCTCGTCAAACACTCCAGACCAGTTCTGAAGCAGGTTAAAACCTGGCTCGTGGGGCCATTCATGTACTTCAGGACTGCTTTGAGCACACTGACTGGCACATGTTCAAGGAAGCAGCAACCAACGGCAACTGCATCAATCTGGAGGGGATTATGGCAACAGTGACCAGCTGCATTAGTAAATGTACTGATGATGTCACCACGCCCAAGACCATCATTACTTGCTCTAATCAAAAGCTATAGATGACTGAGAAGGTGCAGGTGATGCTTAGGAACCATAACTCTGCCTTTAGAATGGATGACAAGATAGCCCTAGCTAATACAAGAGCCAAACTCTCTATGACCATCACAGAAAAAAAACATGCAAATGCCCAGTGCATTTATAATAATTTCCTGGACAGTAAGGACATGCGATGCATGTGGAAGGACATCCAAAATATCACCAAACACAAGACTACACCATCTGCCTGGGCTGGTGATGCCTCCTTTCCAGATGCACTGAACGTCTTCTACGTGCATTTTGAGGTGATAAACAACATGGCGGCAAAGAAGATCACCTCTCCTCCAAATGATCAGGTGCTGTGTCTTGCAGTGGACAATGTGGAGAGTTAGGCAAGGTTAATCCACGGAAAGGTGCTGGACTGAATAACATTCCCAGCAGAGTGCTCAGGGAATATCTAGCTCAGCAAGCAAATGTTCTCACCAACATTTTTAACATCTCCCTGAGAGGCAACATGGTCCCAACATGCTTCAAAGCCACCACCATTTTGTCCCCGTGCTGAAGAAGTCATCTGTGACCAGCCTCAATGTATCACCTGTTTCAGATATGTCCATGGTCATGAAGTGCTTCAAGAGGCTCATCGTCGGGCACATCAAACTCCTGCTGCCCCCATCACTGAACCTTCTGCAGTTCCCATACAGATTCAACCACTCTACAGATGATACCATCGCCACCACCTCCATCTAGCCCTCATCTACCTGGAAAATAAGGACTCGTATGTTCGAATGCTGTTCATTGACTTCAGTTCGGCATTCAACACAATCATACTTCAGTACATGACAAGGAAGTTAAGCTTGCTGGGTCTAAACACCTCCCTCCTCAATTGGATTCTTGACTTCCTGTCAGGGAGACCTCAAGCAGTCTGAATCGGGAACACCACTTCCAAGACCATCACAATGAGCACAGAGCCCCCCCAGGGCATGTGCTTAGTCCACTGCTGTTCACTCTGCTGACCCACGACTGTGCAGCTAAACACAGCTCGAACCACAACATCAAGTTCGCTGACAACACAACCGTGGTGGGCCTTATTAGTAAGGATGAGAATTCAGCATACACAGATGAGGTATAATATATAACCATTAAAGCACAGAAACTGGCCAGTCCTCACTGAACACCTTCTCCCACCTAGATTGGAACAGTGGGGAACCGTGGGGAGCTGAGGGGAACAGAGTGGAACAGTGGGTAGCTTTGGGGAACCTTCTCCACATCTTTCTCATCCATATACCTATCCAACTTTTCCTTAAATATTAAAATTGAACTAAAGAGAATAATAAGGAAATTCTTGTGGAAAGGGGGGAAAAAGAGGGTAGCGTTAGATAAATTAACAGAGAGGTATAACCAGGGTTGCAGTTACCAAACTTCAGAAATTATTATAGAGCTGCACAATTAAGGTACTTATCAGAATTTTACCAGACGAGAGAAAAACCAGAATGGACTAAGATAGAACTAGATAAAATAGGGGAGAAGGTACCAGAACATACATTTTATAAGTGGGATGAAAAGCTGGTGCAATATAAAAGCTCACCAGTATTGCATCATTTACTTAATATATGGAAGAAGATCCATGTAGAAAGGAAAAAAATGAATTACCAAATACCAAAATTGTTATTGACACAAAATCCACTAATCCCTTTTACAATAGATAACCTTTCCTTTAGAAGATGGAAGAGAAAAGGAATCAAAAGAATAGAAAATTGTTTTTTTGGAAATAATTTATTAACATTTGAACAGTTGAAGGACAAATATGGAATAACTCACGGTACAGTGATTCCATATCATCAACAAAGCTTATTTAAAGGATAAATTGGGAAACAGATTGAGATTACCAGAAGGAAGCAGCTTTGAATATGTGATTACAAAAACAATAATTAAAAGATTTATAACAAATATGCACATTAACCTGGAAGGTAAGGAAAATGAGGAAATAAGCTATAAACCTAAACAAAAGTGGGAATAGGATTTAAACATAAAGATAAAAGATGAAACATGGGTAAAGTTATGTTCTGGAACTATGAAGAATATAATAAACACAAGGTTACGCATGATACAGTATAATTGGTTACACAGGGTATATAATCACTCCTCAAAAATTAAAAGAATGGGATCCAACATTATCAGATAGATGTTTTCGCTGTAAGAAGGAAATGGAAACAACAATACATTCAATTTGGGCATGTGAGAAAGTGAATACATTTTGGGAAGAACTAAATCAGATGATAAATAAAATCACAAAAAACAACATACCAAAAAATCCAGAGATTTTTCTTTTA
This sequence comes from Narcine bancroftii, assembly GCF_036971445.1. Classification (NCBI taxonomy): domain Eukaryota; kingdom Metazoa; phylum Chordata; class Chondrichthyes; order Torpediniformes; family Narcinidae; genus Narcine; species Narcine bancroftii. Next base: position 16,323,447 of record NC_091480.1, read on the forward strand.
AGTAACATAAGAAATAAAGAATTAGGCCTCAAATTGAATAAAGCGCAAAAAAGATTTATTATGATACCTTAGCAGTAGCAAAAAAATGTATAATGTCAAGTTGGAAAATGGAAGAGAGCCTAAGAATACAGCAATGGTCCATGGAAATGAATAAATGTATTCCATTGGAAAAAATAACATATAATTTAAAAAATAAAGTCACATTGTTCGAACAAATTTGGGAACCATACATGGAACATAACAGAGAGAGCTTGCCACCCCCTAAAATAATAAGAAGACAAAACTATATAAAGTAGATGACACATTTTTCTGGTTTGTTTTTCCTTTGTGTGAAGACATTGTTTTATGGTTTTGTTGTATTGTATATGTTGAATATTTATTGGTTTTGGAGGGGGGTGGGAAGGGGAAAAAAAGGAGGAAAATGCCATTGTGTATATTTAATGAGAAATGTTTGTACATATTTTGGTTGTTGTGGTTTACAGTGTGAAAAATAAAAAATAATAAAAAATAAAAAAAAATATTAAAATTGAACTCGCATCTACCACTTCAGCCAGAAGCTTATTCCACATTAGGGTCCTTAAATCCAGATTGGGTAACAGTTTTTTTCCCCTAAGCCATCAGGCTCCTGAATTCACAGAACATATGTGAATAGTGTACCGTGGACTTTTATGTACATGTCTTACTATTTTACTTCAGGCTGACTTCCAGGCCAAACATTTTGGCAGTTTCTGCAAAACAGGGCTTCAAGCACTGAAGAGCTGGCTCTGAATGGGCAACTAAAGCGGCATCGTCTGAAAAGAGTAGATCACGGACAAGTTGCTCTTGTGTCTTGGTGTGAGCTTGCAGGCGCCTCAGATTGAAGAGACTGCCATCCGTGTGGTACCGGATGTAAACAGCGTCTTCATTGTTGAGGTCTTTCATGGCTTGTTTCAGCATCATGCTGAAGAAGAAACTGAGGTCCTCCATCAGCCAGCTCCCCACCATGACTACCAGCCCCTCCCCACATCTCCATCGGGCACACAAAACTCAAATCGGTCAACCAGTTTACCTATCTCGGCTGCACCATTTCATCAGATGCAAGGATCGACAACGAGATAGACAACAGACTCGCCAAGGCAAATAGCACCTTTGGAAGACTACATAAGAGAGTCTGGAAAAACAACCAACTGAAAAACCTCACAAAGATTAGCGTATACAGAGCCGTTGTCATACCCACGCTCCTGTTCGGCTCCGAATCATGGATCCTCTACTGGCATCACCTATGGCTCCTAGAACACTTCCACCAGTGTTGTCTCCGCTCCATCCTCAACATTCATTGGAGCGACTTCATCCCTAACATCGAAGTACTCGAGATGGCAGAGGCCGACAGCATCGAATCCACGCTGCTGAAGATCCAACTGCGCTGGGTAGGTCACGTCTCCAGAATGGAGGACCATCGCCTTCCCAAGATCCTGTTATATGGCGAGCTCTCCACTGGCCACCGTGACAGAGGTGCACCAAAGAAGAGGTACAAGGACTGCCTAAAGAAATCTCTTGGTGCCTGCCACATTGACCACCGCCAGTGGGCTGATATCGCCTCAAACCGTGCATCTTGGCGCCTCAGTTCGACGGGCAGCAACCTCCTTTGAAAAAGACCGCAGAGCCCACCTCCCAGACAAAAGACAAAGGAGGAAAAACCCAACACCCAACCCCAACCCACCAATTTTCCCTTGCAACCGCTGCAACCGTGTCTGCCTGTCCCGCATCGGACTTGTCAGCCACAAACGAGCCTGCAGCTGACGTGGACATTACCCCTCCATAAATCTTCATCCGCGAAGCCAAGTCAAAGACCATTTTAATATTTCAATGTGTTTATTCTAACTTATATTTATGTAAATATGCTCCCTGGACCAGGAGAAGTGCTATCTCGTCTTTACCATGCGAGCATGGTCTGAACAATAAAAGTGAACTTTTATTCAGCCTGCCAAATGCATTGTTTGCATTTGCCAGTCTGTTGTCAACCCCTTTTAATGACTTTCATAATCGTAAAAACCCATTCAAATTCTTTTGTAAAAGAGAACTCGACTTTCTTTAGAAAAGTGAATTTTTGTAAGTTGAGTATTCGTAAAGCGGGGTACATTTGTACATTTTTAAAAAAATTTGCCATGTAGCACAGTCTTTTTCAGTAAAGGTTAAATTGGTTCACACACCCAAGCTGCCTTTGTGCTGTAAATGACTGAAATAGTAACCAGATGGAAAGATGACAATTAAAATGGAATTATGGAAAAGGATAAAAGGGTAAAACAAAATCTATTTTTATGGCATCTTTTCCAAAGCCTTTTGTTGCTCCAAGCCCTTTTAATGATTGGAATGTTATCTTAAGAAATATTTTTCAACAAGATCATAATGTAGAAAACATGACTTTGCACATATTAATAATCAGGCAAGCCATTTCATTGATGCTGACTGAGCAAAAAATAATCCAAGAAATACTTGGCTGATTCTCCCCTTACGTGAAATTGTGCTGTGATGTCTTTATTGTGCACCTGAGCAAGCAGTGGAGCCTCTGGTTAGTGTCTCATCCAAAAGGCAGATTTCCCTCATTACTGGACTTTTGAAGTACACACTTTTTTGAACTAGGATCAGGCCCTTTAATAGCAAAAGATCGGTAAGAATAATTAAAAGACAGGGTGCAAAGGAACAAATAAAGAAAATTGTTAAAGTCATTACAGAACTAGATGTGGAAGTGCTTGCTGATGCCAGTTTTCTAATGGTAATTGTATATGATTTATACATATGACAAGTGGGAAAATTAAGTAACTTCTAAATCTGAGATCCTTCCACTGCAATGAAATCATGAAAATGTAGATATGAACCTACCATCATTTTAAATCCATTATAGTTTATGGAAGAAAAACTATGGGTTATGTGCCAAACTTTCCGGTATGAATTACCACCAGTCAAATCTTTAACAAAAATAAGCAAAATTGGCCCATTGGTCAAACAACTAACAATTACCACCATTATACAATTTTGAGGTACCAGGTGCATAGAAAGAGAAAGGCATCCATAATCTATCAATTAAAGGATGCTGCACCAGATTAGGGGAAATCAATTACAGCAACTGGACAGAAAGCTGTGTTGCAGCATTAATTTCATAAAAGTATTTTCAAGTGTAGACACTGAAGGGAGTTGCATAGCTTGAACTGCAGGAAGATAGAGGTGAGATTTAGGAAACTGATCCCAGATTAGAGTTTACTAGCAGCTCAGACTATGCAGGACACCATCAGATCATCACCTTAATTAGACACCATTTATGCGAAGGTAGGGGTTTTGATTTGACAATTAAGATCAGAACAAAAGAAGTACAGAATATATTCCAACAAATACTCCTGACTTTACTGCTAATTATTATAATTGCTATTGCTCAACCCAAATAATAATTGGTTGCTCTTTCCACAGTTGCTGTCAATCAGACTGCTCTTCCAGCACTTTTTCTATTATTTTTTGACAATGCAGCCATCATGGACAGGTAGTGGGAAGATGCTGTGGGGGAAGTTTGGTAGGTTCAAAGAGCAACAAATCACGGGCTGAACTCAGGAAGGAAATTTATTAAAAACACACGCAAGAGATCGCAAAACACAGTATTATCAGTCACACTGGACTTAACACTACCGATACTAGCAACTATCTACAGACTTACAAACATGGTAATATAGGTAGTGTTAAGTCCGGTGTGACTGGGTTGTACTAACTGTGTACAGATTTATGACAAACAAGATCAACAATACACTACTCACCATTCCTTGTCTAACATGGTCACATCTCCAATGCATTCTAACCACGTATAGTGCACACTATACTCCTCCAGATTTTTCCACAGTTCACGAGCTGGAATAGAGTAAGGTTCATCATAGAACTGAAGAGCTAAAGAGAAAGAGCAACTGCACATGATGGACTTTATAGTACAGTAACCTGGAGTGTCTGGCCAGGTAATCACAAAATGACTAAAGGAGCCAATGGCCAGGTGTGCATTAATGGGTGGATGGAGTCCAACCTTGATTGACAGGTAATGCAACTTCCAACTAGGTTCCAGGCAGAGAGGTCACATGGCACTCCACAATCCGCATTCCCATCATGTTTCTGATGAAGAGGGCACATCGGTACGGACTTGAAGGGCCGATGTGGCCTGTTTCCATGCTGGAAACAGTTATATGGTTAGATGACCCCCCCCCCCCCACCACAATTACAGAAGACAAATGTTTAGGTTAGTGGATGGGCTAACAATCAAACAGGTTGCTTCTTCATGCAAACAAATTGATAGGATTCCAACAATTCCAGACTGTGCCTTGGTGTCAAAAGCAAATCACTTGCTGCAAGATACATAACCTTGAACATACCCCTATATTCGCAGTACTTATAGACAAATGTGACCCCCCCCCCCCCCAGGATACTGATAACAGAAAACAACAATGGTAATATCGTGAATGTGATGGGTAGATGGTTCGATGGTGGGCAAAAGAGCCTGTTCTTGTGCTGTATAACTCTGACTTATGATAGGTAAGTCTGATGCAAAAGATTGGTGAAGTGTACAAGACAGAAGGAGTCAGGTGGGTGGTATTGAAGTTCTAGGAACAATAAAACCCTAGGTAACATGACAAGAGATTAAGAGTACAATAATCTCACCTGGCATTTCTGGTGAAGTTATGAACATTTTGCAACATCCCTTCTCTCAAGGGGTGGAAGAACTATGCTCCTCAGCTTCCACTGTTGTCTACTGCAAGAACACAATTCCTCACTATAAAATTCAGAAGATTTAGGAAGGGGGCTGTCCACGTCTGCTGCAGGTTCACTAGTGGCTGATGAGGCCAGTGCAGAACAGACATGCTACAGTGGATGCAAGAGAAATTCTGTTCTGGGTTGGGTGCTGCTGTGCCACGGTTCTTTCTCTATCTCCTTTTCTCCTCAAGGCCAGCCCTGCATGCATTCTAAAAGGAGGAGACAGACCCGGTGAATAGTGTGTCGCCAGCCACTGGTGATAGTCAATATAACAGGCTCCAAGGTATTTCTTCAGAGAGTCCTTGTACCTCTTTTTTGGAGCCCCTCTGCCACGGTGGCCAGTTGAGAGTTCACTGTACAGCACAACCTTGGGCAGGTGATAATCCTCCTTCATCCTAGAGATGTGCCCTGCCTAGTGTAGCTGTGTATTCAACAACATGGTCTCAATGCTGATAACCTCCGTCTGTTTGAGGACTTCAATGTTGCTGATGAAGTCACTCTAGCAGATGTTGAGGATCATGTGGAGGCTGCGCTGGTTGAAGCACTCAAGGAGTTGTAGGTGGTGATGGTAGGTGACCCACGACTCAAGAGATGTACAGGAGGGTGGTCAGTACAACGGCACTGTACACACTGATCTTTGTGCCATTCTTCAGATGCTTGTTGTTCCAAACTCTTTCCTACAAAATGCATTGTTTGCATTTGCCGGTCTGTTGTCAACCCCTTTATTGATCTTGGCATCTGACGAGATGGTGCACCCCAGGTATTTGAACTGGTAGTCTGTCTTCAGCTCAGTCTCGCCAATGGTAAGAGGGTGGTACTCTTCCTGAAGTGCAGGTTGAGGGAGAACTTCTGTCTTGTTCAAGCTGACTTCCAGTCTGAAGAGCTCAGCAGACTTTGCAAAGCAAGATGTTATACAGCTGTAAGGCTGCCTCTGTTTAGGCAACAAGGGCATTGTCGGTGAAGAGTAGCTCTCGAATGAGTTGCTCTAATGCAGTGGTTTTCAAACTGCCCCCCTAAACTCACATTCCACCTTAAACAATTCCTATGCCATAAGTGCTTTATGATTAGTAAGAGATTACTTAAGGGGGTATATAAGTAGAAAGAAAAAGTTTGAAAACTTCTGTTTTAATTAACTCATTATGTGCACGGTTTCATAACTCCAAAGGAAATTGGCCAGTGACAATTTTTCTCAAGCAAAATATTTCAGTAACAATTGGGTCTACAGCAGTGGTTCTCAACCTTCCCTTCCCACTCACATCCCACCTTAAGCAATACCTTACTAACCACAGAGCACTTATGGCATAGGGATTGCTGAAAGTGGAATGTGAGTTTAGGGGAGCGCAGTTTGAAAACCACTGCTCTAATGTCTTGTAGTCATCTCAGGTTGAACAGGCTGCCATCAGTGCAGTATCAGATGTAGAAACCATCCTTGTCATCAAGGTCTTCTGTGGCCCTTTGGAGCATCGTCCTGAAGAGGATGGTGAAGAGAGTCGGCGTGAGGATGCTTTACACTGTCGCCTATTGAGAAGGGCTCTGAAAGGTCATTGTTTTATCTGACTTGGCCACGCTGATCTTCATGTAGCTGGATGACCATGCTGAGGAAATCTGTTGCAAGAACACTTTCAAGTTCAGAGGGTACTGGCTTCCTTTAGGTAGCATTAGAGACACTAGATATCCAGTGCAAAGTGTGTGCAGCTCATAATAATGCTGGCGGTGCATTGCTCAGGAAAACAACCAGGCAAATGACATACAGTATTATGCTATTACATTGTATACACTTTTTTGGGAACTTATAAATGTCTTATGCAAAAGCATACAGATGTAGAGTTTTAATCATCCTGATTTTCAGCTATATGCTAAACAAAGATGAGTATAATACTTGTTTTCATTGAAACAATAATCTTCAAACAGTAAACTAAACAGAGATTCTGCTGTGCAGCTATAGGGGCAAAGCTACAATTTATCCAATAAATGAAAGTATTCTTAGATCTATTGGGGGGGGGGGGGGCAACAAATAAAAATCTGTTTCTTCTTGTATGACTTATTTTTAGAATGCTTTACAAGGCATCCTAGCACAACAGAAGAGCTTGATTCTGTGCATTCAAGTAAATAATAAAGTAAATCCAGTGATAATCAAATCAAGCTCTTCCCAACAGTCACTTAAACAAACTACATTGTGCTTGTTAAAGGAAGAGTATTTTACAAGATTTTTAAAAAACATTAACAAGTCAATACTGGATGGACTAATGGGAGGAGTAATGCACATTCTAAAAGATGAGGGTACTCTATTTGAGAACATCTTTAATTATCTCATTATATCCTCCATTATCAATGTCTGAATATAATGTGACACCAAAATAAATAAAATAGAAATTAATAATTTAAATATCCAATTTGCCTCCCAGCTATATGGCATTTTACAGGACTACTTAGTCTTCTCCTCACCATCAGACAATACAGCTTAAAGTTACATGTATGTAAAAATATTAACACACTGAAGTTAACACAAGAGCATAGTAATATAAAACAATATGAGACTATTCTAAGATTTTCAATATTGTACAATTGATTATCATAGGTATTTTTGATCAAACATCTCAGGGCACAAAAAAAGTGGCCAAAAGAGGTCTTAAGATGAAATGTGCCTCATTCCACATTTAACATCAGGTGCCATTTTGGTAAAAAAAAAGAGAGCTGGGAAAAGCAACCTCATGCTTTGCTGCACCTTTTTAAAGGGCCTGTTATTTCTGAGAACCTGGACTGTCTTTTGTTTGACAATTGCTTCAAATCATGACCTCTCCAATAGCGGCCAGCTGTCAATTCCAACCACCACTTACAAACATATTAATAAAAGGATTCTCCACATTTTTAAAGGTACTGTGCCTGGATTTGCAAAGAACCACAGAAATACAATAAGAGCATTTCTGGAACATTTCCCCAAGTGGCTGTTATATTTTTCTATCAGAATTTATTATATTCTGTTCTGAATATTATAATTAATTTTTTTCCATCACCCTCTCAAGTGGTGTATTCTAAATCAATGCAATTTGCAATGGAAAAAAAAATTGTTTCTGCATCTCACCTCTGGGTCTCTTGCCAAACACTTTAAATCTAATTTCTTATTGGCCCACAGCATCATATTAATAAGACTGTTGACTGATGAGAAATGTGATCAAGGCTTGGGGAAATGGAGTGCTAATTTTAGTAAATTGAAACTAATTGAGCATAATAATTCATCATTTTAGATTGTTTTCTTTAAAAAGCTAACAACAATATGCCTAAAACATGCATAAACTTACTCCTAACTAGTTTTGAAACACACAATAGAAAAAGAACATGAGTAACATAATATTTTGTACATTTCTTCATTCATTTACAAACATCTACATTGACAAAGAACATAAGAAATAGGAGGAGTGGCCCATCCAGCCCATTCAATGAGATCAATGGCTGATCTGATGATTGGCTCATCTCCATGAACCTGGCTTTTCCCTCATATTCCTTAATTCCCTTACTCTGTAAAAATCCATCTAAGCTTGTCTTAAATATATTTACTGAGGTAACCTCCACTGCTTCAATGGGCAGCGAATTCCATAGATTCACTGCCCTCTGGGAAAAGCAGATCCTCCACAACATCCTAAATCTATTACCCTGAATCTTGAGGTGATGTCCCCTAGTTCTAGTCTCCCTACCAATGGAAACAACAGACCTATCTCTATCTTATCTATGCCTTCCATAATTTTATATGTTTCTATAAGATCCCCTCTAATTCTTCTAAATTCCAGCAAGTACAATCCCAGATGATTTAACCTCTTCTCATAGGCTGACCTTTTCAGCCCTGGAATCAACATGGTGATCCTCCTCTTTACCATCCCCAAAGCCAGTACATCCTTCCTCATGCAAGGACACCAGACCTGTTCACAGTACTCCAGGTGCAGCCTCATTATCACTTAAGAATTTTCTTCACCCCTTTATACAAGCTTCAACTTTGACCTTGTCCTTGATCTCAGCAACAGGTCTTCCATATTACCCAGCTCAGAAATGAAGATCACCACTGCACACCCTAGGTCAGTGGTTCCCAACCTTTTACTTTCCACTCACATACCACTTTAAGTATTCCCTATTGTAAGGTAAAACATCATGAGATGGGAATGTGTAGGGAGTTACCCTGTACAGGGCAGTAACAAGAAGGGGAGGTGTCCTTGTACTCCTGTTAGGTAAAACATCATGAGATGGGACCGGAGAAGGAGTCACCCAGTACTAAGGAGTAACAGAATGCATCCTTGTACTTACAAGATAAGAGAGACATTGATGGATTGAGAGGCAGGAAGCTAGCAGGGAAAGGATAGCAACAGTTTTAGTCATTGGACAAGTAATGATATGATGATGTTCTAAGCATGTATCCAAGGGTATAAAAAATCACCATTTTGCTGATAACGGCAGAATGCATTCTCCGACTAACTTGTTAGTCGCAAGTGTTACAATCCGGTAATAAAGAACAAAGAACCCTGATTTCGACTCAGCCTGGTGTTTGTCTCACTCATTCATGAACAAAGCAGACCTAACAATTTGGTGACCCCGACGTGATGGGTGAGTGAACACTGGACGACGGTTTCTGTTTTTTCTGACAATCATCTCAGCCGGCTGATAAAAAGGTCCAGAGAAGCCTGTTTTAACAAAATTCTCTTTTTTTTAAAATCTTTATGATTGTCAGTAAGAACTGGAGATCGGACAAATTAGACGACCACAATTGAAGGTCGCATGCCAGGATTGTAACACGTAAGTGATTACAGACAAGATAAAAGTCCTTAAGGTGTTTGAATGACATTTATTAAGTGCTTCGCAAGAAACTACTAGAGTTTAAAAGTCTTTATTGTGTCGTTGCAAAGTCCAATAGAGTGAGAAGGTGGTCTATAAACAATTGAGGACCTGAGTTTTCTGCCCTAAACTGGTTATTAAGAGGAGAAATCTCCCACGTGAAGGTTGGGCTTTGAAAGAAAACAAAGGTTCAGGCTTATTGGCCTCAATTGTATCTGAGAGACTGACTTATAAATGTCCGGTAGGTATGATAATGTCTGTACACTTGAGAAGTTAAGAATTTATTTCCCCAATTCGCCGTGGTGGAATACCACAGCAGACACTAGAGACCTTGAGACAACAAAAAAAGTACTCAGGGACGCCTGCCTGGTGAACAAGAACGACGACAGAAGGCTGCGACAGCTGTGTCCGGATCAGGTAGGAGATATTAATGAAAAAGTTGACAAACTCCTAAGAGACACCCAGTTTATTCGAAATACTTTTGATAAGTTAAATGAGGGTATTCCCAACATCACCAAGGAGATAAAGTTACGTAAATTCATAGATTGGTACAGGGAAACAGGACAAAAGTATAGCCCAAATATTTGGTTTTCTAGTTGTAATTTAACTTTCAGACCCCTTTGGGAAAACAGAGAGTGGAAAACGAGCAATCAGAGTATACAGGACAGTCTGAAGTCAATTGGAGGACAAGACTTAGAGACTGTTCCTTTAAAAGATATTAGTCATCCAATTTGCAAGGAGACATTTTTAAAAGCAATTTTCGTTGACATAGATCCCCTAAACGGACAAGAACCTAAATTAAAACAGGCATTAGAAAGCGGTCCCGCAGCTATGGCTGTACAGTTGCCTGCTAAGACTTTTGACCAAGTTATTAAGGAAATTAATCAGGAATTAGAGGAGCGAAATACCAGTAATGCGGCATTGGAAAAACAAAAAATGCTCCGAAAATGTGTAGACCGCTGGAGGAAGAGGGGTTGGTTACCCGGGGGCACTGAGATGTTCCTGACAGGTGAGGGAAACAAAAATTTTAAAACGTAGAGGCTTAGATAAGCTGGAAGAAACAAAACACAGAAGGGAAAGGAAAAGTGCCTGTTTCCAGTTTCCAGCCACGAAGTGTCCGGGTTTGCTCTCTCCCTCCCTCCTTTCACCCTCCCCCCTCTCTCTTCTCTCCCCCTCTCTCTCTTCTCCCCCCCCTCCTCTCTCACCCACTCCCCCTCCCAATCCCAATCTGTGGTGGTGCTGCCCTGAAATCCCCAGGTTGGGCAGGGCAGAGAAATACAATTTGGTTTTAATTTTGTGCCCACAATTCCAGCTCCGCATCAAATGGGATCCTGTTTTATCCTCTCTCCCTCCCTTTTTCCCGCACCCCCACCATTGCGGGATCAGGGCAGACATTGTGGGCTGACGTGTAGCTCACTCGAGGTGGGAGGGAAGGAAGGAGTGATAGTTCCCAGTGGTGGGAGACCCAATCTGATCCAGACCAGTGATCACAGGATGAGAACCTTTTAAAACCTTTGAAACGAAAGTGTTAATCTGAAGACTTTTCTCCCAGTGGGGCCAGTGCAAGGCATTTTCTCTCTCTATCTCTTGTGCTCTGTGTATCTGCCTCTCTATCTCTTTCTCTCGCTATGCTCTCTCTCTCTCTCTCTCTCTCTCTCTCTCTCTCTCTCTCTCTGGCACCCCAGATGGGACACTGGAGTCACGTCCCTTATATTCAGATATTGAGACACTGGGGTGTGACAAGAACCACGGGAATAGGGACACATCAGACGAGGTACAGGCCCCTTTAATAAAAATAGAAGGGGGAGTAATAGATGTAGAGACCCCTCTGGAGTCCAAGAAAATAGAAAAGGAGTTAGAGATACAGAAATGGAACATGAAAAAGGTTCAGGATAACATTAAAAACTTAAACAGAGATATTAATGTGCTGGGGCAGATCAGTGAGGATCAAAAAGAATTAATGGTAGGTGTATTTAAGGAAGTGGAAAAGATAACTACAACACTGTCAGGAGAAATTAAAGCTGAAGGAATGGTAATAGGAGTAAAGGACGAAAAGTGTAGTACAGATGAGGAAACGAGATACGATCCACCATGAGAGGAAAGTAAAAGGAAAAGACTCGGGAGGGAGAAAAATAGACATGCCTACCTGGACATAGTTAGAACAAAAGAGAAAGATGTGAAACAACTAAACTATGGCCGAAAAGATTATCTTAGAGATGAACGTGACCAATATACCTTTGACCCTGAGACATTGGAAGCTGATAGGGACAGTGACAGTGACGAAGAAGAGTCAGAACAAGGTGGGATAAATAAATGCATGCCAAGAGTAAAGAAGGAGCAGAAATCCCCAAAATTGAGATATCAATGCCCATTACTGATCACGGGACGGGGAACTCAAAAATATGTACCCTGGTCACGAATGGACTTAGAGAGTTTAATGAAAAAACTACCTCCGTTGAGTAATGGGGCTAGTCCATGGATTTCTTGTTTTGAGCGAGAAACCTGCCAAGAACAATTAGCACTCGCAGATGTCAGAACTATCATGATAAAATTAAAGGCAGAAGGGGCCCTGAAGCAAATAGAGAGAATTGTAAGAAGCAGTAAATTGGGGGATGAAATAGAATTTAACCCACTTCGGAATAAATTTTGGAAAGCACTTAGAGAAGCATTTCCTACACCCTATAGTTTGGATGCCTTGGTAACCCTTCAACTAAAGGAAGGAGAGACTGCACACGAGTATTTCACTCGAGCATGGGACTTATGGGAAACAGGGACTGGAGAAAGACCCGACCACAGCCCCTTAGGAAGGGCTCACTTTCATAATGGGATAATAAACGGACTACCTGCTACGGTTCAAGCAAAATTAAGGGACATTGTGGGAGTAGAGACAATGTCAGAGGATTTGTGGAAAAGACACCTGACACATGCAATCAAACGACATCGTCAATCAGAGCATGCTAAGTCAGAAAGTGCGTCCCAGAAGGAGGTGGACAAGACAACCGATAAATTGGTGAGAGCCATAGAACATATAGGGGTTAAATTAGCGGCCCAACAGATAGTCCCACAGGTCATGGGGCCAGTGATAAATCCGGGACCCCAAGTAAGAAATGGTTGGGAAAGACAGCTAGGTACAATGTATAGAGGGGAACATGCAGTATGCTGGTACTGCCAAAATCCTGGACACTACCAGCGGAACTGTCCGGAGGCTGGGAGAGCAAGGGGAAAAAGATTACCCTCTATTAGAGGCTATCGGGGAAGAGGAGGAAACTTAAGAGGACAAGCAAGGGGTAGGGGTGGACACATTGATGGGCCCCAGAGAATCGGGGGGTGGCAGAGTGATCAACAAGTCCAGGCACCTCAGTGTAATGACTATATTGAGGAAGGTGCTGAATTTGATTATTGAAGGTGCCCTGGAGAATCAAAAATCACGCCTCCCTGGGAGCCACCAAAAATTTGGGGGACGGTAAATGGAGAAAAAATTGAATTTATGGTTGACACAGGGGCAGCAGTTACGACAGTGATTAAAAAACCCCCAGGGAGCACATTTTCGGGCAAAACATTATCTACAATAGGATTCTCCGGAATAAGGGAAACACAGCCCTATACAGATAACATCGACATGACATTTGGACGACAAAGGGTTAAAACGCCTGTCCTGGTTGTGCCAAGTTGCCCCATTAATTTATTAGCAAGGGACATTCTTACCAAACTAGGAATAATCATACAATGTTCTGAGAAGGGCCTTCGGTTAACATACCCAGGGGATACAATAAGAAGGGGAGGACAGTTTATAGTAATGACCCCATCTAACGCTTCAGAAGTATTTTCTGGAGTCGGCTACTGTATGATGAACCAGGCCCAGGGCTGATTAAACAGTTTTTTGAGTGGAGGGCCAGTATTCCTCGGTATGGGGATTACCATTATCCACTAGATCCTATGCATGTTACATTAAACTACACCATCCACCCGGACCAGGAATATGAGGAGAGGTGGGACTCTCTAAAAGAAGGGAAGACAGAAACGATACATTGTCCATTTATCTTTGTAGGTAAGGAGGGAATAGCTGCTATGGTTGTCATGACAGAAGAACAAATGGAGTGGTTCTGCTTAGGAGTAGAAAGTGTGCCTCATGTGACCTTGGGTATTGACAAAGATCATCACGCTCGACAGCTGGGTCCGATGGTAAAGGAAGCGATAGGGTGTGAATACAGGTAGACAGAAATCCCGGGATATTCCACCCCGGAGGGAGGAAAATTTGTCAGACTGAATATTGAAGCATGGGACCAGGTAGTGAATGAGAAAGTAGAAAGAGACCGAGCCATAGAAGGAGAAAATATTGATCACAGAGACTCAGACAAATATCTTTCTAATCTGAGTCCACATATATGGACAACGGGGCCCTATGATGTGGGAGTAATAAAAGGAGAGGTATTTCTAGAATTGGCCAACCCCGGGCAGAAACCAATATGGAGAAAACAATACCGCTTGTCGCCCAGTCAGGAGGAGGGTATTAAAGGAACGATAGAAGGGTTAATGGAGTCAGGGGTTTTAAGGGCGGCACCTGACAGTATGTGGTACACGCCCATCATGCCTGTTCCCAAACCGGGTAGAAAAGACTGGAGGATGGTACACGACCTCCGGGAGATTAACTTGGCTACCAAGACCATCGGGAGACCAGTCCCAGACCCATATGTAGCACTTAGGGCTCTGAGTCCGGAGCACGAATACTATACTGTCATTGATCTGGCAAACGCATTCTTCTGCTTGAATTTAGCTGAGGAATGGCAAGACTGGTTAACTTTCACTTACCAAGCACATCGGTACACATACACTAGATTACCTCAGGGTTATAAGGACAGTCCAGGACTGTTCAATCAGGCCCTTAGCGAAATCCTAATGAAATTAAAGCTCCCGGAAGATGTTACACTGATTCAGTATGTAGACGACCTACTATTAGCAGGGAAAATGCCACATGGGTGCCTGACAGGGCAGCCAAACAGGTTACTGGTTATCATGAACATATACAGGGGATGATTTTGAGGTCCCATAACAAAAAAAATGAATCTGAAACTAAGGAGACTTGTAGCAGATTGAATGACTACACAGATGAGTTTTGTGGAGGAAGAGTGCTGTACAACTGGCTCCCCGCTAACTGGGATGGTCGGTGTGCTCTAGTAACCCTTAATGCGCCAGTGCTGATTGTCAAAAGGCAGGAGGGAGACGAGGATTCCCTAGAATTGCGCCACACAGAGAGTTGGCTGTGGAGAAAAAGGAGGAGTGTTGGACTCTTGGGGCCGGGAGGAAGGAACCCTGATGGGGTATGGATTGATGCCATTGGCCAAGCCCGGAATATTCCGGACGAATTTAAATTAGCCGATGAGATTGCAGCTGGGTTTGAAAGCTTTCCTGTTTTTAGTGCAATTTTTCCCATCACTGTAAATAAGAATGTTAATAGGATCAACCTTATTCACTATAATGTCCAGCGCCTTGCAAATTTGACCAGGGACGTTGTTGAGGCAATACATCAACAACTGTCAGAAACTTCCCTTATGACACTTCAGAATAGGATAGCGATTGATATGGTCCTGGCAGAGAAAGGTGGAGTGTGTGCTATGTTTGGAGATCTATGCTGCACTTCTATCTCTAATAACACAGGGCCAGATGGATCACTCACTAAGGGGTTAACGAAACTTAGGGCATTGGCGAAAGAATTAAAAGCCCAGTCTGGAGTCTCCAATCCTGTTTTATCCTGGTTACAGGGAGTGTTTGGGAGATGGAGCACATTGTTAGGACAACTTTTGCTGGGTTTGTTCATTTCTGTATCAATTTTTATCACTTGTGGCTGTTGTTGTATTCCATGCATTCGAACGCTGGTCACGAGGACCATAGAGAAAGCCTTTGCTGACCGTGATGAACTGCCTCCGAAATATCAAGCTGTGCAGGCTGTGGAGCAAGACTATCTCACATTACAGGAGACGGAGAAAGTTGCTGAGATCGATCTGGAGTCTGAAGGGGAATGTGATGGGAAGGAGGGATTGTGAATTAGATTGTTACACATATAATTTTAACCTTGCTTGTAACCCAAATATTATAACATTGATTGTAACACAAACATTATTAATCAGATTGTAGAACAAGTATTATGAATTAGATTGTAGACCATATGTTAACTTGGGAATTTACTAATGTACGGGGGGTTAGCTAGTTTTTTGCTTGGGGGCAAATGGGATGAAACTTGTAAACGGGCAATGGGATCGGGGTGACGGATGGGGGGTGTACGCAAAGGAGGGTTGGGGGAGCCCTCGCCCACCAGCCGAACTACCCTGTGAACAGAACCCGTATAGAGCTTGGCAATAATAGGCGAACTAATGTAACGCGGTGGTAGCATAGTCAGGGCGAGATTGTCCTCTAAAGAGGACAAAGGAGGGATTGTAAGGTAAAACATCATGAGATGGGAATGTGTAGGGAGTTACCCTGTACAGGGCAGTAACAAGAAGGGGAGGTGTCCTTGTACTCCTGTTAGGTAAAACATCATGAGATGGGACCGGAGAAGGAGTCACCCAGTACTAAGGAGTAACAGAATGCATCCTTGTACTTACAAGATAAGAGAGACATTGATGGATTGAGAGGCAGGAAGCTAGCAGGGAAAGGATAGCAACAGTTTTAGTCATTGGACAAGTAATGATATGATGATGTTCTAAGCATGTATCCAAGGGTATAAAAAATCACCATTTTGCTGATAACGGCAGAATGCATTCTCCGACTAACTTGTTAGTCGCAAGTGTTACAATCCGGTAATAAAGAACAAAGAACCCTGATTTCGACTCAGCCTGGTGTTTGTCTCACTCATTCATGAACAAAGCAGACCTAACACTATGCCATAAGTGTTCTGTGATTAATAAGGGATTGCTTAAGGTGGTATGTGGGTGGAAAGAAAAAGTTTGAAAAACTACTGTTTTAATCATTCCAAATTGATTCGTTATGTGCATGGTTTCATAACTCCAAAGGAAATGGGCCAATGACAATTTTTCTCAAGCAAAATATTTCAGTAATAATTGGGTCTAGAGCAGTGATTCTCAACCTTCCCTTCCTACTCACCTAGAAGTGATATACGAGTGGAAAGTAAAAGGTTGGGAACCACTGCCTTCGGTTCAGAACACCAACATCCCTTCCTGCATTGTTTTGTTACCGAGCACTAGTGTCTAGTCCTAGGGGTCTGCTTAACCACATCCAGACACCCGATAGCAAAAACAAGAGGTCATCTGCAGTTGGAATTAATTTGCGATGGAGCAGAAATTTAAATAAATAGATGGTGCTTTTGAATGAACAATTTAAATTTGGATTCCTGAAGCACAGATCAGCTTTTATGAGGTGACCAATATTACAACAAAGGGAAAATAACATTCAAGATTCTGCTGCTTTATGATAAATGAAAGCAATATTTCTGTTATTACTTTTATTGATTTAACGCTTTCTGTACCATTAAAACAGTAAAACTGTATTAAATTATTTTGTTATAATAAAAAATATTTTGTCTTTGTATTGGTCTGTTGCCCTGACTAACCCCAATTCCAATGCACCACACAATTCATATTAATTGCCTTTCACCTTTCAAAATGATCATGCACGTCCTTCCACAGGAACGTATCAAACCATTCTTTCCTTTGATTTTTAAAAATGTTTTATTCTCTCCACCTTTTAGCTGTACTGAAAAACCTCACAAAGATTAGCGTATACAGTGCCGTTGTCATACCCACACTCCTGTTCGGCTCCAAATCATGGGTCCTCTACCGGTCCTAGAAAGCTTCCACCAGCGTTGTCTCCGCTCCATCCTCAACATTCATTGGAGCGACTTCATGTCCAACATCGAAGTACTCGAGATGGCAGAGGCCGACAGCATCGAATCCACGCTGCTGAAGATCAAACTGCGCTGGGTAGGTCACGTCTCCAGAATGGAGGACCAACGCCTTCCCAAGATCCTGTTATATGGCGAGCTCTCCACTGGCTACTGAGACAGAGGTGCACCAAAGAAGAGGTACAAAGACTGCCAAAAGAAATCCCTTGGTGCCTGCCACATTGACCACTGCCAGTGGGCTGATATCGCCTCAAACCATGCATCTTGGTGTCTCACAGTTCGGCGGGCAGCAACCTCCTTTGAAGAAGACTGCAGAGCCCACCTCACTGACAAAAGACAAAGGAGGAAAAACCCAACACCCAACCCCAACCAACCAATTTTCCCTTCCAACCGCTGCAACCGTGTCTGCCTGTCCCGCATCGGACTTGTCAGCCACAAACGAGCCTGCATCTGACATGGACATTACCCCTCCATAAATCTTCGCCCGCGAAGCCAAGCCAAAGAAAATAAGCCATGTATGTGTCAAATGGCATACGATTCTCTAAATCATATTCTGACCTACAGTTAATTAAAAGGGCATGGTAGTCTGCAATCAAGCATCACCTCATGAGAGACCTGCGAAACAGACTTGAAGAGGCTTTCAAAACAATAATGCAGAAGTATACATTTTCATATGGTTTCGCCTCTGCATACAAACATTTCAAATTCTAAGTAAAACCGAGACTCTCTTCCACTCAGAAACGTTGTTAGTTCAAATATTAAGACAGTGCACCTGACACAAATAGTATAGAAGTGACATCATGTACCACCATCAAACCCTGTCTTGATACCTCCATGAGTTAGTGGTTTAGAAACATGGAGGTTCATCACAGTTATCATTAATTATTGCTCATCTACCATTATTCATTTTCTGAGGTAGAGAATGATTAAAACAATAGTTCCAAATTGGGCAGTACACAAAAATGCTGAAAAAACTCAGCAGGTCTTGCACATCCATAGGAAGCAGAAGGCAGTCAATGTTTCAGGTTTGAGTCTATCTTCAGCATACTGGAACAAATCGGGCAGATTCCTTTACCCTGTAATAAAAAGTTAATAAAAAGGTTGAGGTGGTGGGGGGGGGGGGGGGGGGAGGAAGAGGGGTAGTGGTTGGTGAGAGGAGAAAGGGGACCAACCAGCAGGTGCCCAAACTGTGAACGGTCTTGTGCTTTCTATGGAAGCATTGTGATCTGTCGACTTTCACCAGCACTTTAAGTAAATCCCTTGAACAATACGAAATATATAGGAGTTCACACAAGAGAGAAATTAGGAGGGCAAGAATGAGGTATGAGATAGCTCTGGCAGACAACATTAAGAAGGATCCTGAGAGATTCTATAAGTATCTTAAAGGGAAAAGAGTAACTAGGTAAAGCACAAGACCCTTTAAAGTTCAGTTGGTTATATGTGTACAGAGCAACAGAAGATGGGTGAGGACCTAAATGAGTATTTTGCCTCTGTATTTTCTGTGGAGAAAGATATAGAGGCCAGGAAACTTGGGCAAGTAAATTAGAAACGTCTGCATGAGAGAAGAGGAGGTAAAAGTGGTCTTCGAAGGCATATAGGCAGATATATCCTGATGGCCTGATCAAAGGAAGCAGAGAGTTGTATGGTAACCTAGGAAAGAAATTGCAGGAGCCCTGGAAAAGATATTTATATCATCATTAAGCACAAGTGAAGTGCTAAAAGACTGAAGGGTGGTTAATGTTGTCACATTATTTTAAAAAGGCTGTAAGGACAAGCCAGAGAAGTACAGATCAGTGAGCTTAACTTTAGTTGATTCTGCAAGACATGCATTTGGAAAGGGAAGGACAGATTAGGGAGGTCACCACAGTTTTTATCCAGGAGAAATCGTGCCATACTAATTTGGTCGAGTTTTTTTTCCCCCCAAGAGGAAAGATGGGAACAGGACAGTATAGTTTAATATGGATGTTAACAAATCCATGGACTTTGACAGGGTCCTACATGGCCGGCTGGTCTGGAAGGTCAGATTACATGGGATCCAGGGTGACCTGGTCAATTACATAGAGAATTCGATTTACGGTCGGAAACAGAAGGTGGTAGTGAAAAGTTATTACTCAGATTGGACACCTGTGACCTGCAGAAATAGGTGCTGGGTCTATATTAACAACGTGGATGACAATATAGTTAGCACAATTGGTAAGTTTGCATATTGCTCCAAATTGGTGGTATTGTGGATGGTGAAGAAAGTTCTCCAAGACTGCAATAGGACTTGGATGAACTGGTGGGGAAAGGAATGGCAAATGGAATTTCACTTGGACAATTGTAGGTACAAGTAATAGCTCCATCAAAGCAGCAACACAGCTCCATCAAAGCAGCAACACAGATAGATAGGGTGTCGAAAAAGGTGTTTGGCTTACACACTGCCTCGGCTTGAATTACAAGGAGAGGCTGGATAGGCTGGGGCTTTTCTCCCTTAGACCTTGGGAAGCTAAGGGTGGGGGGAGGGGGGGTGGGGAAATCATAAAATCATGAGGGCTATGGATAGGCAAGTTATCAAAACCTTTTTCACAGGGTAAAGGAATCTAAAATTTCCAGGCATAGATAAAGCGAGAGGGGAAAGATTTAAAAGGAACCCTAGGAGAACCTTCCTCATACAGAGTAGTTGGTATATGGAGCAAGCTGCCAGAGAAAGTGGTAGAAGCAAAGATAATTATAACATGCAACTGACATGACTAGGAAAGATTTTGAGGGATATGGACCAAATGGGATTAACTTAGTCATCATGACATATGATGTACTTAAACAACAAATTGAAAGTCAACTTTTCATGTAATTTTGATAAGGTAGGTTAATTGCAAAGCTAAGCATAACTTGAATTGATTTGCAATTCATGGGGCCACTTCCTCACAACTAATGGATTGATTTGTCCATTAATAATGACAAACATTATTTACATAGTACTATTCTGAAACGTTTAGCTTTATGTACTTAACACATAATAATGTAATTAATAATTCCTCCTCATATTCCTTTATTTTGAAAATCAGATGAAATATTAGATTTTAATTCAGTTAAGCATCTGCAAAGCCTACACTGATTTTCTGACAGGAGGGATCACCCAAATATTTCTTCTTCCAGTCTATTTCTGGGACTAAAACAAAAAAAAAATCTGCAAACTGACTGCGGGTCAAGATTTGGAGATAAACAAGATCCAAATCAAACAAACCTCTCAATCTCTTTAGCTGTCAAAAAAATAAAAGGTGATTAGGATCTCACTGGAAGATCACTGAATTCTGCAGGATATCATGCAGAAAATATTAGCAAAATAAGACTCTAATAAAGATTTTATTTAAACTTACCAAAAGACACTGCACTGTGTAGTGGCAAGAAAATTTAAATATAATACTGTCATTAGAAAGCTTGGTTACAGGGAAAGGGATTCAAGATATTATCCATCCTGTTTAATGTACATGAATAGCCTCTTCATTTCTATTCAAAATAATGCTGTATATTAACTTGTCCAGTGGCAAGGTGTTATAGTGGACTGAAATTTTAGATCTCTTCATTACCCCAAAGGTATGTTGAGAACAGAACAAGTTGATATTTTTCCTTTACTGAGCTGTTAATTGCCTTTGATGCTTCCAGGGGTTAGGCAACCTTTTCTTTAAAACTCACATTCCACTTTAAGTAGTTCGTATGCCAATAAGTACTCTATGATTGGTAAGGGAAGGTTGAGAATCACTGCTCTAGACCCAATTATTACTGAAATATTTTGCTTGACAAAAATTGTCATTGGCCCATTTCCTTTGGAGAAGTGAAACCGTGCATATAATGAGTCAATTAGGTGCAATTAAAACAGTGGTTTTCAAACTTTTTCTTTCCACTCACTTTAGCAATCCCTTACTAATCACAGAGCACTTATTGCATAGGAATTACTCAAGGTGGAATGCGAGTTTTAAAAAAAAGATTGCCCACCCCTGCTTCGATCATGATCAAGCTGATCAAAAGATTACTCTCTAGTAAGTAAGTTTATTCCCTGTCTCTCGTAAGTTTATTCCCTGTCTCTCGTAAGTTTATTCCCTGTCTCTCGTAAGTTTATTCCGTCTCTCGTAAGTTTATTCGCTGTCTCTCGTAAGTTTATTCGCTGTCTCTCGTAAGTTTATTCCCTGTCTCTCGTAAGTTTATTCCGTCTCTCGTAAGTTTATTCCGTCTCTCGTAAGTTTATTCGCTGTCTCTCGTAAGTTTATTCCCTGTCTCTCGTAAGTTTATTCCCTGTCTCTCGTAAGTTTATTCCGTCTCTCGTAAGTTTATTCGCTGTCTCTCGTAAGTTTATTCCCTGTCTCTCGTAAGTTTATTCCCTGTCTCTCGTAAGTTTATTCCCTGTCTCTCGTAAGTTTATTCCCTGTCTCTCGTAAGTTTATTCCGTCTCTCGTAAGTTTATTCGCTGTCTCTCGTAAGTTTATTCGCTGTCTCTCGTAAGTTTATTCCCTATCTCTCGTAAGTTTATTCCCTGTCTCTCGTTAGTTTATTCCCTGTCTCTTGTAAGTTTTTTGTCATTGAACTGACAAAAAGTGGCTAAATATATTTTGCTCTCTTGGCAAGGAGCTGCCAATTAACTTCAGCCTCCAGAGTTAAAGAATTTCAAGAAATGTCCTTAATAATACAATTAAAAATTTGTCAATCACAGCTAAGTTCAGATATGACTGATCTTACAAATCTATTAACTATTGTGCTGTTTTGTCCTCAGAACTTTCTTTTGAATAATATTCCGGAGAAGAACTACAAAATGAGCACTTAACACACACACACACCAAAAAAGGTCACAGGCTTGGAAACTGCTCTACTTGATAGATGGAATACAAGGTTGAATCATTAAATTTAACACATTTTGAAATTGATACATTAACAGATAAAATATATTTTGATATTAGTATTACGGTAAAATGTTGCCCGTGGTTACATGCAATACAGTAGTACATGTTGTAATTCATTTCAAAAATTTAACTCTATTGAACCAACGAGTCTGAATTTCATAAGTATCTCATGCTTATGCAACTATAGTTCTCTTTAATTCCCCCTTATTTTTGGAAGCCGTAGAGAAGATTTAATGCCAGCAAAAGTGATGAAAAAAAAATTATATACAAGACACACACACACACACACACACACACACACACACACACACACACACACACACACACACACACACACACACACACACACACACACACACTGAGATTTGCTCTTACAATGCCTAACTAATACTGTGATGGGCACAGAGGACCCCAAAACCTAGCAGCAATAGAAATTCACCAAGACAAATGATTACTTAAACAAAACTCTAACTTATGACTATTAACTTAACCCCCTTCTAATTCTAAGCTCACGTATATGCAATGTGTGTGTAAGTTCTAAAAAATTCTTTGATTCACACTCCAATCTCACCTCACTCCTTCAAGTTCACTAGTATCAGGCAATTCTTATACTGTGCACAGAATCTAACATTTATGAATCTTCACCAGGCTTTGTTGCTTGAAAAGTAAATGGTTACCACTCAGGAAGGTTCTCATTGGTTTTCAGAGAGATTTGTTCCTCGTTGGACCCAAACTGATTCCTTTTGATCAGCTACTTCAGTGTCTTGCCAAAGAAACTTGCCCCATCAGGGTTTTCCAGATGATAACTTTCTTTCAGGTTACCAGAGAGTTCCTTTTCTGTTTCCCTTATCTCAGGTGAAACATTATATAGCCAGCCATCTCCTCTTGTATGGACCACAAGGGCTTTGAACAGGCTGAACTAAGAACTCACAACTTGTCTTCATAATGGGGTTTTTCCACAAGCTTGCCAGCTTGTCCTGTTCAAATCCCAGCTGCTGCTGCTGAACTGTAGAACTGAATTCTTTCTGAGAGTGAACCACATAACCCACTTAGAACAGACAGACTGCAGCACCGGACCCAGTCTTCTGAGTCCATTCATCAGTTGCTTTCCAAAATAATAATCCATTACTCCACAACATGTCCAATTAACATCTACTTGTAAAGTCCTTCAGCAAAGCAGTTTCCATCGTCCTTTCAGAGGCATTGGGAGCCTGGACTGTCTGGCTTGAGCAGAGCTCTGGCATTTTAAATGAGATCGGTGTAGGAAAGTGTTTGTGTCCTACACTAAAAAAAAACCCATAATTTATCTCCTTTAAAATATAAAATAAAACATAATCCTTCACATTACACCCACATTGAGAATAAATAAACAGCTTAAAAGACAAAAGATAAAAATACTACACTGTACTTACAATGAACAAACTTAACTTGAATGAATATATAAACTTGAAAGCATTTTACTTTATTTTCAGTCACTTTCCTTGAAAACATTTTAACTGAAGGCATTATCCCAAGTATGATCTCACTAATGTTTATGACAGATTTAGCATAAATCCTTTATTCTTCAAGTCTATCTCCCAGGAAGCAAACCCTATTGTTTTGTGCTTTTAGTAATTTGAGATCCATTTAGTAGTCTACTAAATTGAGACACACACACTCCAAGTAATAACCGATCACTCTTCTTCATAGAAAAATTAGCTATCACAATTTATTCACGTTGATCTTTACCTGCCAATTATTTGCCAGTTTACAATTTTATTGTTGCAGTTCTCCTCAGTATTCTTTAATCTAATTTTATATCATATAGGAAATTGTGAGTTAAATATGTTCAAGTATTCAAAAAAATATTAAACTGCTCGATCTTATCTATTTTAAAATTTGTCTTTGTGTTATTATTTTGTAAAATTATTTCTCATAATCTTGTACACATTCTATCTCTAGTCATAAGACATCATCTCAATGCTTTTACTTACTGGTTTAAAATGAATAATTCAGTTTAAACCAAACATTGGTTTAAACTTTCAACTCATTTGAATTTTGGCTCTCTGAGCAATGGTTTATTTCTGTTTTTCAATGAGCATTTAACTGCTGGAGGATGTAGATGCAAGTACCTCAAAGCAATTTAATCAATGTTTATATGTCATGAAATGTTACTTAAAGTTATTGTGATCTTGCTCAAAGTTTTGTGCAATGAGACTTTGAAATATTTTCACAGTATTTGAAGATCTTTGATGATTGCTTATGAATAATGGTATATGGATATGTATATTTCATCATAACTAAGCTTGTTTATACACACAGACTATGTTCTGTACGCTGATAGGGTCCATAAAAATAAATGAAAATTCACAAAATTTTAACACAAATTTAACAATAGTTTATAAATTGTTGGTGGGGATCAAATTTATTCACAAGTGCAAATTACACAAACAGGCAAAACACAAAACATACAACTGGCTCCATAGTTTTCCAACTCTGGACTAAAGGCCTTAGTAGAAGAATAGAAGAAATACAATTTGACTGACACCCTCTCTCTGAGAAGGCCTGGGAGTAGACAGTTCACAAGGTAACTTCAGGGTCAAGCATGTGAAGAAATGCTGCAAGAAGTTCAATGGCATCACATGGTTGAGCAGTAGAACAGAGGGATCGGAGAAATCAGATACACAATTCCCTGAAAGTGATATCGCAGATAGATAGAGTCTTAAAGGGAACTTTTGGCACATTGGAATTCATAAATTAAAGTAATGAGTATAGGAGTTAGGATGTTTTGTAAAGTTGTATAAGACATAGGCCAAATTCGGAGTAATGTGTGCAGGGTTGGTCACCTATCTACTGAAAGTTATCAATAAAATTGAAAAAAGAGTGCAGAGAAGATTTTACCAGGATGTTGTCTGAACTTCAAGAACTGAGTTACATGGAAAGGTTAAACAGATTAGGACTTTATTCCCTGGAATGAAGAAGAATGAAGGGAGATTTGATAGATATATCCAAAATTATCCAAATCAGTGGTTCTCAACCTTTTTTGGTCTAATGCCCACCTGGCTTCCAACCCAATGTGCCATGTCGACTTATGAGTGTCAATGACTGAGCAATATTTTAAAGTCAAAGGCAGCTTGGTAAGAAACACATCTTTGTCTAAAGTATTTTATTTAACATGTTTAAAGAGCAAAAAATCCTAAGCATGCATACACTAAACATAAAAACTCCCAATCAAAATCAAAGTACTAGCCTCTTTTATGAGAACCCTGTTCCTGAAATTTCTACACCAGTTTCCACATCCTTGATTCTGTTGTTGATAATTCCCACCTCCATTTCAATGCTGCTTCATGCCTTTTTCTTTGTTGCAATGTGAGCTGTTTTGAAAGTGAGGCTGGAAAGGGTTTTACTTCCTGTCGCATGTGTGTGTGTAGGTTTGCTGTTCCAAATAAAATTGTTCTTATGAGCTTGAAGTTGTCACATGGCCCTTTTTTAAAGTAGACATTACCACCTATTTTTTTTATTGATAATCCAACCTTTTAACTCGGGTTCAATTCAAATGGAAAAATTGATTCATTCATCCAAAATATATATCCTGTCAAACTATTTTAAAAACTTATGAAATTGAGCTAGTACACACAAAATATAATTTCTCCTACAAACATTTCATAACATAATTGAGTTCATTTATTTCCTCTGCTTTCATCACACCCATTTCCTTTCTATGCAGTGCCACTGATACAGTTACAAATACTCAAAGCAGTTCTAAAAATAACAAAATTAAATAATTGCAATAGAGAAAAAAAAGTCCTTTGTCACTTGCCAAGTACAAGTGGCTTGGGGGGAAAAACAATCAAATTGTAGACCTATTAAAAAGGAAAATAAATAATATTGTAAGGACCTTCAGAAAACACATTGTTGATCGCTCAAAGCTCATGCATTTAATTTTCCAATAGTTGAATCTTAGAGTTGTCCCTTGTAAAATCCAAGTTTCCTTTCACAGATGCATCACTTCCCAAAATATTTAATCAACATCTTGTTGCTTAACTAGACCCCGCTGAATGTATGGAATCTAAGTGAAAAAGATACATACAAACATAATCCTGTTTCTACAAAATGGTGAAACGTAAGAGTAGCTATTCGAATCTCCCACCTTGATTCAGTGTTTACAAATTTTAGTTGGACCACTGACAGCACACTTCTTGGATTCTCCACACTCAACTGAAGAAGCTTTCACAACAGGGAGAGGCTGAAAAACTGGTTCGATGCTCAGTGTATTATCTTCAACCACTTCATGAATTGTAGAAGCCAACTCATTTTTTTAAAAATGTCAAACAAGGATAGATACCTTCTTTATAGATTCTGTCTAAAAAGCATCGGGTTTTATCGATTGTTGGTTCTTCTTTTCATGCTTTAAAGTTACTAAACAGAAACAAATCAACTTCTTTGCAATCTCTTGCAGCTTCACGTTCATCTCTTGGCTGTTGGTGGCCATGGCACTTGTACTTTTATTTCCAGCATGTCCTTTTTTAAAATTAGGTTTTCCACTCAATTGGAACTCCTTTGTGGGTGACACTGGTGAAGAGTGAACTAGTATTTTTGGCAATGAAGTGAACTGGTTTTGCTTCACGTAGCCTAACGGCTGCTGAGAAGGGATATTCACAGCTAGATAAAGAAGGTCTGGTCATTGATTATGCGGTCAAACATTTTCATCAGTACCTCTAAGGACATGCATTCACAATTTATACAGATCATAAACCACTGATGACCCTGTTCAGTGAGACTAGATGTATCCCATTGCTAGCCTTAGCTAGGATACAGTATTGGACTCTCACATTGTCAGCCTACCAGTACACTAGTGTGAGAAACAATCAGTACTAGCTACCCAGGGTTATTCTTAAGCAGAGTGGGCCGATCTCCAACATTGTTAAGCTGGTTGATGGACGTGTGTTCCACAGACATCAAGTCCACGTGCACGTGTCATGATATATACTCAGAGGTGGACAGTTCCATAGAGTTTTCAATGGTGAGACAGGCTACTGTGGAAGCATGTTCCCCAGTGACTTTGCCAGAGAGAGAGATC
This sequence comes from Narcine bancroftii, assembly GCF_036971445.1. Classification (NCBI taxonomy): domain Eukaryota; kingdom Metazoa; phylum Chordata; class Chondrichthyes; order Torpediniformes; family Narcinidae; genus Narcine; species Narcine bancroftii. Next base: position 16,350,808 of record NC_091480.1, read on the forward strand.
TGACAGAAGGGTCTGGGTCCCCTGAAGAGGATGGACATTCCTACACAGCCACACAGACCTCTCTTATGCCCCCCAACACCAGATCCGCCCAAAACAACTTCTGGGTCATCGGGGGTGGTGCGCAGATGACAATGCACTTGCAAAACTTCTAACAAACTATATCTTTGATTGGACAGTTTTTTAAATTAAACTGAATGTGGAATCTGACACATTTTTTTAGATGTTTTTATATTATTAAATTGTTGTTGATAGTTTATTACAAGTTTTAGGAATACGCAAGCTAATTACATCATTGCTCTTCTATATTTAGAGCATCTTGGATTTTAAGGGGCGGGGAGAAGTGTTGTAATGTGAGCTGCTTTGAAAGTGAGGTTGGAAGGGGTTTTACTTTCTGTCCATCTTCTTAACTTCCTGTGTGCCTTGAGAATAGCTTGGAGGTCATGCTGTGTGTTGCAGAGGAAAAACACAGAGGAGGAGGAGGTGGGAGGGAGGGAGGTTTGTGTGTGGCATAAAGTTGTTCTTTTTGAGTTTTAAGTTGTTGAGTGGTCCTTTTTCAAAGTAGAAATTACCACATTCTTCAACTGCACTAAGGTTGAAAAGTCTGATTCACAAAGATGAGAGGCTGTAAAGGGAAGGCTTCTCTGAATACACTCCTTTCCACTGTGGCCAGGCATGTCTTTCCTGCATTGGCCTTGTCAGTCACCAGTGAGCCTGCAGCAGACATGGACAGCCCCCTTCCTAAATCTTCTGAACTTGAAAGTGAAGAATTGTGTTCTTGCAGTCATTTTTGGCCAAACCTCAGAAATAGATGAAATCTCAAACACATATCTACATCCAGAAATATCAACAATGTAGGCAAGAAGAAATATCCACAGCTTTTCATTAAAGCAGGTTTCCAGTTCATATTTTATTTTTTGTGTCTTCAAGAACAACTGCAACACTTCTCATAGTTCAAACACTCGTGCCACAATATTTCTTGTTGGCAGCCAACACAATTTGGTGCAGTAGAGCAAGTTCTTGCGCTCCTAATCCATAGCTTTACACAATTGTTTGAGCAACCGACGGGTTCAAAGCCCCACTTTTCACGTCGTTTACAATTTTGATGACTTGACCAAGAACATCCTGAAGAGGAGGTGGAAGGGCTTTTGAAACAAGAGATTCCCAAACAGCAACAACTTTTGGAGATTGATCTTGTGTAAGTTTGGAAGCCACTTTGCTCTTAACATGGCAGGTGCACTGTCAGTGCAGACTCCACACAGATTGTGCCAGTTCAAACCCTCAAAGAAAACTTTTGACACCTTTTCTATCACATCTACAACTCTGGTATTTGACTCCAGTGAACAGCAAAATAGTGCTTCTTCCTTGATGGATTCCCCCTTCACATATCAAACAAAGCATGAAGTTGGGAACAAGACGAAACATCTGTGGATACATCCAGCTGAATTGAGAACAATCCAAATGTAGCATCCTTGATTTCTGCAATCACCTGTTCTTTTATGTCATTAGATAAATCAGCAATCCTCCTTTGCACTGTAGAATTTGACAAGGGATTTTTTTTCAGCTTCATTTCACTTTCTTCTCCAAGCATAATCTGAGCCATCTTCTGGGCACATGGCTTGATCAGTGTTTCTCCAACTGTGTGAGGTTTCTTCTGTTGTGCAATAAAAAGGCTGACGGCAGAAGCCTTTACGAGACATTTTTCTTGCTGTAGAAATGCGCCACTTCCATCCAAGCGCTCCCTTACATTCACTTAAAAAAAGTCCACATCCTTATGTTGGTGTTGTGGATGAATCTTCACCAGGTGCAGCTGCAACTGGGAAATCTTTGAGGCCCACGTGGAAATATGCCATAGCCCCAGAGGTTGGGAATTATGGTAAAGGTTCCATTATTGTCGCGTAAAACTACATTTAGAATGTAACATGCATGAAATCCTTTAACTTTGTCTACCATAAGGAAGATAGAGAGTTGCCACTTTGTCCAGCGCCCCTCACAGAAATGAGGAACAAACTCACAACCCCTGGTTTACAAGGCCAGTGCTCTAACCTCGGATCTATAGGAGCCTTAAATACAAGTGTAGATAGAATAAATTCAAGTAGGGTTTTTCCACTGAGAGGAGGTGAGATGGAAACAAGAGAACATGGGTTAAGGGTGAAATGGGAGAATTTTAGGGGGGCATTAGGGGGAAATTTGTTCACATGGTGTGGAGGGTGTATGGAATGAACTGCCAGCTGAATTGGTGAATGAGGGCTTAATTTAAACAATAAAGAAAAATGTGAATAGATACATGAATGGGAGGGGTATGGAGTGGGTGCGTCAGTAGAACTATGCAGATTAATAGTTCAGCATGGACTAGAAAGGCCGAAGGGCCTGTTTTCCATGCTTCAATGTTCCATGGTTCAACACAAGTGGTCAAGGTCAATTAATCCATCTTCATATACATATCCTATCCAATGCATCAAGTCTAGCACACATTTTCAAAACACAGCACCTCCATTATTTAAACTCCAGTTATTCTTGACACTGGTTTGACATTGGAACCATATCAAACAACACTGCTGACCAAACACCCACATTTCACTATGCACAAGCTACTAGGTATTCAGCCATGATAGGCATAACATGCAGTGCTTTCCACCACATTTTCCTTTTGATCTCCTACAGAAGAAAGAGTAGCATGGAAGGTACCTGCTGCAAAACAAAGAGGGGAGAGATTGCATCAGACCTATCTTTCTTCCCTCCCTCCATATCACTTTTCCGCTTCTTTCTCTTCTATCCTCCCTCTTGTGTCCACCTATACTTCTTACCTGTGATTCCTTTCCCTTTCCCCAACCTCCACCCCCTCCACTTTTAATTTGGGAATCTGCCTGATTTTCAGCTCTCCTGAAGAAGGACTGTCTTTCACTTTCTATGGATGATGGGTGACCCGATTTTCTCCAGCACTTTTGTGCAACACTAAACCCCCGCATCTGCCCATTTTCTGGTTTACTTGCACCAATGAATTTTCTGGCCACAATATTCTGGATATTTATAATGCACTGGAACAATGCCAGTAAAGAAAAAGACCAAGGAGATAATAATTCGACAACACAATGCTTATGAAATACGCTATTGTTAACTGATAACTGACATTTTAAGCAGTACGATTGCTCCATAGAAATTATATGACTAACAAACAAAATATCCTTAGTAACAACAGTGTACTGGTCCTTGGCAACACATGACTTTTTTTTTAAAAATCACAATTTCAAATTACATTAGAGAGCACATTCAAATGGTTCTACTCAGCATCACAAAACCATCTTTTCAAATTTGTGTTACAGAAATCATTAATGGAAAATAATGTTCTCATTTATTGTAAAGTGCATTGTGAATTTTTATGTTTAACAGACTCCTGTCCCATGTGTACAGGGCACAAAATCAGAAGTGAAAATTGTATTTGTCTCGAATCACTAATGTGTAAACCTAAGGGAATTAAGGAAATATAACGATTATATAATAATAGTGTAAGAACTACATCGAAACAGATGGGAGAGATAAATGCTTGCTGCGATATGATGGTTAGGTGCTACACAAATACTATGTTTGTTCCATGAATGAAATTTGTAACTATGTTAATTCCAATCTAATTAACAATTGTAGCAAATTTCCAAGTAAATACAGAAAGTGCTGAAGGAACTACAGGAGGTTAAGATATATAACCAACGTTTCAGGCCTGAGCCCTTCTTCAAGGTATGAGCAAAAAGCAGGCAGATATAACCAAATAACAATTACAGAACTGAAACAGGGCATTATGGCCCCTCTAGTCCGCACCGATTTAAGTGAACTCCACCTACCTGCTCCCTCTCCATAACCCATTAGTCCCCCCACATCCATGTACCGCTCTCAAATGACAAAATTGACCCAGCTGCAATCACCTCTTCCGGAAGGTCATTCCACTCAGCCTCCACTCTCTGAGTGGAGAAGCTTCCTCTTGTGTTACTTCCAAAGTTCTGCCCCCTAACCCTTAACTTATGACCCCTCATTCCAATCTCACCTACCCTCAAGGGGAAGAGCCTATTCACATCTACTCTATCTATGCCCCTCATAACTTTATATACCTCAACCTTCTATGCTCCAATGTGTGAAGAATCATGAATAAAAAGGGTGGGGAAGAAAGGGCAGGGGGAGATGCACAGGCCAACAGGCAGAAGGCCATAATTGGACATGGACAGTAGGACAGGGGAGGAAAAGTGAGAATAATCAGGGGAGGGAGGGGTGGAGGAAAGAAAAGAAAGGGAAAGGGAGAGAGACAGAGCTAAAGGAGACATTGGGATGGGGAAGGGGAGAGATGGTGGGGGGGGGGGCGCTAATGGAAACCAGAGAATTCAATGTTAATACCATCTGATTGGAAGTGCCCAGATGGAATATTAGGTGTTGCTCCTTGAATTTGCATGTGGCCTCTGCTTGGCAGCGCCTGAGGCCATGGATAGACATCTTGGCGTAGAAGTGGGGCACAGATTTGAAATGGTTAGCCACTGGGTGGTCCCCGTTATTGCAGTGCACAGAGCAAATATGCTCAACAAAACAATCGCCCTGTCTGTGTCCAGTCTCTCCAAAGTAGAGGAGACCACAATGGGAGAACCAGATGGAGTAAATGATATCTGCAGATTCACAAGTAAAATGTTCCTTCACTTGGAAAGACTCTTTGGGACTCTTGAATGGTGGTGAGCTAGGAGGTGTCGGTGAAAGTGTAACATTCCTTGCAGACAGAAGTAGGTACCAAGAAGGGTAACTGGTGGCAAGGGAGGAGTGGATGAGTGAGTCACAGAGGGAGCGGTCCCTAAGGTTGTTGGCGAGGACAAAGGGAATCCTGTCCTTGTTGCACATGGGGATAGAGGGGGCTAGGGCAAACGTGCAAGTCATGGAGGACATGCGGGTGTGCTAAGTTGATGGTAGGAGAGGGGAAGTCACATTTTTTGAAGGAGGACATGTCAGATGATCTTGGAAGACCTCATCCTGAGAACACATGCAATGGTGACAGAGGAAGCTTAGTGAGATATTTTTGATGCGAGTCAAGACATGATCCAAGATATTCCCTGGGCACTAGTTTTGTCATCACACTGGCAGGACAAAATTTGTGAAAAAGTATGGAAATGCATGTGTAGTTGCAAAGTATGGAATGCAAAGTAAACTTGCCGACATTGTGGAAGAATTTAACTTATGTCTTTATGTCAAAAAGATAGTTGCATACACTGACCTCAGTTAGACTGGAGAAGATTGGGTGCTTCCCCTATTAAGCAGACATGCAAAGATGTTACTTGAAGTATTTAACTATTGAAGATTATACCTAATTTTGTATTGTCCATTCATTACATTTTATTGGAGAAGCCAGACTGCATTTATCATTGCCATAATTTCTGTCACAAGTTCCACTTGCTGAGGAGTATTTGCTAACATGCTACAAGACAGATTGATCAATATCATTGGTTTGCTCCGTGATGGCAAGATATTGAGAGTTCTGGTGATGAGATATCACAGAACATTTTTGTAACACCGACTCAGAGGAATGGTTGCATAGTGATTGATTTGTTACTTGAGCTAGAGATCTTGTTTGTTGATACACTGACATTAGTTTGACTAACAGCATGATAGCTGGGGAATTAAAATAAAAACAAATAAAATTATTTTAAGTTAGGTCCAGCGACATTGTTATCTACTTGTAGTGAGGTGGAAACTCTTATTAGGAGGGGAAATACTAAGAAATGTACTTCTGCAATATATCTTTTATTACAAACAGTAATGACTAAACATGGAATTCATAAATCTAGACAGAGGTGGGAGCTGGATTTGAATATTACAATTGATGAGCAAAGATGGTCAAATCTCTGTCAAGATTATACTATTTCTATTGGGAGATACTGAAAGAACAAGACCCAAGTTGAAACTATCAATATACAAAATGAAATTTGTTGAAATAGCATTAGCAGTGGCAAGGAAGTGTATTGCAGTGACCTGGAAATCAGATTCACACTAGGGTATGGAAAGATAGAATGCAGAAATTCAAAGCTGTATCCCCTTGAAGAAAATTACATACAATATGAAAAATATATATGGTGTATTTTTGCAAATTTGGAGCTCATATATGCAAATTTTAGGTATAAATATGTAGTGGTGTTCTTCTGCCTCTTGAGACCTGTGTTAATATTCTTCCCTAAATTGATCACATAAACCTTACTGGAGTCTTGTGTGTGGGAAAGCTATCCTCTGAGCAATCCATTAAGCTATTTTTCTTTTTCCTTTTCTTTGCTCTATATTACCATATATCCTGTTCATACATAAATTTCTTTGGGCGTGGGAGGGAGGGTATGGGAGGGAAGGGGTTATAACCATCATGTAATGATTGAAATTCTCTTAAATTTAATTTTTTATTGTTTTATATTAATTATTTATTAATTACATGTATGGAATTTCTTTTTAAATAAAATATTCCAAAAAAAATTGGTCTCCATAATGGCAACTACGAAACTATCAAATTTCTTAAAAACTTTTGGGTTCATGGTTGGGAAAATATGAACTCACCCAGTCAAGCCTATATCCAACTCCAAACTCACCAATTTGGCTGACTGCTAACTGCTGCCTCAGTGTATGGAAAATTAGGGCAGGTGATAAATACAATCATTACCAATAAAATGGATATCTTGTGATTAAACAAACAAATATACCACAACTATTAACAAGTACCTCCTACCTTAATATTTTTACACATGCTTTCAAAGATATTCCATAAATATATTGGTATATTTTATCCCACCTAGTATTTGAGGTTAGTCTATGAAACCAACTATATCATGCAATGTGACTTACATGATTATTCAATTAAATAGTTGAATTAACAAAAGATAGCTGTATGAAAATTTCATATGACAGCAGTTTTACCAACATTAATGTAGCATCACATTATAGTTTACTATTCAAATATTCTACTCTAAATGTTTGAGTGAATTTCTGATAAGGCATTTGATCTTTGAGAGGTCGTACAAGATGACCAGTAGTTTATTTCATGTTAAGTATATGCTAGCCTCTTTAGAACTTATTTCATATTCACTTAACAGGAATACAATGTCATCATATTTAGAAATCAGGAGGCTATAATGATTAGCTAAGCTTTTTTTTTTGCTATCCAACCTGTATTTTTCTTTGGCTATCTTTTAACAATAAAGCCAAGTTACAATACTATAAATAGACCAAAAGACTAAAATAAAATAAAAAATACAATAAATGCGAGACATGCTCAGCAGGTCAAACTTCAGATGGGGGTGAAACAAAATTGATGTTTCACTTCAAGGACCCATCATCAGAACTGAAAAAGTGAGAAAACAAGCACGTTAACTTGTCGAGAGGCCAGGGAATGGAGTCATGAGAGATGATGTGCGTAATAGGGTATAAACCAAAGTTTAGATATTTTAATGTAACAATGACTTTAAATGCAGCAGCTAGATCAAAAAGGAAATTAGAGGCTGGTAAGACTGACGACAGTAGTAGGTAAATTATTGGAAGGTGTTCTAAGAAATGGGATATACAATTATTTGGATAGCTAGAAACTGATTGGGGCTAGTTAACATGGCTTTGTGTGTGGTAATTCATGTTTAACCAATCTTGTCGAGTTTTTTTGAGGAGATGACCAGGAAAGTTGACAAAAAGGTTGTAGATGTTGTTAACATTGATTTTAGAAAGGGTTTTGACAAGGTCCCACATGGGAGGTTAGTCAGGAAGGTTCAGATGTAGGCATTCATGGTGAAGTAGTGAAGTGGATTTGACAATAGAGAAGCCAGAGAGCAGTGATGGATGGTTGCTTCTCAGAATGGAGACCTGAGACTAGTGGTGTGCCTCAGGGACCATTGTTGTTTGTCATCTATATCAATAATCTAGATGATAAGGTGGTAAATTGGATCAGCGAGTTTGTAGATGACATTAAGATTGGAGGTAATGTGGACAGCAAAGAAGATTTTCAAAGCTTGCAGAGGGATCTGGACCAGCTAGTAAAATGGGCTGAAAAATGGCAGATGGAATTTAATGCTGACAATTTTGGAAGGTCAAACCAAGAAAGGCCATATACAATAAATGGTAGGGCACTGAGGAGTGTGGTAGAACAGAGGGAGCTGGGAATAATTCCCCGAAAATGGTGTAATGGGTGGATAGGGTTGTAAAGAGAGCTTTTGGCAGAATGGCCTTCATAAATTAAAGTACTGAGTATAGGAGTTGGGATGTTATGGTAAAGTTGTTCAAGACATTGGTGAAGCCAAATTTGGAGTATTATGTGCAGTTTTAGTCACCTAACTACAGGAAAGATATCAGTATGAAAGAAAGAATGCAGAGAAGATTTACTTAGATGTTGCACAGATTTCAGGAACTGAGTCACAAGGAAATGTTAAACAGGTTATGACTTTATTTCCTGGACCAAAGAAGAATGAAGGGCGATTTGATGGAGGTATTTAAAATTATGAGGGGATAGACAGAGTAAATGTAGATAGACTTTTCCATTGAGGGAAGGTGAGATACAAACCACAGGACTTGGGTTAAGGGTGAAAGGGGAAAGTTTAAGGGGAACATGAGGGGGAACTTCCTCACACAGAGATTGGTCAGAGTGTGGCATGAGCTGCCAGCTGAGGTGCTGAACGCAGGCTCAATTTTAACATTTAAGAAGAATTTTGACAGGTACATGGATGGGAGAGGTTTATGGTCTGGGTGCAGGTCAGTGGGACTAACTAAAAAAATATGGTTAGGCACAGACTCGAAGGGCCAAAGGGGCTTCTTTCTGTGCTGCAGTGTTCTATGATTCTACTGGATCTGCTGATACTTTGTTTTATATTCACAATAATATTTGTTTTTGTAAATGAATTCACTAAATCGTGAGGTTGTGGAATCTGGAAAATAAATTTCTGGTACCTGACACATTTTTCGAACGTGCTTATGGCAGAGTCACACATCCATTCAAGTTGTGCAAAATTGTCATAATAACACTTAACATTCTGCAGAAAATCTGCCACACATCTTGCAAGATTCATGTCATTATGGGTTCAACAATTCAGTAACATTCACATTCAACAATTTTCTTGTCCAAAATGTGTGCATTTTTTTATTTACAAATTTACAACAGCTGCAAGTGATATTCAAATCTAATCCTTTATAATGTTTATTTGCTATATTTGATCATATGGGCAAAGCCAATAAGAGCCCCCAACTATTAAATTATCAATAAAAGTAAAATTTACCAATTGTGAAAAGTCAGAAATGTTTACTGATCCAGTACTGTGTTAGTAGTGCAGACAGATTTTTAGTGATCCTGCAGCAGTTTTATGATTAGGGTAGATTTGGGAGGTTCAAGAGCCTAACAGCTGTTGGAAATAAACTGTTCTTGAGTGATGGAGGTGCCAGCCTTCAGGTTTCTGCCCCTTCTGTCTGAAGGCACGGTTGGAGTAGCAGTTAGCGCAATGCCTTTACAGCACTAGTGATTGGAACTGAACTGGGATTCAAATCCCACGCTGTCTGTAAAGAGTTTATACGTTCCCCTCTTGTCTGTGTGGGTTTTCTCCAGGGACTCAGGTTTGTTTTGAACGGTGGGAGGAAACCAGGGGTGTAGGTTAATGGGGTCTAAATTTGGTGGCACAGACTCATGGGGTGAAATGGCCTTTTACCATGCTGTATGTATGTCTAAATTTAAATATAAAATTTAATTTAAATTAATTTAAGATCCTACCTATAACCAAAATAGGATTCTTTTGGAATAATTATTTGATCAATTTGGATGAATGCACTTGATTAAGTAATGCAAGTTAAAATATTATTTTACTTATCTGAACTTAAGATTACTTACTAATATCACTTCAGTTTTTACACCAGTGTCTCTGTAATGAAAGCAGTGAAATCAAATTGTTTGAATGCTGACCTACATACACCAACTGTCATGGGTGCAATATAGCCGATGAAATACAAGTACAAGGCATGAGAGAATTCTGAAAACACACCAGCTCTGAGAGATGGAGCTCTCAGAAGCTTTTGCAGAAAATAGCAGTATTTGTTTCTGTCTTTTGAAGATAAACTTCAGTCACATACCCTAAACTCTACATACCAATGCAATCATGTGAGGAAAAAAATGCCTAGAATATAGTTGTTTATGCAATTCAATTTATTTTGTATGCAAAAATTTAGATTTTTAACTGTTGGAAATGGCCGATTTGGAGAGTTTGCTCTCAGCAAGTCATTTTGGTTAGGAAGAGTGCAATTTATTTTTATTACTTTAATGGGGAGGGGGCAAGGGGTAAAATGTCTATACAGGTCTTTCATATGTATAGAAAGGAAGAAACATCAGGGTGAATTTTATTCCTCAGCTCCAGCAAAACTGAGATATTTCTCCAGCAAAAGGGGAGATTAAAATGACCCCAAACTTGGCACCACACTCAAGCTGGTTGGTATTTGCATATCTGGATTTTGCAGAGCATACGATAATTCCTACCTGTATTTACTTCAAGCATAATAATAAAATGGATGATAAACATTAAACCCAGTGTGAATTTGGGATGACTATAGGTACTTAAAAGCAACTGACAAAATTAAAGGCATGCTTTTGTAAATGTTTCTGTATTGGTCTGTATGCCTCTCAAGGAGACTTAGGGCCTCCCATATTCAATATCCCCTCATGTGCATGAATGCTTTCAGACCATCAACCTTCACTGGAATTGCTTTTAATTAAAACTATCCCACATTTGCTAAATTTCTGTTCTACACTCTTGCTATTGCTTGCATTGCAGGATTAATTTCAATCTTAGGCTGGAACTGGACAATCTGATTAAGGGAGGTCAGTCATTAAAATGGCACTTATCTTTTGCAAGTTCAAAGCTTTCTGCATCTTCTCTAAGTTTAGCTTTAAATTAAAAATTCTTTTTTCCTTTCTTAATGTCTTGCTTCAATCTTAACATTTTCTATTTGTTCTCGACACTAAGACTGATTATAATTGTGTAGATACTGACTGGATTTCTGATGTAACAGGATCTTTTTTTAAACTACACATTGTGTGGATGTTAGATTTGCTGGAGGGAGTGCTAAAATTAATATATTGATTTAAAGGGATATTGTCAGCCAACTGATAAGAGATCTTGCAAGATATTTTTATTGACAGCAGAATAGAACTATTTTTAACTCTCACTGGGTGCAATAATCAGAACTAAATATTAAATCTCATTTTCTGTCATCATTATCCATTTATATTAATGTTTCTACACTTAGTTATGATCAATGGTTGTTGAAATAATAAATTTCCCTTTAGCATTTCACAGTTCTTTGGCATACCTAATAAAAACAACGCAAATTGGTTGACCTGCCTTGCATATAAAAGCAGCCACACATATTTTTTTCTTTTGCAGATAAGCCTTTAGCACTGGTAAATGATGATATTCCACTGTCAGTTGTAATGGCATTCAAATCCAAGTGACTTTAACGCCAGCCTTCCAGTAAGAATGAACCACCCTGATAAATATTTAGATTAGAAATCAGTCTGTTTTGGCAGCAAGAAGATACAGAAGAATCTGGAGATTTATGACCACCTCATGAAACCTGCTATTGTAGAAGTGAAAAAAAAAATCATAGTGACAAGAAATCAGTGGGCACATTATAAAAATAAAGCAAAAATTGGAATAATTTCTAATTAGTGCCTTCCATGCGCTTACCCCCTGCCCCCACCCGGCCTTGTCTGCCTCCACTCATGAACTCCCTCTCTCTCTGTCTACCAACTCCATCTCCTTTTCTACCTAGCTCTGAGATGGAAAGGACCATGAAAGAAATTCCTAGCAGAAGGACAACTTTGACATTTTTAATCATTCTGTACTAGGATTCTATGAGCTATTGGTCCTAGGTTTGAAAATACATTGCTAATTTAAAGTCCTTTAAAGAGCTGCAATTAGATATCTGCTGGATCAAATGCCAATCTTGAATAAGAATAAAATTATCTTCCACCATGGATAACTTTTCTCTTGTTTCTTGATAGAATATCATCAGATAAGTCACTCGAAAGGAAATAAGAAATGGGGGAAGGGAAAATTAAAGTAGAAGGGTTAGAGTTAAGAGGAAGAGCATGGAGAAAAATGATTACTGTGTTCTAGAAAACATTACGGTAAACAATCATGATACTAGAAGAATAGAGCTGACAGTAGATTAGAGGCATCTATGGTTAAAAAGGCACTTCTTGTGGTTAAAACAGAAAATGTTGGTGAATAATAACCAGTTATGGATATGAAAGGTAAGAATGAGGCAATTATTTTCCTTTAGGTACTGGAATTTTTCTTCAATCAATTAGAAATCCACTATTTTCAAGAGGTCACACAACTAATCCAACGATAGAATCACTAAAATTATCATTCTACCGCGTGACCTTCCTTGCATTATGCAGGAGCACCCTCAGGTGGTCATCTTCAATTTTTTTTTTTAAAACACTTATGGTGTCAATTTTCTTCCTGGCCAATTTCCCGAATATGTTGTCTATTTGTGGGATTTTGATTACTTGCTGTATGCTCAAACCATTTTTGTCGTGACACTCTGCCTTTGGCCATCTTCCATCTGCGGCCATTTTTAAAAATTTCAAATATACCATTTACATAAGATTCTGAAATAGATAAATGCAGAACATTCAAGGCAACACTTTCATAACAAGTCATTTTTTTTTCCATTATTAAACATCAGCATATTGTCAGTTATCATCCATTTATAACTATATAGTTCAGGGGTTTTTTTAATTTAAAAAAACAAATTTTAGTTAATGGTACAAAGGGCCTAAACTGGGGCCCTTCTCCATAGGACCACTTACTTAATCATGGCAACTTTAGATTAAAATCCCATGTGATTACATTCTTAATTGTTCATGCCATAATTTCTGCTATTACTGTTACTTCAAGAAATTCTTAAATACCTTTATCATCCATTGAAGACATCACAAAGGCAGCCAACATCATAAAAGACTCCCATCATCCTGGACATGTTCTCTTCTCACTGCTACCTTAAATTAATTTTAAATTTTAAATTAAATTTTATATTTAAATTTAGACATACATACAGCATGGTAAAAGGCCATTTCACCCCATGAGTCTGTGCTGCCAAATTTAGACCCCATTAACCTACACCCCCAGTTTCCTCCCACCGTTCAAAACAAACCAGAGTCCCTGGAGGAAACTCACACAGACAAGAGGGGAACATATAAACTCTTTACAGACAGCGCGGGATTTGAATCCCAGTTCAGTTCCAATCACTAGTGCTGTAAAGGCATTGCGCTAACCGTTACTCCAACCGTGCCTTCAGACAGAAGGGGCAGAAACCTGAAGGCTGGCACCTCCATCACTCAAGAACAGTTTATTTCCAACAGCTGTTAGGCTCTTGAACCTCCCAAATCTACCCTAACCATAAAACTGCTGCAGGACCACTAAAAATCTGTCTACACTACTAACACAGCACTGTGAACTGTGAAAATGTATTATTTTTCTCTTCCTATAATTATCTTTTTGTCTCTTCTTGGGTGTTATACTTAAATTGCTGTGTTTTATGAACCTGGCAAGCTGTAGCAATTAAGACTTTGCAACTGCTTGTGAATATGGTCAATTGTGTAATTCGGGAAACCATGTCATCACATCCTGGCCTCAATACAAGTTGGATGGACTATCTTGGTGATAAACTCTTTTTTAAAAAGGCCACACTATGACTTATTAAATCTCAAACTCAGTAATTGATAGAACAATTCCGTACATACAACTGAATCTCAAATACTAATTTTAACAAATATTACAAACTGTTTCATGAAGAGGAAATAGTAAAACATTAAAGCCTCTGATAAAGTCTTCTTCAAAATATTAGAGGAATATGCACGACAGATATTTTATCCCTGCAAATTGGACCAGGAAGTACTCCCTTCTATTACTGCACACAATGACAGCTGCGAGCAAAATAAAATGTCAATGCAGGTATCAGGTCTAAAAATTAATTTAGCACAACACAATTGGTATTTTTCCTTTTCCATAACTGCTTGTATTTAAATATGGATGCTTCAGAACTAAGGAATGTCTAAAAAAGGGTTCAGATTGCAAGGCCTGACGAGGTTTGTGCACTTATTGCACATGATCCATTCAACAGTTTTCGATAGTAAATTTGGTATTTATTTTAGTTTGTATTTTAAAAGTATAGTTGGTGCATTAAGCCAACAATACTGACATGAACTTTATAATGTATTTATTTTCATAACTGTAAGTACATTCAGGATTTTACTAGTGTGTGTACAGAACACCCAAAAGACATTGTAGGTGATTTCACAAAGCAGCTTCTCTTGGAATCCAACAAGTGCAAAGTTATAGCAATTCCACAGCACAGTGAGGAATCTACATACTTCTCCATTGATTCCATTAGTGGGGATAGCTATATCTAGGAATCATTAAAGCAGAAATTTCATCGCATTAAAAGAGGAAAACTCAAGTGGTTAACTGAAATCTAAAATATCACTAAAAAAATTATAGACCCAAAATTGCCATTAGGTACATATTACATTATGATTTACGAGAGGAACGCAATGCTGCTACAGCACCAGCGATCGGGTACAGGGTTCGAATTCCATGTTGTCTGTAAGGAGTTAGTACGTTCTCCCCATGTCTACGTGGGTTTTCTCCAGGAGCTCTGGTTTCCTCCCACCATCCAAAACATACTGGTTAATTGAGCGTCATTGGGCAGCCCGAGCTTGTAGGCTGAAAGGGCCTGTTATTGTGCTGTATGTCTAAAATTGATAAAACAAAGTTGATTGAGGAGTTTAGGTCAATCCACAGATCGTTTCACTTTATACATCAGCTCTGAATTGTGCTTGTATAACTAAATTATCTTTAAACAAGTAAGTAACCAGATTAAACCAGGAACACAGTTTAAGATACAAGATTGGATATAGTTTAGGTAAAGTTAGAAAAATATGAAAGCTATGAAATATTTTTGAATTTATGATACTCAAATTGATAAATGGTATTACAGTATTGAAATATCCACAAGAAGAAATGACTTAATGAAACTAATAAAGTATTACAGAGCTTATTGAAAATATTACTACAGGTAACTTTCAAGAAACAAGGTACACCTTAAAGGCATAATTATTGCAGCATACAGCTTGAAAAATAGCCTCAGCACTTGTGAAAATTCTAAAACAATAACAAAGTTCATAACTGTAGGTTTTAACATGTAGAAATATGAAGTTAAAATTTATTACCTTTTGTGAAATTTCTTACAATTTCAGATTTTTTCCAACACCATTTTTAAATCTGCATTATAAAATGTATATTGTCTCTCCTCATTCTCCTACCAAAAGTTTACATTTTCTGTTAAATTCCATGTTATAGGTTTTCCAACCCACATCCCCCTAGAGTCTGTAACCATCCTCTTCCTTGCTTACAAAATAAGTCACCCACAAAGTGAAATTACTCCTATTCATGTCCAATGCATTACCAGATTTCTTAATAATCTATCAATTACAGAATAACAACCTCATGCCAACAAAATGCATTTATCTTTCAATTTCAAACATTAATCACGATTAATGGTTACAAAAACTGATCGAAATTGAATAAACTTTCCGTGAACCTCAAAAAATATTGCCACAAATGAATTGAGCTTATAGTTCTACATAGTCCTCAAATTTTTACACAATAAAATTAGCATTTTTATGGTTATTAAATGATGTTTTCTACTATCAAGGGTAATAAAACGGTTCCTGGAGAACTGTGAGACATGCAAACCTACTCAACCACACTCAAAATAAAATCTAAACGATAGTGTGCTGACAGTCAGTGACCATACCCTAAAATCAGTGTCAGCAAATTAACAACATATATTATAAAAATATAATAACTACTTTCAAAGTAGTAATCTAATGTTGCTTTTTGGATCGTGGTTTGAAACCATTCATTTGCACTCTTATGGCTTTTAACACTGTCTAAAGGCCTCAATTAAATCACAACCCAGTAATCACCCTTAAGTATCCTTTCATTATCTTTTGACAATTGTACATGCCCATGCCTGGCAGATGAGAATTTAATCAAACATAGTCCACAACACAATCACTATTATTAAATACATCTGAACACGGATGAAAAAAAACTGCTTGTATCTTAGTTTACTTTTTAATGGAATCAAAGGGACATTTATTGTTTATAAAATTCTCTTTTTTCAACAGCGAGAGATGCTTTTTTGCTCCATCTTGATAGTGGTATTGTTCTGCATATTGCTCATCTGTCAACTCAAAGGCAGATATTGTTTCGGAAACATTATATACCACCATATTCCCATTGAAATTACAAATACAAGGAGAGGCCTTGTCTTGATCAGATGGATGTTTTGCAATCAGTTCACTTAGTCTCACAGAAATTCAATTGAATTATCTTAATGTACCAGCATTAATGTTGATAACTCTTTGATGAAGGTCACTGGCATAAAATTCCAAGTCTAGCAATTAGAACAGTGGCAAAAGAATTTGATGCATTTATATCCTGTTGTTAACTCTCTCAGATCTCACAATTGCTGCTCCCTTAGCCTGAGATGAAGCACATTTTTCTATCTTGCTGACCTATAATACTTTCTAGACTGCAACAATTTTTAAATGATAATTGAAAGATGAAAAACAAGCAAAAGCTGAAAATTTGAAATAAAAAGAATCAGAAAATGTTGGAGACTGATGATCAGGCAGCATCTGCAAAGAGAGAAGCAGAGGTAACATAGCAGGTCAATGAGTGACTGAATAACTATCGTTTGGAATTTATTTTGAGTTGAATAGCTTTGCATGTCTGACAGTGCTCCAGGAACCATTTCATCACCCTTGATTGTAGAAAACATCAGAGGTTCCTTACATTTAAAATTCTCATTGTTGTTTTCAGATCTCTCACTTCCAAAAGATTTTCTCACTACCAATCTTTGTTCAGTCCTTTAATACTCAGGAAATCCAGTTCAGGCTTCCTGGGTTTCTACAATTTTCATTATTTCACTACAGGTTCTTTCAGTCACCAAGATCTTAAAGGTCTAAAATTACTTCCCTGCCTCTCCTTTGGTTCTCCTTGAAGCCTATCACTTTTTAATAAAACTTTAGGTCTTCTAATATCTACTGAGGTGGCTCAGCATCAAATTCTAACAAATGTATGATGATGGGTCTCTCGGCAGGCTTTTGTAGTCTTGTACATCATTCAAATTTGGGGATGAATTTATAGGAATTACTAACTCTTGCGACACAACAAAGAATAAAAGATGTTAAGCTGAGCAAGACATATTGCGCCCTTAGGTGAGATTCCATTAGAGTCGTAACTACTTAAACCCCGCCCCATGTCGACGATTGGCTGCATCCTGCACATGACCCCGAAGCTGACCTTGGTCTTGATTCGTCTGTACACCTAAGAGTACATCCAGTGAGTCACCAGCAGTGATAGGCTCAGTGGCAGATTAACTACCACCCGGGCCCTAGGCTGAGCTTTAATAAGGCCCCCATGCCCCATGGACCCCACCCTTCATTGAATAAGGTGAAATTGTTCCATTTATTAGCCTTAAGGCATGATGGCCTGTTACAAGCCTGGAGGACCCATAAACCCAGCAGCAATAGCTATTCACCAAGATAAATGGTCACTTCAACAAAAGTTGCTTTTAATTATATTTAAACGTGAAAATAGAATCAAATTTTAACTTATCACTATTGACTTACTTAACCTAACTTAACCCCTTTCTAATTCTAAGTGCACGTAATGTGTGTATAAGTTCAGAAAAAGTTCTTTGGTTCAATCTCACTTCTCATTCCTTCAAGTTCACTGGTTGCAGGCATGTTATAACTGTGCACAGAATTTAACATTTATAAAGTTCACCAGGCTTTGGGGCTTGAAAGGTAAATGGTTACTGCTCAGGAAGGTTCTTATCAGTTTTCAGAGAGAGATTTTTTGTTCCAGGATATCCACAACTGATTCCTTTTTAATCAGCCACCCCAGTGTCTTGTTGACAAAACTTGCCCCTTCAAGGTTCTCCAGATGATAACCTCTTTCTTTCAGGTCACCATAGAGTGCCTCTTTGTTTCTCTTATTCCAAATGAAACATTAGATAGCCAGTCCTCTTCTCTTGCATGAACCATAAGGGCTTTGATCAGGCTGAACAAAGAACCCATCTTCCACAAGCTTGCCAGCTTGTCTTGTTTCAGTCTCAGCTGTTGTTGCTGGCTGACACAACGTAGAAATGATCTCTGTGTGTGTTACTCTCTCTCTCTCTCTCTCTCTGAGAGAAAAACCTGTTTGACCCTCTTTAAACAGCTCCAGACAATCTGCAGCTCCAACTCCTCTCTTAAACTGGATTCTGGATTTCCTAACAGAAAGACTGCAGTCTGTCTGGGTTGGCAGCACAACGTCAATCACCATCACACTGAGCACTGGTGCGCCTCAGGGTTGTGTACACAGCCTCCTCTTGTTCACGCTACTGACCCATGACTGAAATGCCAGATCCAGCTCCAACAGTCATCATATTTGCAGATGACACAATAATAATTGGCTTCATCAGCAACAACAATGAGTTGAAATATAAAGAGATGTGAAATCTTGTGATATAATGCAAGAATAACAACTTGAGTTTCAACATGGAGAAGATGAAGGAGAAAATTGTGGACTTCAGGAGAACCATGAACGACCACCCTTAACTATACATTAATAGGTTCGTAGTGGAAAGAGTAGAGAGCACAGAGTTCCTCAGAGTCCTCTTAAAGAGTGACTTACCCTGGACACAAAACATCTTTTCACTTGTCAAAAAGGTGCATGTTGTTGCCCAAAAATACAAGGATTCTGGAGTAAAGTCTTCAGTACATTATCCAAAATATTTTAAGTCAATTTTCAACCCTGCCTTTGACTGCAATATTTGCAATATCCAACAACTCCCTAAATTCCCTGCAGAAAGATGTGACAGCATTTACATCCCTATTAATGAAGTAGTAATTAAAGGAAAAGAAGGAGAAAAATCAGAAGAGGGCTTCCGTTCAGTTACTAATAATGTTGTAATTAATAATTTTCTTACCAAATTTTCACTTTAATCACATGAAACAATTTTAATATAAATACATTTAGGCTGTTCATGAGATATTGTAAATAAAGGTGTAATTTTAATTTTGTTAGTTGTTCATCTCACTACTATTGCCATTACATTCAGTGATATACAGGAATTACGATGTACGAGCAGCATTAGTACAAAAACATTACTCAGGTTTCTATATAGTCTGGTACGGAAAGAGGTCCATGGGGGGATGGGTGGGTGGGGTGAGTTACCGCACTGGACAACACCAACCCTAGAGACGCCACTGTCCAGGAGTGTGTCTGAGAGTGTATGTGAACATTTGTCTATCTGTCTGTTGGTTTTTCTGTCAAAAATGAAAATAGAAGCACAAGGATGTGGACAAAGTTATTTATGATGCTGAATAAATACATTTTGGAAAAAAAATCTTGCCATCCTAAAGAGCCCAGCTCCTAACACACACCCCAGGTACAAGTCCATCAGATGTTGCACAATTCCCCTGTTTGGAACAAGTAAGCCAACTGACTTGAATTTGTCTGGGCCACAATCCCATGTAGTTGCCTTTGCTCTCCTTATCGCTAGAAGAGCTATATTGACAAGATGGAAAGATGCTTCCCCTCCTATTCATATTCAATGGTTATCTGATGTGACAGCATGCCCGACTTTGGGGAAAAAAAAATGTTCTACTACTGAAATGAACTTAGTAAGTTTATAGGGTCCTTAATTATTTTCATAATTGATACAATTATTTAGATCCCATTTTGTGGATTGGTTGTTTTCCCTTTTACAGTAGTAAACACATATGTTCAACCAATAAGGGGCGTTAGATTTTTAGCATAGGTTTTTTTTAACATGTGTCTTTTTTTACCTTTTTCAATGTATAATATGTAATTTGTAGCCATGTATAATGGTATATTATAGTGTCTGCTACTGCTGAAGAAGTTATGCTCAAATAAGAGATACACAGGAGTGAATTCAACACTGATTTATTGTGGCTCAGAAGCCCATCTCTGACATCATCATGCCCCCGACTGGTGGCATTATGATCCGCTTCCCGGGATTGGTCGTTTAGTGCTACCTGGGGATCAGCCAATTAGTGAGTCCCTCCCAGCCCAGGGTATCGCCGTTTCCCTAGCTCCACCTGATTGGACTAGCCAACTGCCATGTGCTGCTGAGGCGGGCGCCAACTTCAAAGCGCATAGCCCACCTCGGCCAGCTGTGTGGACCTCAGTCTCCTGGTGTCGGGTCGCCGTTTCAGGTGTGGCGCGTTCTCCAGCCCGCTACATGACAACCCCCAAATCGGTGCTTGGCGAGGCCTTGTGCTTGGGAGGCCTGCCCCTTCAGCGTGGGGGTGGGTCATGGATCGAGTGGTCAGAGTCAAAGAATGCTGGCTTGAGCCAGTCCAGGGTGAAAGTTTTGCTTCCCCCCCCCCCCCCCAATATACAAAAGGCATGTTGACTGTCGTGTTGTATAACTTTGTATAGGCCTTCATAAGTTCTCTGTAGTGGGGTGGGGGGGGGTCTCTGTAGTGGAGGGTCTGTGTACCCCATATCTAACAAAAACATATTTACAAGTCTCGAGTTCTTTAGGTCTGTGAGCCTTACTGCTTTGGCTGCGTCGGGATGAGGGTGCCCAGGCAGTCCCACAGGCAGGACAAGACGGCCTCAGGGAAATCGTCCCCAGCGTCTTTGGCAGCCAGAAATTCCCCTGGAATCACTAATGGTGCATCGTACACCATATCGTTTACAGAAACTGCTAGGTCCTCTTTAGGAGCAGACTGGATCCCCAGGAGTACTCACGGGAGCTCATCCACCCAATTAAGGCCATTGAGTCTGGCCATGAGAGCTGTTTCAAGGTATCGATGGAATCGCTCCACCAAACCATTAGCCTTAGGGTGGTAAGCTGTGGTATGGTGGAGCTGAGTACCTAGGACATTAGCAAGGTTAGACCAGTGGCTAGAGGTAAATTGGGAGCCCCTGTCTAAAGTTATATACTCTGAAATCCTGAACCTAGCCACCCTGGCTTGCGTTTCCGTAGAGATCTCTGGCAAAGGGATGGCTTCCGACCATTTGGTTGGCCTGCCTACTAGGGTCAGTAGGTAGTGTGTGGCTCTGGATATTGGAAGGAGGCCCACCAAATCTATGTAGACGTGGCTTAAATGGCGTCATGGTTGAAATGACTGTGGTAGGAGGGCTTTAGTGTGGGTATGGATTTTCGAGGTCTGGCACCGTGTAAAATTCCTGGCCCACTGGCTGACCTATATGCAAAGGCCATGCCAGACAAATGGACTAGCAACCATTTTGATGGCCGTTTTGATGGTGGGGTGTGCCAGGTTGTGTATGGCCTCAAAAATGCACCTCCTCCAGGTAGTGGGAATGATGGGACAAGGCTTACCCATAGATGTGTCACACAGGACTGTTTGTTCCCCAGGGCCAAGCTGTACGTCTTCCAACTGGAGACCGGTAATCACAGTGCTATATGCGCTGATGTCCTTATCCGCTGCCTGTGCTTCAGCCAGAACCTTATAGTCAATGCTAGATGTTGAAGTGTGTACTGCCTGTAATGTGGGGTGTGATAAGGCAACAGCCACCACATTGGATTTTCCTGCAATTTGCTGAATGTCAGTAGAAATATATGAAATGTGCCTCTATTGCCTGGCTGACCACAGATCGAAAGCCTTAAAGAAGGCGAAGGTGAGAGGCTTGTTGTCTGTAAAAATTTGAAACTTCCTGCCCTCAAGGAAGCATCTAAAACATCTGATTGCTAGGTACAACGCCGGGAGTTCTCTATCAAAAGCACTATATTTCTGTTCAGGTGCCCGCAAATGTCTACTGAAAAATGCAAGGGGTTGCCAGTGTCCACTCACCCACTGTTCCAAAACTCCCCCTACTGCTGTGTCAGAAGCGTCCACTGTGAAAAAGGTGGGGGCATCAGCTTTAGGATGTATCATGAGGGCAGCATTAGCCAGGGTGTCTTTTGTTGCCTGGAACGCATCAGATGCCTCTTGATTCCATGAAATCATCTTTTTCGTACCGGTCATAAGGGAGAATAAAAGTTTCCCAAGCAGGAATCTGCGGTAAAAATTCACCATGCCCGTGAACTCTTGTAGTCCCCTTACTGTTGTAGGCTTGGGGAATGCCCGAATGGCCTCTTCCTTGTCAGGTAGGGGTTTAGCTCCTTGGCAGTTGATCTTGTGACCTAAAAAGTCAATTGAGTCTTTGCCGAACTGGCATTTTGCTGGATTTTGCATAAATGTCTGATGTGAGCTGCATATTCGGCATGGTCATGACATGCAATCAGAATGTTATCCATAAGCCTTTGAAAGGTCTGTGTGGTGTTTTTTAGGCCAAAGGGCATTCTGAGGAATTCGAACAGCCCAAATAGTGTATTAATCGCAGTCTTTGCAATATTCTCAAGGTTGACAGAAATCTGATGATAGCCACGGATAAGTCAATTTTGGAAAATATCCGTGCCCCCTGCAGGTTTGTGGAAAAGTATTTAATATGGGGAACTGGGGTATCTATCCGGTGTGGTGGCTTCATTTAGCTGGCGGTAGTCCCCGCATGGTCTTCCAACTCCCTGATCCCTTAGGGACCATGTGAAGGGGGGAGGCCCAGGGTCTGTTAGAGCAGCGGACAATGCCGAGTTTCTCCATTTAAAAAAAACTTCTCTTGGCAAGGTTGAGTTTATCTGGCAGGAGGCGACATGCTCTGACGTGAAGTGGGGGGCCTTTAGTGAGGATGTGATGCCTTACCCTGTGTTCAGGCTCAGTGGTGTTAAAGTGCAGCATCATTGCTTGGACTGGTCACCAAGTGCAGGTGGGGAGCAGTCAGTTTAGTGCCTTCCAGTACAAGGGTCTGAAAGGTCTTTTTGCGTTTACTAGCCGGTGGCCCTTGACGTCAACTAGGGAGGAGTTGGTCCTCAGGAAGTCCGCCCTGAGGAGAGGTTGGTGGATGTCTGCTAAGACAAATCACCAAGTGAAATGTGGTTGCAAAAATGGAGATGGATAGTACAGGTGCCATAAGTCCGTATTGAAAAATTATTGGCAGCCTGTAACGCGCGCCCAGCCTTCCAGTAGCAAGTGTCGGAGGTGGGGGGTGGGGGGGGTGGGGGGGGTGGGGAGGCAGGAGGACGCTGATCTCAGCTCCAGTGTCAACCTGACATTGTATCCCGGGCGTGGAGAAGGCTGTTGTGTAGGCTGGCCACCACAGCCACTAATAATAGCCGGCATTGGAATTTCCCGGGAACCCACAGGGTAATTGCCATAAGTGGGCCTCAGCACCCCATTGATGATAGTAGAAACAATACAGTTCACCAGGGTTTGCAGGCTTGGAGGAAGACTTGCTGGGCGGTCTGTCGAGTGGTCTTCTTGACATAGACAAGAAGAGGCCACGTGGTCTAACGAAACGCAGGCATCCCTTTTTATTGCCAGAGCAGGTCGGCTCTGGTGGCTAACTTTCTGGAGTCCACGGTCCTCTTCAGCTATGAGTAGTCTGATGTCCTCGGGTAACCTTTCCAGGAAAATTTGCTCGAATAGAGCACAAGGGGTATGGCCATCATTCAAGGCAAGCATGTCACTCACAAGGGCGGATGGGGCCCTATCCCCCAAACCGTCCATGTGTAGTAGACGGGCAATCCGCCTGCATTATGAAAGCCCGAAAGCTTGGGTTAATAGCTCCTCGATAGCCTGATTCTTCCCTTGTTCTGGAGGTTTCTGGAGGAAGTCAGTAATGCAAGCTGCCATATCCTGCTCAAGGGCACCAACCACATAGTAGAAGCAGGTGTTGTTGGCTGTGATGTTCCGTACGGCCAACTTCACCTCGCCTTGCCGGAACCACACCCATGGCTGTGATGTCCAGAAGCTGGGCAGCTTCAATGAGACCACGTTGATCACAGGCTGGCCACTCAACCTTCAGGTCAATGCCGGTTGGACCAGTCAGGGGTCACCACTGTAGCAGCTGCTACTGCTGGAGAGGTTACGCTCAAAGAAGAGGCACACACTCCAGTGAATTCAACACTGATTTATTGTGCTGGCAGCTCTACTTATAAAGGGCTCAGAAGGCCATCTCTGACGTCATCATGCCCCCCGACTGGAGACATTACGATCCGCTTCCTGGGATTGGTCGTTTAGTGCTCCCAACCCCCCCCCCCCGACCCCCGGGGAGTGGCCAATTAGTGAGCCCCTCTCATCCCCGGGTGGGGCCGTTTCCCTAGCTCCAGCCGACTGGCTGGCGCTGGCCAGCCCCAGAGTGGGCGGTGCAGCCAGGCGGGCGCCGACTTCGAAGCGCGTAGCCCGTCTCGGCCGGCTGTGCGTCCCAGTGTCGAGTCACCGCTTCGGGCGCGGCGCATTCGGCGGCCCGCTGCAAATATCTACATTGTTGGATACCCATGTCCAATTTACTTTAAAACTCAATAAAAACATAGAAAATGATGCTGCACAATTATGAGGAATGAGGAATGGCCCTGGCTCGAGCAAGAGGGACAGGACAAATTTGTTGTTCATGCAAGGCAGGCTTCACTGCGGCATTTGCTATAGATAAATCACTAAAAAAATCAATAGCTAATCCTAGTCTAAATACAGACGTTTTAGCAAATGCCATAAAATTTGGGAAATTTAAATTACACGTGCAATCCAAGTCGATGCAGAGAAACGGGGACAAACAGGATCACATTGCTTCCTTGACAACCGGCCATCGCCACTCACCTCCATCACACCGGCGGTCACGTGCTCTGCCGCACGCGTTGACGTCGCAGGCTCCGGGCGAGCGAGACGGACGAGTCCGGAGGTCAGGATGATTTGTGTAGCGTTGGCCGTCTTTGCCTACATGTTCCAGATGGGTGAGAGAGGGGTCAAGGGGGGGGTGAGAGAGAGGGGTCAAAGGGGGGGGGGTGAGAGAGAGGGGTCAAAGGGGGGGTGGGTGAGAGAGAGGGGTCAAAGGGGGGGGGTGAGAGAGAGGGGTCAAAGGTGAGAGAGAGGGGTCAAAGGGGGGGGTGAGAGGGGGAAAAAGGGGGGTGAGAGGGGGAAAAGGGGGGTGAGAGAGGGGACAAATGGGGGGTGAGAGAGGGGACAAAGGGGGGTGAGAGAGGAGACAAAGGGGGGTGAGAGAGGAGACAAAGGGGGGGTGAGAGAGAGGGGTCAAAGGGGGGGGTGAGAGAGAGGGGTCAAAGGGGGGGTGGGTGAGAGAGAGGGGTCAAAGGGGGGGGGTGAGAGAGAGGGGTCAAAGGGGGGTGAGAGAGGGGACAAAGGGAGGGTGAGAGGGGGAAAAAGGGGGGTGAGAGGGGGAAAAAGGGGGGTGAGAGGGGGAAAAAGGGGGGTGAGAGGGGGAAAAAGGGGGGTGAGAGGGGGGACAAAGGGGGGGTGAGAGAGAGGGGTCAAAGGGGGGGGGTGAGAGAGAGGGGTCAAAGGGGGGGTGGGTGAGAGAGAGGGGTCAAAGGGGGGGGGGTGAGAGAGGGGTCAAAGGGGGGTGAGAGAGGGGACAAAGGGAGGGTGAGAGAGGGGACAAATGGGGGGTGAGAGAGGGGACAAAGGGGAGTGAGAGGGGGAAAAAGGGGGGTGAGAGGGGGGACAAAGGGGGGGTGAGAGAGGGGACAAATGGGGGGTGAGAGAGGGGACAAAGGGGGAGTGAGAGAGGAGACAAAGGGGGGTGAGAGAGGGGACAAAGGGGGAGTGAGAGAGGAGACAAAGGGGGGTGAGAGAGGGGACAAAGGGGGGTGAGAGGGGGAAAAAGGGGGGTGAGAGGGGGGACAAAGGGGGGGTGAGAGAGGGGACAAATGGGGGGTGAGAGAGGGGACAAAGGGGGAGTGAGAGAGGAGACAAAGGGGGGTGAGAGAGGAGACAAAGGGGGGTGAGAGAGGAGACAAAGGGGGGTGAGAGAGGGGACAAAGGGGAGGACAAGGGGGAGGGTGAGAGAGGGGACAAGGGGGGACAGGGGGGGTGAGAGAGGGGTCAAAGGAGGGTGAGAGAGGGGACAAGGGGGGGAGGGAGGGGTCAGGGGTGAGACAAGCTCAAGGCGGGTTCAAGAGAGGACATCAGCCCTCGATGTCCAGTTGTGTGGCTTTGAGGCAGTCTCATGGTGAGGGACTGGGGCATTTGTGTTAACATTCAGCACATCATTGGCACAACAGGGCCACGAATTTTATTAACATTCAGCACATCATTGGCACAACAGGGCCACGAATTTTACTTTTAATTCATTGACAAGGGATGGGTTTAACCTTGAAAACGGGGGTAAACGACTGAAGGAGGAGGTCTGGAAGCACAAAGGGGTTGTGGAAGTCCCAGAAACGTGGAGCTGGATTAGTTGAAGAAAAGTCAAAACTGAAATTGACACTTGCAAACATCCCTATCATTCCCTTCTAGATTCCTAACTAAGTGACAATAATCCTGTAATTTAGATTTATTTCCAGTATCATTAGGTATAGAGGCACTGCAATTCAGACCTTCAAGTTTATCTCATCATTTAAATATCACCAGAGTATGTTCCCTCCATTGTTTATAGTTATTGTTGGCTACTGTATATAGTTAGCTGGCCCGCCCACTGATGACTCATACCCTATGACTCCTCCCCCCATGGTCTTGGGCCATATGACTCCTCCCCCCTCCCCCTGGGCCATATGATTCCTCCCCCCCACAGTCTTGGGCCATATGATTCCTCCCCCCCACAGTCTTGGGCCATATGACTCCTCCCCCCCCACGTTCTTGGGCCATATGACTCCTCCCCCCTCCCCCCCCCCCCATGGTCTTGGGCCATATGATTCCTCCCCCCCCACAGTCTTGGGCCATATGATTCCTCCCCCCCACAGTCTTGGGCCATATGACTCCTCCCCCCCCCACGGTCTTGGGCCATATGACTCCTCCTCCCCCCCCCACAGTCTTGGGCCATATGACTCCTCCCCCCCCACGGTCTTGGGCCATATGACACCTCCCCCCCCACGGTCTTGGGCCATATGTCTCCTCCCCCCCCTCAAGGTCTTGGGCCATATGTCTCCTTCCCCCCCCCTCAAGGTCTTGGGCCATATGACTCCTCCCCCCCCCCCACAGTCGGGCCATATGACTCCTTCCCCCTCCCCCCTCTCCCCCACAGTCTTAGACCATAAAGATCGAGCCACCTCTCCCTTCCCGCTATTACTATATTATACCTGGATCCGGGCCAGCAGGGTTCTTCTGTATATTAAAGCCTGTCATTCCCTCAGTCTGGTCTTGGTGGTTACTGGTAGTGCACTACAATCAATAAAGTATTGGACGTGCATTCCATAAATCCCTGGCTAACGGTTTGATCCCAGAGTTTTTAAAGTTCACTGTTTGTCCAGTGTTGTCTTTTAGGTGATTTAAATTATAGAAATCTAAAATGGAAACGTAGCATCAGTAATGGTAACCGATAGACTACTAAATTTTTATAAAAATCGATCTGATTCATTAACGTCCTTTGGAGAAGATAGTGTAGCTTTTTATGGCTTAAAACCCACCAAGGTGGTTAATTGGTATTTGAATTGGCCAACCAATTTAACTAATCAAGGGCAATTTGGTGGTCACTAATAATGCCTTTAATCACGTTAATTCCTTAAACTAGATGACAAATTTGGCTATTTCTGAAAATATGGTAATGTTACACTTGCCTAACTTTCCTTTAAAATAAATAAATAATTTGAATCAAACAGCAATTATCCACAGGATAAATGGAATTAAAAGAGATGAAGTAATTAAATGATGAGATAAACTTGAAGGACTGAATTGCAGTGCCTCTATACCTAATGATACCTACTGGTAATAAATCTAAATTACAGGATTATTGTAATTTAGTTAGGAATCTAAAAGGAAATTACAGGATTTCCACAGGTATGCTGCTCGAAAATTAGCAGAACATTTTAACTCTTGTTTCCCCTCAGCAATTCCCCTTCCCCTTCCTGGGATTTGAGGACTACATTTAAAATGATACTTCATTCAATACTGAGGGAATGATGCTGTGGTATATTCTATTATTAATTTGCCCCATTTTCTCTGAGGTGGATGTAAAAGATTCAATTATATTATTTTGGTGAGATATTCTTATTAATACCTGCCCATTTATGTGTTTCAACAAACAAATTAAACCATCTATCAGAATAATAATGTTTGTGGGATATGTTTCTAACTTTATTGTAGTGCCAATGCTTCATTGATCGTAAAGCCTGAAATTGTGAAAAGTACTCGATGGAGGCAAGAATTTATTTTTAGATTTTCTGTATTTTATTTAGTAATTACAGGAGTACATGAGCGGACCTTCATTGCTATCAAACCAGATGGAGTTCAGCGGCGCTTGGTTGGAGAAATCATACGGAGGTTTGAGAAGAAAGGATTTAAACTGGTTGGAATGAAAATGATAAAGGTATGACACTAGTATGTGTTTCTTTTAACATGAAGTGCAGAATGTACGTTCCCTTGGATATGGAGGTGGTAAATTATTGATACTTTGTAGGGATAAGGGGATCATTTAAATTGGTAGAGTTATCTTCAAAGTATGTTTCACTTTAATTCCTTAAACTAGATGACAAATTTGGTTATTTCTGAAAATATGGTAATGTTACACTTGCCTAACTTTTAAAATAAATAAATATTTTGAACTATTTGTATTCACATGTTAAAGGGATAATTAGCAGGCTGCAGTACATTAGTTATGTATTGAACAGGTGAGATGGGGTGAAATATTTGGGGACTGACATAGAATTGTTTTAATTTTTGAGCTTTAAATGTTTTATTCCCATGTTATTTTGTAAACCAAGTATGATTGTGAGTCATTTCCAAATATTTTGGCAAGGTAATAATGTGTAGCAGCTCTTGTTAAAACCAAGTAGTGTTACAGGTTATATTTCAAAGATTGGGTTTGGATCCTTGGGATTTGGTTATTTGGTTTTTACAAGCAGTGAGAAAAAAAAACAAACAGGATTCTTTTCTGTATCTCCCGTCAGGAGATACAGGAGCATCAGAGCCAGTACCATCAGGCTGAGGAATAGCTTCTTCCTATGGGATGTGAGAATGTGGAAATGCTCACATCAACCATATCCAAGACTCTCACTGACGAATCATTATTTATGTGTGTGTTATATAAAAAAATGTACACACACACACTCTATGAAAACTTCTCTTGCATATGTTTTGTTTGTGTATTATATCTGGTTGTGTGACTGCATGTTTTGCACTAACGATCCAAGACCGCTGTTTTCTCAATTGTACTTGTGCAATCAGATGACAATAAACTTGACTTGATTGCAAGTCTTTTAATGTACTCCAATGTTTAATAGAGTTAAATCTGATAATTTAAATAATTATCTACTTTTTAAATTTAGGCTTCAGAAGACTTATTGAAAGATCACTACATTGAACTTAAAGAGAGGCCTTTCTATGATGAACTGGTGAAATATATGAGTTCTGGCCCTTTGGTCATCATGGTACGTAAAAGCAGTCGCAAATGTATAGCACAATCCATTACTCCAATTTTAAAAGGTGAATGAATCTATAACATTGATGTACAAGTACTGGTAGTTGGCAGTCTTTTGTCACTGACGATGGTCAATTCTTAGGAAATATACAAAATAACCTGAATTGTTAGCCCTGGTTTAAATGCTCTGTGGATGAAGCAGGGGGCTTTTTTTTTTTGACTGCCTGATATTGATGATCTGGCTCGGATTGAAAAGTGGTGAGTAAATTCTTGGATTCGAGCTCTATTACTGAATAACTCAGCATTTTTGAACATTAGGAACACCCTTGTGTAAACTGAAAAAAGTTAATTTGTGATTTCTTCAAAATCCTTTTTCTAAACATTTTGTTTCATAAAAGAGGAGACATACAGAGCAAGAAAACCCTTTAAACCTGCAGGTGGTTGATTTGTTCTGGCCCTACACTAAACACCTTCAAACCTAAATTTCAACACTAAATTATTGATGATTTGTGTTGAGTTGCTTCATGAGGACAGTGATCTTTACAAGGGAAGAAGTACAAGACTCATTGCCCTTGGACTGAAAAGAAAATGATCAATTTGGATTCTTGATCCAGGGTGTGATAAATTTTTTTAAAATTATTTTTACTGGATCCAGATTAAACTCCGGGTACAACGGTTATGGCTATCCACAAAACTGAATACTTCTTTGAATCCACTTTTAAAATTGCATTCCAGTGATGATTGTCTTCAGGGATTGCTAAAAATAAAGCAAAATTCAGCAACTGTTGGAAATGTTCAACAAGTCAAGCAGTATATATGGAAAGATAAACAGATGATGCTTCTCTTGCCTCAAAGTTGGCTTCTCTGCAGTATATTTCCAGTATTTTTACGATTTTTATTCCTCTGAATCACTGCAGTAAAAGACACATGGGTACAAGTAGTTTTTGATAAAATTTATTTTATTTCATTCTGAAAGATTATGCCTTGCAGTATTAATGGAGAATGCTACTTCCTTGACATTTCAGGTATGGCAGGGATTGAATGTTGTTAAAACCACCCGAGGTATGCTGGGGGAAACCAACCCTGCAGATTCTGCACCAGGTACCATCAGAGGGGATTTCTGTATTGATGTGAGCAGGTGGGTACAAACATAGGCCTTGATGAAAGGCTCAGGTCTGAAATATTGGTTATGTATCTTTATCTTTGCTACATTGTTTGACTGCCGAGTTTCTCCAGCATTGTGCTTTTACTTCAATCAGAATTATACAATTATATAAGTCTCAGACTTTCGTGCTTTACTCCTGGATTTGGTTTTAAAAATGGACTTCCAATAGGAGATCTTCATGTGTTTTGATTTATTGCTTAAAGTAAGCAAGCCATTATAAATCAACATTATGAAAAGTTGTATGGGAGTTGTTTTTGCAACAAATTGCTCATGGGCTGTAGCTTCCAATGAGAGTGCTGTCTGAGTTCTTCACTTGTCTGTTCAAAACTTCAGCTGGTGTATGGACATGAATCTCTATATCTAAGCTCACTGAGAGCCAATTGGCAAGAACTAGTGAAGGGGCTTTCAGTTCACATGGCAAGCTCTGCCTTTTAATTGTATTGACAGCCCATGAGGCCAATCTACAGGCTTAATGGCTGTCAAAGACTGAATGTTTATGAAGGTTTGCCATTCACATTCAAAAAACAATGCATAAGTTGTACTGCCGTATTCATTAAATTTTAGAAATTAAAGTGAATATTTAATATTAAAAATGGTCTTTGAATTGTTGAATTAAATATTAATACTGAAAAATTCCCCAAGTGAATACTGCACGTAGCAATAGAGGAAAATATGATACTGTCAGCATTTCTCTTAGATTCAAGCCAATATTTTATACCATTTATGGTCCTTCCTACATGGCAAGAACTATGACGATGCCCCTCTGGCTTTTGTTGCATTGGTGCTTTTGTAATCTTGAGTTGAATACAGTATTGTATTTTGAATCTATTTGGCATTTAATGCAGTTGATTTTGATGTAATGCAGGAATGTAATCCATGGCAGTGACTCAGTGAAGAGTGCCATCCATGAAATCTCCCTCTGGTTCCACTCTGAGGAGCTGGTTTGCTGGAATGACTGCGCTGATGACTGGATATATGAATAAACCTGGGGCTTTTTTTTTTGCGAGTCAATCCTCAGAAGCAAGCCCATCAGAACCAAAGCAATGTTGTTGTAGTATCCACACCGACTGTAACAGACCTATGCACTAGTGAGTTTTCATTTTTTTCTATGCAAATTCTTTAATTGTACAATTCTGTTCCCTCAGATTTATGTATTTGAAAGTTTGGAAGAAAAACATTGTTTTAAATGATTCAACAGTTGTCTTTCACTGACAAATGGTATTATCCCTTTATGCATTTTGATTATTTTTTCATTTGTTTCCAGTTTTTTTTAAAAACCTGAAGTTTGCTTTAAAATGGTGTTGGCCGATGTTTGTTTTGGTGAGAAGAATCAAAGCATTTCAATTCTTGGGTGAGGGAACTGATCAACATTATTTTTCCACCCTGTATGATTAAAATAGCTAAACTGCATCTGGGCTATTGTAATTATCACACTTTTAAAGTTAGATTGTAAAGTACTAAATCATATGCTCAGGTCTTATGTCTTTAAAAACCCAATGCTGGAGAAACTCAGCATTGATCAAGGTATGGGGAAAAAATTGATGGGTGTCTGGCTAAAATGGGAGGTGTGGTCGCAAAGGCAGGAAGTAATAGGTGAAGAAAGGAGGGCAGGCACAGCAGCAAGCCAGGGGAGGAGGGAAGGTGGTGGAGAGCTGACAAGGGGAAGGGAAGGAGAGCAGGTTAGCAGAAACTGGAAAAGTCAATGTTAATCCCATCTAGCTGGAGAGTTCCAAAACAGAAAATTGGGTACGGCTATGTATTTTTATCTTTACTACATAAAGTACACTGCTTGACCTCCCGAGTTTCTCCAGCACTGTGCTTTTTCGCTAAGTTAGTATTGTAATCTATTAAGTAGGATGTAACTGATGAAATAGAAAAGTTGCATGAACCAAAAGCTTCACAATGAAATGTAGAAATTGTTTCAAAAGTTTTTTTTTTGCCAAAACACTGACACAAGGTTCTGAACATTTGTCTCTGTATCATCAATTCGGCTTCTTTTAAGTTTTCTATTCATTATGATCAGCGAAAGCACAAATGCAAACTCTAGCTGCTCGGAATGTGATCACTGCCTGTGAGTGCTAAAATATGCAGTATTTTATCCTGGCAACTTATTTTTATCAGCCATAAAATTAAAATATCAATATCCAGAACCAGACATTTATTACTGTCCTTGATAACAAGATAGACTTGTTTTGGATACACAAAAACTCTTTGTACATTAAATGTTGTAGCTTGGTTTGAAAATTTCACTGATACCAGTTTCAAGAAAATGGAAAAAAAAATTAAGATTAAAATTATGAATTAATCAGTCAAAGCCATCATATGGGGAAGGAACTAAGAGTTTTGCTATATTAGATGTGATGTGGTTCTACTGGTTAAATTGAGTATAGCAGGCATTGAGATTGTGTGACCTACTGCAGTTTCCCATTTTTGTGGGGGGAGGGAATAATGAACAAGATGAAAGAAACTCCAACCAAGCAAACCTAAAACTTTTACGAAGAGCAGATGCTAGCAATGTCGCACAATCATAAATCCAGCCTTTAGAGTTAGGAATCATAGATGTGAAGTCTTTCAATGCTATAGAATGATGGAACACATTACAGCTATATAATATGATCCATGAATGTGTTACTGTAGAAAGCAGATTATTTCTGACAATTAGAAATTGGCTTATAGGCAGATCTGTGGAATAAAAGCAAGTGGAGTTACACAAAATTGTGAAATTCAGTATTAAGTCTCCAAGGCAATAGTGGATTCAATGAGAGAAGAGCTGCAAATAACCTTTTCTTTATTCTGCCTAATGCTTGGAATATTTCTATTTTGCTCGGGTTAAATGCTCGTGAACTGACCAAGTGTCTTTAAGTTCATGTAATGAGAAAATGTTCTAATATTCCTCATGAAGATTGAATAATCAGATTAATCTAGGCACCCTGGGCATTTGATTATACATTACTGGCAACGTTCAAAAATTAAAAGCAGAAAATCACTTTTTAAACAAAAAGGTGTATATGCTCAAATCAAAATTGTCCTTGGAATAATCATTTCACTCAAGGGTTAAGACTTAAGATGACTGAAAAAACAAAGTTCTGTCACTCCCTAATCTGTATAGAGCTACATCTACTGCCAGTTAATGAGAAGGGATTCTAATTATGGCTGTTTGAATGGACTGTTCAGAAAATAATTCAAAACTGTTATTGTCCAAAGTTGGTGTGAAATCTCCATTATCCTGTAAGGTGTCATTAAATGAGTACAGATTGTTACAACAGGCCTGAGCATTAAAAAAAAATGAAGTTTGAAATATGGCACATCATTTAATTCATTAATAAATACTACAACACCTGATTTATGACGTGAATGTTTATTACATATGGAACAGTTGGTCAAGTTAAATTACATTGCACAGGGAAATGAGCTCAGATCATATCCTTACACCAGCCAACCCTCTCTGTACACCCAACCCGACTTTTCCATTGTACATCAAGCAGCATTTTGTACAGGACTCTGCTCTGAAGCAGCAGCAGTTGTTCAAACTGCAGCATCATTTTCTCTAGACTGAAATACACAGGAGTTACTTTACATGATGAGAAGAACCTCAAATTTCTACTGGCAGAGCCATAATCTATAGATTTTTGTAAAATTGACCATTTAATCAAGATGAGAACCAGATGTTTCAAACATAATGCACTCATGTGGCCAGAAGAAAAATCATGCTCGCTGATTTCCAAAACCAGCAACATTCATCCCACCCTGCCATGTATTGGTAAATGTGTATTCTTCTGAAGAAAGCAGACAGATTTTTCTTTTGCCTCTGTCAGTGATTTTGTTTCCCCTCTCAGTTCCCATTACTGTACTTTGCCAGCTCATTCAAAATTTATTAAGTCTTACACCTTTGTTAGAACAATGAAAATGACTTGTTACTGCTCAAAATAACCTCATTATTACACATTACAGAGGTGCAGGTTCGGAATACTCTGAAAGTTGTATGTCATGTGGACATAGAAATAATGAATCACAGTATGAAAAGGCTTGATTTTACTAACATTTATAACATACTCCAGGATGTTAAAACAATCTTTTAATTGCACATTTTCCTTATATAATTGTCTGTAATTTGTCAACCATAATGTATGGATCGTCGACACTCATGAGCAATTCTTAATATTCTCACGTGGCTCAGTTAGAAACTGAAAACTTATTGTTATTTTCACATTAAATGTCTTTCAATCTTGATCCAAGTTGCCCCTCCCCTATATTTTAATTGCTTCTACTGTCTTCACCCTCGAGACACAAACGTCACTGCAACTGCAGTTAGTGCATTGGTTTGCAGTTGCCCGTTGGTTGGTCCTCTGATGTTTTCTCCACTTCCATAAAAATAGCACACCCATCAAATTCACAACATTTAACATTATAAAAGTGAAACAAGGAACCAAGAAATGCCCACTTGCCTCTAAGGGCCCTTTTTGACAAATTATTCAAAATTTGGATGTTCACATACTTTGCATTTTAATCTGAGGAAGACCTACAATCAGATATTGTACCAGCTTTTCTCGTTCAAAACTAGTTTTACATTGCTAAAGCTACTGGGGTAGGCTAACACCTCAAAAAGAACTGCACTAAATATAGCCGAAAAATTTTGAAGTTAGTATAAACTACAAGATGCAACTCTTGGCTTTGGCAGAAATCCCTGACCCAAAGCACTTTTGGATTTGCTCTGCTTTCACACTAGATAATTTCTGGAAGCAGCCAAAATATCATCAAAATTTCAAGAAAGGAACCTTTCCAGAATACTGCAATACCAGTTTCAAATTATCTTGTTTTTATTTTAATATTATGCTAAACCATGAATAGGAATTCCATGTATCCCAATAGAAATATAGCCACATAGAAGAGGAAGTTCACTGATCAAAATAATTAATTGAAGGACATAAAGCATATTTTTTAAACTCCTGAATTTTTGCACAATTAATGACATCCAGAAGTGAATAAGAATGCATCCTGTCAAAATTCCAGTTTCCTGTCCTTTTTTCAGATATTGTTGCACGTTAAACCAAGAAATAGCAGGTTTTACCAAATCTTTACAGTGCCAACTAGAACGCTGACAGCCACAATAAAGTCTGGTGAAAATTCACTCCAAAATGCACTTTTCTCCCTAAAGAAATATTATTCTTTCTGGAATTTCCCATAATTATGAATGGATAAGTAACAATTGGTGGGTTGAAAGTTTCAGAAACAATATGGTTACACCTCCCTGTGTCATTAAACATCAATGGCATCCTTGAGGAAAAAGAACAGAACTATCTCAATTTCTGTAGTTTAGAAGTTGTACCCATAACATTGTTTTTGAAATCTATCCACGTTTCCACTACTTGTCATTTGGGTTCTGCTACAGAGGCAGGACCTCATGAGAAAGTCAGGTGAGTAATGTTACAGTTTTGGTTTAAATGTGAATGTCATCAGCAATGATTTTTGAATTAATCAATGGCAGAAAAGGGGAGGGAAAATCAATACAAATTAAAATAAATTTTGTTCATAAATGAATCAACCTTTAAGTGATGTATAAATGGACAGACATGAAAGGTGCCTTATGACATTTCAACCTGGCATGCATTATGGTAGCATTCATAGTTTTGTGTTTTAAGGACAGGCTAATTACAAAGGTAACTGTTTGAAACAGCAACACATTTTGTTAAAGTGAATAAGATTTTAGTCTCCAAAAAGCCAGTGTTAGCTATTTTAAAGGATTTTAACATTCCATTTTAAGTTGAATCCAAAATGTGTTGAACTGTCACAAATTTCAACAAATGAGCAGATCCAAAGTGGAGATACCATGGAACTGCTGGAGAAATTCTGGATTTTCAGCGGCTTTCCTTATGGACAAGTACAATGCAGGGAAATCTTATATGTACGTACAGATGATCTGCAGGTATTGGGGAGCAGGTTTTCGTGGTAGTGACATCCTATTCAGGAATATATGACACCTGCCAGACAATGATGTGACTTCGCTCTGCTTTGGAGAGGGCTGGTCTGATTCCTTCAGGCAAACTTTCATCTGTCTCATCATCTTCACCGTCACCTGCAAGAGTTGTTCATGGAGGAAATAGAAGTTAACCGAAAAAGACTGGTATGGAGTATGTAGTGGGTATTCTAAATTCCAGCCCACAACGGTAGAAGTTGATGAATATGAATGCCCTTCCTGTTACTAGGCTTAAATTTGAATAGATTTGGATTAATTCTTCATTGGACATCAAATTGTAACACAAAACTATCCAGAAAGATGGCTCAATTTAGTTTAATTCACTTTGTTTAAAAAAATTCATCCTGATTTGATGTGAGGTTTAAATATATTTACTTTTTAATTCAGCTGACTCACGTTATTGCTAATTAAAAAGATACAATAAATCAACTTTAAAAAAACTATCAGCCCCACTTTAATACTTAAACAAAGCATCTATCATCTATCATACCACATTTTCTAAAGGTGGCACAATGTAAAATGAATAATGCTGCAGTGCAAGATCGCGGAGTACACCACTATGGAACAAACTACTGAACATTTTTTGGTTTAGAAGAGAACCACTGACCACGTGCTCCTTATCAGTCAGTATGTTCTAAACTGTGGCACCTGCACAAAGGAACATGAGAGCTCAGAATAATCTGGAAGTCAGAACTTTGTACATTTGACTTCCCACTCCATTGCTAGACTCAAATGTTCCACACAGGGGGACTGGATAGGAAGAGTATCCAGTCCTTTATCCTGACAGCTGGCATATCCAGCATTTCTCCATTCATTTGAATGGGGTGGCTGAAGTCGATGGAAAAGGGAAATAGTGTGCTTTTTTTTCCATAAGTAATGATTTTAGCTAACTTGCACAAATTAAAAGGGGGTAACATTTTATTTAGTGTAGTTTTTCAGCTGCTGTGACATCAGAGACATTTTGAAACATTTGAAAATGCCTTTGACAGACTGAACTATTAAAAATTTCATTGGAATTGTCTGGTGATAGAACGTGGTGTTCCTCCTGAGGCAGAAACCACTGCTCGAAGATGGGATGGCCATAGCAGCAAGGCATCAAGCTCAGAATCATGGGATTGCGAAGGCTTGGTGCAGCTGCAGAGACCGTGCGGTGGGAAAACAGATAAAGCTTAATTTGGATTTTTAGTACAGTTCTATCTTTGCAAATCAGTAAACCTTACCAAGAGTGGCTGAATCAAATTATGACCTGGAAGTACGTTACCACCTCAGTGAAAATATTTTAGGCAGGACATTCATATACAATATTAGCATGTGTAATTTATTTAATCTCAGTGGTAAAGGTTCCATTATTGTCACATAATAGTACATTTAGAATGTAACATACATGAAATTCTTTAACTTTTGTGTACCGTAAGGCAGACAGAGAGTTGCCACTTGTCCAGTGCCCCCTACAGAAACCTACAGCACCTGGTGTTCCTTGCGGTCTCCCCTCCAATTACTGACCAGTCCTGAGAATGCTTAGCTTCCGAGATCAAACAATCTCAAGCATATTCAGGCCACAATAGTGCTGTAGTTGGGAATACTTGGCTTTAAAAAAAGAGTAAAATATTACACTAAAAGAAAAATATTAAGGATAGCTAATGGTAAGGGGGGGGGGGTAATACATAATGTGTAGTGCATAAAATATAGTGAGAACTGGGCCAATCAACAAAAGAGAATGAGTTAGGACAATGAGTTTGGACAGCGTTGTTAGTGCAATGTTGTTACGGAGCCAACCACCAGGGTTTGAATCCGGCGCTATCTGTAAGGAGTTTGTATATTCTCCCTGTGATTGCGTGGGTTTCCTCCAGAGCTCCAGATTGCTCTCACCCTTCAAGATGTACTGGGGTTGTCAGTCAATTTGGGCACCATGAGCTCATGGGCCTATTACCGTGTTGTATGCCTAAATTTAAATTATCACTGTTGTGTAAACTGGATCAACATAAATTTGAAAAATTAGAGAAAGTAAAGGCTTACAAACCAAATAATTTTCAATGCCATTTGATGAAATCCAAATCTGCCTTACCAATTCGGAAGTCAATGTAGCCTTCTCCTCCACTGAGAACCAATACAGGCTGCAGCTTCCTCTCCTCTTGCTCAGGTGCAGTTGGTCCTGGATTCTCTGTCGGACTGTCCAACACGCTACCATTCAATGTTGCAAGGACATTACCTACCAGAACAAGCGATTAGATACCATAAAACAAAGTAATGAAGAGCAACTTCCAATTCAGCAAGAGGATTCATGAGAGACTGCAGATGCTGAAATCGAGAGCACAAAACAATCTGCTGCAGGATCTCGAGGTTGACCAGTATCCAATTCAGCAATCTTACAAGACAAGTGTGAGGTGTTGCATTTTGGAAGGACAAACCAAGAAAGGACATGCACGGTTAATGGTCGAACACTGAGGAGTGTTTAGAACAGAGGGATCTTGGAGTACAGAAACAGTTCCCTGAAAGTGGCATTACAGGTAGGTAGGGTTGTATAGAGAGCTTTTGGCATATTGGCCTTCATAAATAAAAATACTGAGTATAAGAGTTGGGATTTTATTGTAAAGTTGTATCAGACATTGGTGAGGCCAAATTTGGAGTATTATGTGCAGTCTTATATCAATAAGATTGAAAGAGTGCAGAGAAGGATGTTGCCTGGATTTCAATTACAGGGAAAGTTTAAACAGGTTAGGAATGTTCGTTTTCCTGGAGCGTAGAAGAAGGGGAAATTTAATAGAGGTATTTAAAATTATGAGTGGAATAGACAGAGTAAATGTAGATAAGCTTTTTCCACTGAGGGTAGGTGTGATACAAATCAGGGTTAAGAGTGAAAGGGAAAAAGTTTAGGGGGGATGTTAGGTGGTACTTCTTCACACAGAGAGTGGTGGCGGTGTGGAACAAACTGGCAGCTGAAGTAATGAATGTGGGCTCAATTTTAACATTTAAGAAGAATTTGGATGGGAGAGGTATGGGGAGCTATGGACTGGGTGCAGGTCAGTGGGACTTGGCAGAAAAAGAGGTTGGCACAGACCAGAAGGGCCAAAGGGCCTGTTTCTGTGCCATGATGTTCTATGGTTCTATGTCTGAATTGAATACAAGATAGATAACTCATATGATAATTTTTATTTGGGGAGCTTGAGGCATCTATATTCTGGGGTGGGAAGGGGAGGGGGTACTGGATGTTACATGAATTCTCCCTGGGACCCCCTGTGCCTTCCACAGGTTCAGCATAAGATTTTTCAGTCCCTCTTTTGCAGGCATGCTGATTCCATTTCAAATCTTGAGGACAGCATAATTATCATAAAGGGGTTGTGTCTACACCAAAGGAGGCTGAATTTTAAGGCATACTCCACCATATTGTATTGATTCATTTGATTTTTCCATGATGCATTTTTAAATCATAGGAATTAAGTACTTCAAAAATGTTTTTCAACAATAAACAGTGGAAAAGGGAGGTTGGTACCAGGAATTTACCCGGTACAGATGCAAAGAATTTGACAGCATCCCTGTGTCCGTGGAAGCAGAGCTGGGCTTGAGCCATGGAGCAATATGGGATGAAGCTGCCAATTGATGCCTTGTCACTGCTTTCATCTGCGTAGACACGAATCACTCCACCTGGACGAGTTCCTTCACTGCCGGTTGGTGATGTCTTATTGGCTGCAACAAATACATCGATTGTACCATTTTAAGATTAGACCAACTATTAAAAAAAGCTGAAAGGACAGTGATTTTCAATACATTGAAACCTGTTTTGACATCTCAACAATGGAAATGTAAACCATCATTAACATGATACATGCTGGATAGAAATTCAATTTTAACAAATATTCAGTTTCATCCCTGGAATTTCAAAAATTCAGCAACTCTTTCACTGATATTTAATGAAATTGATAGTTAGATATTATGCAAATTACCTGAATTTTTCAACCCTTTTTAAATACTTAAAGAAGCAGTAATCTCTTTGACCAACAGACTGAAATAAAATATAGATCTGTCAGTCTAATGCCAATTTTAGGCAAAATCCATTAATTCAACTTAAAATTAGTGAGTAACTGAAAATGTTCAGATTAATAGAAGAACAAACAAGCAGCAAGAATTAAAGACAAGTTGAACAAATGTAAGAGATGTCATCAGAGAATGCTGCCAGATGGAATGAATTTTCAGGAGTTTGAAAGGGTATCTGATTTAAAAAAAGCTTCTCGGAGAGACAAAAACAAAGACTTCCATAAAAGAAAATGTAGAAAAGTGCAATAAATTTTCATCAATGGTTAGGAAACCGAGTAATTGAGCAAAGTTTAAAAGGTCATATTTTAGTTGAATAAGCATTTTATCATGATTTAGTTTAATTTCGTGCTTCACACAGGTACAGTTATTTTAAACAAATGAGTAGATTGTTATGTGTTTATAAGATTAATGCTGTCTATAGGTAATTATTATTAAATCTTATAACTCAACTGATACTTTTACAGAGTCACCGAAATATTCAGGTTTCATTGCAGTGTTAAAATATAATAGATGCTGTTAACGAAAAAGTACAGTTCACAAAACGTGCAAACATGCAAAGAGAAGACAGAGAGCCCCTTATGACAGAGAGTTTACTACTTATACCATCACTGCATGCAGTAGTTCAGAGAGCATCTCTAAACCTTATACAGAAAAAAATAAAATTCCTTTTCTTTTCATATTTGCATGTCCCAGAACAATTTAAAACTAACTACAGGGTAGTAACAAGTAAAACTGCAACACTACTGTGTTCTTTATTTTCTACTGTTTTGTTTTCAAAGGTATAAGTGATATCTGTTAGTTACTTCGATGTATGCTGTAGATTGAAGTACTATCTTAATGTTTCAACATTCTTGGAATCAATGGCTAAGCCTGGAAAAATACACTTTATAAAACTACTGTTTCATAAATGACCCATACTTCTAATCAATTCTATTTGCTTTCTGTAGTTTGGAGATGCTCCCTTCGAAATAATTATCGGACCTTGAAAAGACATAAATACAGCCCTTTTTGCACAATACTGCCGTAAAAACCTATAATTAAACTGGCTTTACTTTTTTTTTACATTGTACCAAACAACACTGGCATAACACAATTTGGCACTGTAACTACCTCTACTGCCATCTTAAAGGCAGGGCTACAACAATCCCCCCTTTCCATGTTCGTACCTTTTACACAGAATGGCATGGCACAATAAAGGTGCAATATTCCTGCCTTGAAGAGGCTGTGTAAAAGGGGCTATAGTTGACACTACAGCCATGAGTTCTCTATCAGTCTTCGCTCTTGATTTTTGTGGCCCTAAATTCTGGCTTTTCCCACAGCCACTCTCTTTTTCTTGTCTTTTATTGTGACAATGTTTTCTTGAAAACATTTTTCTAAGAGGAGGACAGTGGAGCAGAAAAGTTGAAAATGACTGTACACTGATCAGATATGAAGAGGTAATGGAAAGTTTCCCAGCACGCTGGAAACAAATGCTCACCTTCCATTATGGAACCAACCAAGACACCAATACACAAAGCACCAAGAAGAATTCAGGATTAGTCCCAGTTACAAATCAAGGACAGATCTATCTTTCTGACCTATTGTATACGGATGAATTGGTTGTGTTTGGAAGATGATGGGAGACAAAATGCAAGTACCTACTAAGCATGAGTAGGTATGGTTTGGGAATGCACCAAGGAAAAGTAGCCCTAATAATTAGGAAATTTCACAGCATTAAATACAGCCTATCAAAGGGAATTCCAATTGGGCACTTAAGATGCAACAAGTGGAATTATTAAACCTAGTAATGTGACAACATAACTCTGTCACCATTTGATTAATAATTAACTCTTCAAACATCAACTGGATTTTCCTTACAATAACTCAATGCATTTTTTCCTCTTTTTTTAAAATTAAGACTCTTTCGGGACTTAGCATCACCTCCAAACAATTTCACCAGAAAGGTTCCACCTATTCATTTCAGTGCCAGTTAGAAGGCCAATTTTCATAGAGTAAACTCAAAATATGCAAGGTTCCCTCTACATCTAATGGACATTCATGGATGTAATTTAGGTGAGGTCGAATCTGCTGTCCACTGAATTGAATCCAAAGTGAACGTTGACACCATTCTGAGTTATTGCCTCAGTCTTTTCTTAGCCGATGCTTTATCCTGTGTTTCACTCCAGAAAATTGCTACAATCTGATTCTGTGAACTTTCACATTTCTCATTGCTTTTCATTCGTGATCTAAAATTGTTCAATCTCACACAAATTTAGCATTAAACTATGGAGAGCTTTAAAACTAGACAGCACATCACCCTTAAAAGCTAGCTTTAAAAAAAAAATCTCAATAACACAATCCAGATACTTCCAGAGCAAACACAGAACTATTGCTCTCGGGGATAGTTTTAAACATTTAACTTGAGTACAGAAACATTAATGCCTATTTACAACTTGTAACATTCAAAATTCTAGGATACTCAATACTGTAATTTATAAAACTTCTTCTTAATGTAATGAAGCAGAGCAAATGATATTTGAACTATTCTGACTGACCAAACATGGTTTAATTTTTGATGATATGAGTTAAG
This sequence comes from Narcine bancroftii, assembly GCF_036971445.1. Taxonomy (NCBI): domain Eukaryota; kingdom Metazoa; phylum Chordata; class Chondrichthyes; order Torpediniformes; family Narcinidae; genus Narcine; species Narcine bancroftii. The sequence goes on from NC_091480.1 coordinate 16,394,028, forward strand.
TGGGAATGCTCAATTATTCCTGTTCAAATATGGATGACTTCTTGCTTTAGTGCCTTTATTAAAGTTTGGGACAAATATCAATGCACCACTCCTTTTGTACTACAATGCAGATCAGCAGGGAGAGGCATATTTCCTCAGCTACGAGAACCAAGAACAAAAGCACAATCCGCAGACCCAGATACAAAACTATTGTCTACTAAATTAGTCTGATTCTTCCCCTGCAGTGAAACAAAGACTCAATGTGAAAATATTGTTGTCTTAAAAGTGAGTACCGTAAGGAGGTAGACTGATAATTGATTAAAACCTCTACTAAAATTTTAGTAGTTGATGAAAAAAAAGCACAGCACAGAAACAGACTATCCAAAATCAACCACCATTTACAATAAACCTATATTAATCTTTTTTTAAAAAAAAACTCTTCCCACATTTTCAGCAATTCCCCCAAATTTTAACACTCACAAACATACTAGGGATAACCTGCACATCTTTGGAATGCGGCATGAACACAAAACTGGAGGAAATTTTTGCAGCCACAGGAAGAACAGACAAATTCTTCAGAGAGTAACCTAAGTTAGTACAGGTTGTACCTCTCTTATCCGGGAGTCTGTGGTCTGGCATGTTTGAATCCGCTGCCGTTAGTACAAACTCCTTACAGACAGCACAGGACTCGAACCCCGGTCCCCATCGCTGGCACTGTAAAGGTTGAATCTGCTGCCATTAGTACAAACTCCTTACAGACAGCGCGGGACTCAAACCCTGCTCCCGATCACTGGTGCTGTAAAGGCGATGCATTAACCACTACACTAATCATTCCGCACCACAGTATTATTTCCTGTTTTAAACTTTGTTCTACCTTTGATGTATTTACATGGGGGGGGGGGGTTCCCTTAGGGGCCAATTTCTGTTTTCCGGCATTTTCTGTGGTCCGACAATGTCCCAGGTCCCAATGTTGCTGGATTAAAGAGGTACAATCTGCCCTGAATCAAAGTCTCTGGTGCTATGAGGTGGTGGATCCACTCGCTGCACCAATATTTGCCTCTCTGAGCATTTAGAGAGCAATAACTCACAGGACTTTGAATTCTGAGCCAGGAACTAGGATGATTCTATGACTGAACATTTGAAGAGAACTGAACTTGTTCTTAAAAGCAGCAGGAAATCGACTTTATTTGGGACAACTTCTGGAATGACCATAAATTATAACAACTCATAAGATTTCCTATTTAAATTAAATTTCTTAAGCAGGCCAAAAAGGTTGAGGAAATTGGAAATGTACCAGTCAAAGTGCATTACACTTAAGATGAGGAAACAATATCAAGCATAATTAGTGCAATGATACACTAAACAGCTTCCTGTTTTAATGACAACACCTAAACTAATCCACTAGTTTCAAACATACACTGTTTATATTTTTCTTCTTACTTATTCTTCTGCTCTTTACCTATCCATCTATGCTGTGGCTCACAAGTGTCTCTGGCATAGAAGCAGGAGCCTAGGATTATCCATTAATGATTTTCTGTTTACTGGAAAGGTTTGCTCCTCTATTTGGTATATCTTAGATCAGGACAATATCACCAGACAACGTTTCAATGGAAGTACCATGCCGTGCAACATTCTTGGCTTCCACTTAAATGCTTGTAAGTTAGTATTTATTGGAAATAGTTGGAATGTTAATTTTTTTTAAATTTAGTTATACAACATGGTAGCAGGCCCTTTGGCCCATGAGCCCATGCTGCCCAATTACATTTTTTGAGCAGTGGGAGGAAACCCAAGCTCCCCGGGGAAAACCCACGCAGAACATACAAACTCCTTGTCCCAATCGCTGGCACTGTAACTGTGTTGCGCTAACCGCTACGCTAACCTTGCCGCTCACAGAACTTTATGAATTGCTTTACTCAACTATAAGAATATGGAGACATTGGTGTGCACTTCAGCCCCCTTATATCTCAACTACAACCTTAGAAACATATATTTTTTTAAAAATCAGATTTCACATGCACACCAAAAATATGCTGCTCTACTTCCTCACCACCTACCTCAAGTACCCCATTTTCATTGATATATTTGTCAGATTTCTGGGCCTGAATGAGAAGTTTTCTCCTATTAAGTATCATCTGATCTCCATCTCTCTCATTACCAAGTGTTCAAATCTGAACCAAATAGTTCATAAGTTTGATGTGGTATTTAGCCTCAAGCTTATGACTACATATTCACTCTATCGTCAAGAATGCTCAGCATTGCCTGTCTCACTTGTGCCTCAATTCATCTGCAATTGAAGTTCTTATCCATGGTGATATTACCTCTAAACTCCTATTTCCATGCTACATCCTTTGAGCTCATCTAAATCTCTGTTTCCTTTATTCTCTGTTCTCTTCACCCACTTTCCATTGATTGCTGACCTTACATTAATTCTCTGAGGCACTGACTATCAACACCTTGATTTTCATTTTTTTTGTTCTCCAAATACTGTCTTGACCTCACTCTTCTCGGCCACAAACCATCTTGTCTTCAGTTACCTGAGATGTACTTTGGAATTCTCTCCTCAGACCCTACCATCCCTTATCCCTTTATTCTGACCCTTGAAATACTCTCAAAGCCAGTGAAAATATGAAAAGAGGCTTCACTTTGTTAGTTTTCTTTTGTAAAAACAGCAATTAGCAGAGAAAAAAATGCATTCACAAGTCCTAATGTTTATGGAGGAGAGGTCAGCTATCAAAACTGTTGATTATTAGAAGAAATGTGGAGTGGACCATAAAGTATTCAATTCAGACACAAAGATGGATGTTTCCATTCAATAGTTAAATTCTCCAACTAAGAAGATGATCCGGTTTTAAGTTTTGCATTATTTCTATCTACCATTTGTGGATGAAATCAAGGCAGTGTTCCATAGCTGCCATTCACAGCACTCTATACGTTGTCATAAGTGATATGCTGGGGAACCTGTCCATGCCATTTGTCCCTCTCCAAGCAGGATTGCAACTTTTATTAATCACACACAAGCAAAAAGTTAAATGCCAATCTGGTTAGAAAACAAACGTTCTAAATTATGTCAATAGCTCAGATCCTGACAGGGATAGATTTGCTCTCCTACATGTTTGTTTATTTACATGTAGTTTGAGCAACAGATTATAGCAAAATCCTACCTGGCTTTCACCATCTAATAAAAAAATATTTACTACATCTCTAAGAAATTAAATTTTGACCAAATGACTGCCTGTTCTATTTGTAACATAGTACTGTTATAAATTACTACAGCAATATTGCAAAAGCAAACTAAACAGCAAACTGATCAAGTCTAATCATTTAACTGGATTTTTTTTTGGATAACTTGGAACCATGTGAACCTGGAAGCTTGCAACCAAGTCAATATTCCCTGAATTTGATTAGATTTTTTCTTTTTAGAGAGAATATAAAAATGAAAAAAAAAATCTTATCAAAGAAAGAAGCATCCCATTATGTTTTCCACAGAACCAAATGATAAAAATGCAAAATGTACTAGTTTGGTGTCAATGAAGATTTTAATCACTAAATATGAGCAAAAAATTCACAACTTGACAAACGAGCAGGCAGTATGTGTGAGGCATGATGGAAAACTATTTTTTAAAATTATGACACATCTAAAACAAACAGTCAGCTTTTAAACTTACCCCTGAACCCCAACAGTTGACCTCGGTGCAAAACTACAGCTGGAGGAGGGAAGGCAGAAGAAGAGATTGAGAGAGGGAAGGATGGAGGGAAGGCAAGAGCAGCAGATAACAAAGCCAATAATGGGAGAACCTAGGGGATCGGAAGGAATCCAAGAAGGGCAGGGGACTACACTCGTTGATCATAAATATACTCTGATAAAGTAAGAACATTTCTCAAATAATAAATCCCCCATCGTGCCTTTTGATTCAAATTATCAATTAGAAAGTCAATTAAAAAAAAATCAAATTACACAAAAAAACAGTAAATTTTAATTACGTTCACTCCAAGGTTTAGAGATCACTCATCTTTTCTGACAGCTGATCTTGGCTCTGGCCGTGATGATGGTGCTATAACAAGTCTCAGAGCTTACAACAAGTCAGGGAAAATAGCCAAGCTTTCTAATTTTGATGGTGTGCAACAACTCCTGCGGCCTCTGCTCATGTTAATGTATCGTGAAAGCCAGGATCACAGCTAGCTAGCCTGCAGTCCATGTCTTTTGGCCAAAACAATCCATTTTGGTCATGTACCACATAAAAGAAAAGTGGGTGGGGAAGGCAGAAAATGGGGATAAAAGATATTACAGAATACAGTCAAATGCATGAATGTGCAAACCTAATACAAGTAAATAATTCCATTGTAATACTTCCCTTCCAACCCAAAATCCCGACATAAAATTATGGTACTGTACATGATCCTAAAATGGTCCAATAAATTATAATATATAATTCAGAGATACCATTTCCATTATTAACAAAGTGTGCAGAAAATAATGCTGGAAACTTCCAAACTTTAATGGCCTTTAATCATCTGAATCTTGTTTGGAATTGAACGACCAAAACCTGATCTGGCTTGCACTTTTAATTCATCAGAATTTGCAAGCTGTCCGAATTAGTTCCAAAACTATTTGGTTATTGCCAAAATTATAGTCTCCCAGTTCTTGTCCTCTTTGCAGAAGGATGAGACTGCTTGGAGATCTCACAGAAAACTGAATTAACAGTAAGGTTTTTAATACAGTATATATATTTTTAGATACACCTGTTATTGTGCCAAAGCTCAAGTCAGTTGTTCTAGGTCAGTTGGTTTATATACTAATTAAATCTTTGAAAGATGCAGACTACTCCATTTATGCTATTTAGTTGACACTTAAAGAACAATGACATCTATGTGCATTCTAGCATGGCACTCCTCTGAACTTTACATTAATGTATTAGGTGTTGCAGATTTTTCCTTACAATATGCATCTATCCAATAACAATTGATTCTTGGTGTCAAACATTACAAATCATCCCAAAGTAGTCATTTTACACATGTGGCAACATGCATAGTCCTTGCATTTATTGTTTTGATACAAGTCCTGCGACTCTTAGTAGTGAAGTCAACTCCAATTGACAGTACGTTGAATATCTGTATTGCTGTTAGAAGGTGCAGGAGGGAGAGTTTTAGATTTGTAAACCTTGAAAATGATTTTGGGAAGGAGAAATGTGCACAGGACAGGCAGCAACTGAACAGAGCTGGGACCAATATCCTCAGGGACTGATTGGCTGATACTTTTTGGAAGGGTGGAGGTGATTCATTTTCGTCTGTCAAGAGAACCAGAAGTTGAACATAGAAGGGAGAAAACACAAAAAGGAAATAGAAGACAGAAAGTTAGTGGAGGAGGCAGAGCCAACTAAGGTTGAAGGGGAAAGGCTGACAAATAGACATATAAATGTGTATTCAGTGGGGGGGAGGGGGAATGCAACAAGGCAAAGCAAAGCAGAAGTTATGTGGAGGTAAGAGAAACTTTGGTGTGCATGTCCACAGACCTTTAAAGGAAGAGGGACAAGTTAAGACAAGGGCTAAGCTGGCACACAGGAGATTATGTGGAGGTGTGAGAAAAGAGAAACTTCGGTGTGCATGTCCACCGACATTTAAAGGAAGAGGCACAAGTTAAGACAAGGGCTAAGCTGGGACACAGGTTACTTTGTCTTACTTGCCAAGTCAGAATAAGAGTGGAAATGTTATGCTTCCACTGTAAATGGCACCTCTTAGGTATAGCTGGAGAATCTCATCTAGTTCTTATCACTGTGGATTAAATTACAGGGAAGATGCAGTTGTACTGGAGAGAATGTTGGCGGCAACTGAAAATTTCATCCAAGGGTAGGTTGTCTAATGTTATTTCCTCTGAAACAGAGGAAATGAAAACATTTTAAAATTATTGAGGGACTATAATAGAATGATTATATTTCCTTTAGCTTTTGGATCAAAAACTATTGTCCTCATTGGAATGGAAAATGATTGTTAAGAACCCATATCTGGATTATTTTAATTGGAAAATTTGAAGATTTTTATCCAGATGTAATGGGGTTTCCTTATTCCACAATGTATTAATTTTTTGTTTTGGTATTCCCCTTTTTTTTCTATTAGGGGTTAGTTGGGATATGTGGGGTAGAGCTGGGAGGAGGGGGTGTATTATTGTAGGGGCTAGGGGTGATTAGGAGGTTTTTTTTGTTTATATATAAACCAAGTTAAATTTAAGGATGTATTTATATTATTGGCTTAATCATGGTTGCTTATATTTTAAATAAAATATTAAAAATGAAGAAAATGATTATTAAGAAGATGGGGAAAGATGTTTCTACCCAGTGAAGGGTAGGAGAAGAAATTCTCATCACATTTAATGTGCTCTGAAGAAGAAACATAAATCGCAAAGCTTTTGGCCCTGTGATAGAAAGTGGAATTACAGGGGGTGGGGGAAACTCTTTTTAAAATGATATGAATGGAATGGGCCAAAACATCACATTCTATGTCATATATTTTCTAGACTGACTAATTGGCAATTAAAATTGAATAAATGACATCCATTTTTACAGTTCAAAGATACAGTAAGAACTCTTTGCAAAAGAAGAATGTCTTCATGCCATTTAATCCTACTTTACGAATAATTCTAGACATAATCCTAAATGTGTTTGGCTTTGTTCCGGCAACAAGAAAGAGGCATCAGAAGGATTTCTCAACAAAATTCTCAAAAGCAGGCCATCTGTCAGTCACAACCAGTCAGCGTTAGTTAGAGCAGACAGCTCACCTTTTAATCAACTAGTAAAGCAACCCTTCGTTAAAATATGTACATTATAAAGAAGAAATCAAGACAATTGTTAATGATGTGGAAAAACACAGACTGCAAGCATCAACACATAGATGCATGCACACATGCACATGCTCACACAAAATAAACTCTTGTATTAACAACCTTTAATCAAATTGCAATCAAATAATCAATTACTTATTCCCAAACTCATGATTGTGTTTAAAAAGTGCTTGAGAGCATTAATAACTTGCCAAAATTGAACAAGTTGTTAAATGGGTTGTTGTAAATTGTGCTCCTGTGTTTTGTGTAACCAGATTATAATATGTAATTGAACTGGCATAGTTTACTCAAACAGGCTGGGTTGTGAGATTAGGAATCTCTAATCTTCCTTGTGACTTTAAATTAATGGTCTGCAGTTTGCTTTAAAATATGCATTTGAATCATCCTATGTTGTTATTGTAAAATTCAGCAGTTATCTGTGACAAGGAGTGATCCTTTGAATTGTGAATCATTGTGCACCTTTGCCAAACCTTCATTTTAACCTTAATGTACCCAGTGCTGCCCCTGCATGTTAACATTAAATTAACACATTAATTTACTGCGCTTGATTTTTCAGTCCATCTAACCCTCTCTCAATTTTAAATTGCTTTGGCTAAGCAGACATGCTGTTAGATCTCATCATTCAGAAAAACCAAGGTACCCTTTATCATTCTCTGTCAGCTGATAGTTCCAGCCACTCAAAGCAAAAGTGCAGGAAAATGTTCAACTAACCAGCTGCAAAGGGAGATCCTCGTGAAAATGTCAGCCAACTGTAACTACATTGTAGGTTTACATGTTGGTAAATTGCATTGTTCTGATGTCTGTTAGCAACATGAAGTGATTGTTTAGAGCATTACTGACTCAGTTCCGATTGAATATTTTATAGTTGGAGGATGGTCCCAAGAATGGTCATGTGGTTGAGTGGGAGGAGGTTTCAACTTAAGGTTATAAATGATGTGGTCAGAAAAATGGAATTTAATGTTACGTCTAACATTGGAGAGGCAACAATAAAGCAAGGGAACACACAATAAATGGCAAGATATTGATGTGTGGGTAAACATCAGTACTTTGGTTTGTATATCCACAGATCCTCAAAGGTAGAAGGACAAGGTGTTTAATAAATATAGGATGTGTCTTTATCTGTTTTGGAACACAAGATAGAGCACAGAAGAGGATGGAAGCAATGATAAGAACTTATTCCACTGTTGTCAGTATTCAAGGTTCAGGAGCCTGAAGATGAGCACTCAGTGGCACAAGGACAGATTCTTCTCCTCCTCTGCTATCAGATTCCCGAATGAATAATGAACCACAGACGCTGCCTTGCTTTGATTTTTTATTTTTCTTGCACTAATTTTATTTATTTATTTTGTAAGGTGGTTCGTATAAATGTTTTTACTGTTATACTGCCTCCCCCCCCAAAAAAAAACCAAATTTTGTGACACCCTCATGACAATAAATTTTGATTCACAGTACTTTGTACAATTCTGGTCGCATTACAGGAAAGAGGTGATGTCTCAAGAGAAGATACAGAGGATATCTCCTTGCAGTCAAGTGGCCATTGATGAGGTGACTGTGAGGATTTGTCCTGAATGCCACTCCAAGCCAGGTCACCCATTGCCAGGCAGGTAAGCGTTTCATGCAGAGGAGTTGGTCAGGCACCTACCAGCCTCTTAAGGGACAAAGTCCATCGTCATAAGCCCACAAGTCTTCTAACTCCTCACACACACTATCACCTTCATATTTTTAATGTGACAGAGACGAAAGTCATCCTTATCCTTGTCAACATCAAATTCAAATCTGAGTACCTGTCTCTGATTCTGAGGGAGAACCAATGTCAATTTTAACCCAAACCATAACAATCCAGAGTTAGACTAATCCAAAGCCAAGACAAATCAAAAGTTCTAATGCTAACCTCCATGGTCAGCTCCAAACAAATGACGTAACTAAAAAAAATTGGTGTTTTTTTCCTCAAAATACAATTAATCATCGTTCAGTTTTAAATTGTTAAATAGCCCTGGTCAATAGTTCATGAAGTACTTTTAAAATTATATTAATTCACTAATTTGCAGAAAAAAAATCAATCTAATAATTCATATGTAAATGAAAACTGGACACTTATTCACCAGCTCTCATGCATAATGCGTTGTTTCAGCACAAATTAATTTTAAATTAAATTTAAAATTTTTATATTTCAATTTAGACATACAGCACGGTTACAAGCCCTTTCAGCCCACAAGCCCATACCACCTAATTACACCCAAATGACCAACAACCCCAGTACGTTTTAAAGGGTGGAAGGAAACCGAAGCAGCCCACGCAGACACGGGGAGAACGTACAATCTCCTTACAGACAGCGCCGGATTGAACTCCAGACGCTGGCGATGTAACAGCATTGCGCTCACCGCCACATTATCCGTGTCGTCCCATCAGCATGTTTTGATCATCCAAACATATTCCCTTGTGCAAACCTACAAAAGACTGACCAGCATTATTTTAATAAACCTCAGCTGATGACACCTTTTGCATTTTGGAAAGGCTCCATCCAGAAGAACGCCAATATCATCAATAACCTTTAGATCTGCAACTATTAGCGTACTGGTGGCACCTGTTCTGAAATGTGCAAGGAGGATATAAATACAATATATAAACATATCATTGGAATTCATGTAGATGCAAAAATATGTATGGTTAGAAATGAATCCAATGGGATATTTAAGTCTTCAAGATATATGAGTAAATAACAACAGAGAGGAAATACTTTCATGTTCTACATTTCCAGTTTCTGTTCGGTGATGTAACAATTTTACTGCACAAGGAAAAAAAAAACAATTTCTTCTAAACCTTATGAATCCAAGAAACACTGAAAATCCCCATTACTTTCCAGGTCAACTTACTTTCAGTCAATGGGATAGAAATAACGACTCCATTTCCTGTTCCTACCCAAAGTCGATTTCCACCAATAAGCAAAGCTGTGATCCGTACAAAAGAAAATCCCAATTTGCCAGTTCCTGACAATTAAAGCAAGGAGTTTTAGAATTAGACAACATTCAGTTCATCATAACACACAGCAAAGAAGGAATTTAATATATGAACTGGTGCACAGCAAGTGATTCTCACCCAAATATTCTGCAGACATATGCTGGAACTCAACAAACATGCACAGCCTCCCCAAGGAAAAAAGGTGCTGCACTGTTCTCTAGAATCTGTGTTGAGCTTTTACAGAATACTTTTTAAAAATATACCTTCACTCATTCATATGAATTAGCATCACTTCAAGAAAAAACAAATCTCAATGGAACCAAACTGCACATTTTGGCAGTGTAAAGATTCGCTCCAATTAACACCACAAATAAGTTCAGCCACATGGTGGCTTCAACTTTTCTGCAGCGTTTCCAATGCCTTTAGCAATTCTGCAATGGGCTTTATTTAAAGGGACTGAACTCATGCCTCAGCTTCGGTGATCACTTGAACTCAAGCCCCAGCAGTTCTTGGTCAGACTACTTGATAAAAGTAAAAACACATAGAAATGCTGGAGGAACAAAACATCAGTAATGTATCTTTACCTTCTAAGGACGCTGCGAGTCCAGCTGAGATCCTCCAGCATTTCTGTGTGTTTTTCTACAATCACAGCGTCTGCGGACTTTCATGCTTCACTCAGACTACTTGATAAAAACATCTAGTATCAATGGTTAGGAGTAAATTTATAATTGAAGTGTATCAGTTTTATAGATAGTGTCTCCTTCCCAGTGCCATAACATCAATAACCAAATTGAGGCACAAATGCTGGAGGTTTTCAAAGATGTTGGTTAATTTTTTTTTTAGTCATGGTACAAGATTCAAGTCAGTGACATATTCATAGAGTTGCAGAATTCAAAACCGTACCTAACATCTTACTGACGTAAGGCTCAATGTCAACATCTTGTAAATGCTGATGGGTGTGTGCGTGATAGAGGCGCAAGGTAGAATCCAGGCGAATCGATATCCAGACCCCATCTCCAATCCACGCCAACTGACGCACTTGGCTTTCCCGTCGTGGATGGGCATCAAAAGATTTCTGTTGGAAATCAAAGGATGAGATTTTGTGATCGGTGGATGATTCCACAGTTACAACTCTGCTTAAAACCCCAAGAATCTCACGTCATTCATCTTGTGACATAAGCACTTTAGAAATGGATGGATTAGTGTAGTGTTTGCACAATGCTATTACAACCCCAGCGTCCTGAGTTCGAATCTGGCACTGTCTGTAAGGAGTTTGTACGTGCTCTGACTACACGGGTTTCCTCTGAGCTGTAAATAAAATTTTGAAAATTTAACTTAAACTCAATGGAAACAAAATACAATGGATCAGATGATAGAATGGTTATCCGACTTGTCCATTCATCTCTGGAACAGAATCAGAATCTCAAATGCAGGATAATAATTTTCCCTTCTAACAGCCATTATGAACTCCATATGTAGTGAATTTTGACAATACAGTTTAATTTTTTTTTTAAATTTAAACATACAGCATTATAACAGGTTATTTCGGCCCATGAATCCATGCTGCCCAATTTACACCAAATTAACCTTCACCCCCAGTACATTTCAAATGGTGGGAGAAAACTGGAACCCCCAGGAAAAACCCACACAGACACGGGGAAAACGAACAAACTCCTGACAGACTGCATGGGATTCAAACCCAAGTCCTGATCGCTGGCGCTGTAAAGGCGTTGCACTAATCATTACTCCAACCGTGCCTCTCCTCCAATTCAATCCAAATCCCAGAGGAAATTGTTACTTCAGTAATGTTGGAGTTTTTCCGACAGTTTTAGTTAGATATAGTAAAACCCTCAGTATAGTAATAGAAGGCTTTCAGAAAAAAGAGATAACGTTTTCCTAAGCCCACAGTGTTACATAAAAACAACATAACAACTACAAACAGTATAGGAACAGAAGCACCAGGTCCCGAAGAGACTGCTGCAAGCGACTGCAGCACCGCCATCTTGGGCCTTTAGCCACCACTAACTCCCCACATGACAGTGAAAATTAAACTCTTCTTCTTACACACATATCTCTGATTACACACAACTACTTAAAATGTATTTAAAAAAGTGTCACAATACATTGATTTTCAGAGGCTGGGCCATGGTTAGAGACAGGTCCAACTATGTCTTTAGGTGTTAAAAATGTCCAGTAGAGACCATTCACCCGATCTGAAGAGGCTGCTGGAGGCTACTACTGCACTGCCATCAAGGCCACGTTTACCGGATCTGCTGGACTCTGGATGTTAAATTGTCTTTTTATTTAAAAAAGGAAAACCACTCTCACAGTTCACCGTCTCTGGAGGTCGAAGCCACAGCATCTCCCCCACGAGGCCCCATTGATCCTAGACACGCATCTTCAGGACCCCTAAACTGGGCCCACAACTCTGCCACTCCAGACACCTTCTCCAGCTCTGCCACTCTGAACACCTTGGGACATCTCCTTCGACTGCGCCACACCGTCTCCACAACCCCCAGCAACAGGCAACGTCAATTCCGGTGCCGAAGACCGAAAGCCACATCGCACCAGCAGAGGCCTTGATCCCCTCAGCCTTTCAAGTCCACAACGCAAGCTCCATTCCCGGTAGTCGAGTCTGTACACTTCATGGTCTCTTTCGGAGGTCTGCACTTGCTTGGCGTTCCCAAAATTTCAATGTCTGACTCCCTGTGTTCCAGTCTCCATCCTTGTTCGTTCAAAGATTGAGCACGGCGCCTACTTGAGGGAATTCCTGTAGCACCTGGTCCAGAGAGGGCACTGCAGACTATAGCTGCGGTACAATCTTGGTCACAATCCCCATATCCAGCACCTTTGAGATTTGGTAAATGTCAGATAAGTCAATTTGTCGCTTACTTGAGATTGCATGTTGTGTGGATTGGCAAACTGACCACTAGGGGCATCAACTTAAAACCTGTATTTTTAATTATTTATTTTCAGTGATTTTTTTTGTTGGTTGCCTGAATTCCAGATATCGGTGATTTTACTTTCTATTTACCAGGAATGCAAGCATTGGGTCTCCCCATATAACCATCTGGACTGGGCACTTTCTGAGCTTGATTCACCTTGGTTGCAGGTGTTATTCCTTGTCCACATGGTGACATCACAATGTGCCCAATACTCCTCTCTGACTGGAACAAAAATCTACATCCTGCAGCATCAATTAACTCCCTGTAAAACAAGGAAATGTAGGGGCCTGCACAGGTCAGCCCACAAAATGGCCAACGAACGCGGTGACTGCGTGGACCTGGGGGGTGACACCAGCTGTCGTCCCAGGTGACCTCCGCACGGTAGGAAGATGGTGAACTCTGGAGGGAACGCCTGCCAATTCCAGGCTGGAGCTCCGATGACATGGGGCCTTGATGTCAGCGCCTAGGGCCCACTTAAGTGCAATGGCCATAGCAATAAACCAGTCTCGTTTTCCAAAGCTTGTATGTAGCATGAACACTACAGTAGAAATACTGCAGCAATCCACAGGACATTATTAACATGTAGCTGTGCCTGTCTGAGTTTTCTGTGCTGTGTATTTGTAATGTTGTTACTGCTCTCACAATGCTTATTACAGACTTGCATTATCACGGACAGTTCAGAGTGCAAAGTCCATTTGAATAATGAGTCTGCGCCTTAGAATGACACTGACTCACTCAAAACACAGGAGTCAAAACGTGAAGACAATTGTGAGTGTGGATACATGGACCAACCTTAGCCATTTGTATTTTCCCTCATCTCCATGGCACCCTTTGGAATGTACAAAATGACACCGTGTTTTTCAACCTTTCTCTTTCCACTGACATACCCCTATGCCATAGGTGCTCTGTGATGAGTGAGGGATTGCCTGAGGTGGTATGTGGGTGTAAAGAAAAAGTATGAAAACCACTGTTTTAATCGTCCCTAATTGACTCGTTATGTGCACGGTTTCAGAACTCCAGAGGAAATGGGCCAATGACAATTTTTCCTCAAGCAAAATATTTCAGTAACAATTGGATCTAGAGTAGTGGTTCTCAACCTTCCCTTTCCACCCACATACCACCTTAAGCAATCCCTTACTAATCACAGAGCATGGATGGCATAGGGATTACTTTAAGTGGTATGTGAGTGGAAAGAAAAAGTTGAGAACCACTATGTTAATATGTTCAATTAAATATTTTGGTGGTTAGAAAATGTTTGGGAGTACAGAGCACAGCCTCAGAGATCTATTAACCTTAATGAGCAACCCAAGATCAGCTATTACACATAATGCTGGAAATCATATATACAGTGATAACTACATAACCACAAGTAGTTGGAAAACTGATGGGAAAATATAAAAATCTGTTCAATCATCACCTTACCATCCCATCATGTTGTCCATGCACAGGATTGGAGGTTTGATGCATTTGAAATCAGTGATGTTGAATAGACTACCTGTCGTGCAACCCATCTCATTTTCCCTTCCACTAAAATCATGAGGCTTGATTCCATACTGCAATCAAAAGTATGGGAATAAACATGGGAACTGAGAGATCTGGGAGAAAACAGGCACAGTTAGCACAACGCTATTACAGCACCAGCGATTGTGACCAGTGTTTGAATCCCACACTGTCTATAAGGAGTTTATACATTTTCCCCGTGTCTGCGTGGGTTTTCCCCGGGGCTCCGGTTTCCTCCCACTATTCAAAATGTATCAGGGTTTGTAGGTCAACTGGGTGTAATTATAGGCAGCAATGGGCTCATGAGCTGAAAGGGTCTGTCCAAATTCAAATTTAATATGTGGGACTGAAACTGATGGCTACCTGAATGATAAATATCCAAATGGTCTGAATCATTCCTTGCAATATTTGTGTAGCTCAACTTAAATACAGAAGTTAACTTAATTTTCTTTGTGTGGTGACATACATTTCATTTTCCAATTCATTTATGAGGAATCAAATTCCAAAATTAGCACCACATCTACAATAAGTGGACCTTAATAATGGATAACTGAATTATTGTTATTTTCACCATAACTTCTACATCATTTAAACCACATTTCTCAAAGTTATGACAGTACATAAATAGCAGTAATTCGTTGATATATACTTGAAATTACATTGTATAATACTGCCATTCTCAATGGGGCTAGGTTAGAGTGGCTGGTATTTCCAACCCTGGATGAAATTTGTAATACAGCCCATGCCAAATAGATTCTGTCCATGAGTTAATTTGCCGTAAGATGAAAAATATACAAAAATCACTCCATGTGGTTATCATATCTCCATAATAATGTAATGAATGTCATCAAAAGCACACGAATGATAAGAACAATTGCTAAAAATGTAGAATCAGGGGAAAAATAGTTCTGCCATTCCTAGAAATGAATGTATGTGGTGGAGTTCTGAATTTAATAACATTATGAGAGTCCATTTGTAGCTAGAAGTATCCATAAACCAGGCATTCATAACACAAGGGCAGCTGTATATCATCTTAATGCTACCAAAATTATTAAAAATTCTATAACTGGGATACTCTTAGCTCTCAGGGGTTAAAATAACAGAACTCTCCAACTAGCAGGCCTTCATATGCTTCATGGCAGGGTGCCTTAAAAAAAAACTGACAGAATGTGACATTTCAGTGGCTGGTATACAATCCACTTTCATCACTCTTTGAGAAATCCTCTTCTTTGATCTCAGCATGGTTACTGCTAAAAAAAATTGGCTACTTGTGAAATTGGAGCACAGTCAAATTCATTAGAAGCTTCTCCTGAAGAAGGGATTTAAAGAAAAAAATTCAGTAGGATCTGCAAAGCAGAAAAAAAGTGTTGCAAGGAGGTTGCAAAAATAGGGGGCTGTAAAAGGGTGATCTCTGCCATGGCCATAGTCCATAATGCTCAGGACTAGTTGTGTAAAGTCTAGAACATTCATAAGAACATTATTATAGAATGATAAACTCCCTCATAATTATTGCTCTAAAGTGTCATCTTACTGAGAAATTAAGCAGTTTCACAATTCAAACATAGGTCAAGTTCAAATATATTGTCAGATTATATACTGTACATGACATCACATACAACCCTGCGATTCTTTTTCCTGCAGGCCACGCTGTTATCGGTAATGTAAACTGTACTCAAGAAAAAGATATGCATACAGAGAAATATAAAGAAAGAAATGTAAACTGTACTCAAGAAAAAGATATGCATACAGAGAAATATAAAGAAAGGAATGTAAACTGTACTCAAGAAAAAGATATGCATACAGAGAAATATAAAGAAAGAAATGTAAACTGTACTCAAGAAAAAGATATGCATACAGAGAAATATAAAGAAAGAAATGTAAACTGTACTCAAGAAAAAGATATGCATAGAGAGAAATAAAAAGAAAGAAATGTAAACTGTACTCAAGAAAAAGATATGCATACAGAGAAATATAAAGAAAGAAATGTAAACTGTACTCAAGAAAAAGATATGCATACAGAGAAATATAAAGAAAGAAATGTAAACTGTACTCAAGAAAAAGATATGCATACAGAGAAATATAAAAAAAGAAATGTAAACTGTACTCAAGAAAAAGATATGCATACAGAGAAATATAAAGAAAGAAATGTAAACTGTACTCAAGAAAAAGATATGCATACAGAGAAATATAAAGAAAGGAATGTAAACTGTACTCAAGAAAAAGATATGCATACAGAGAAATATAAAGAAAGGAATGTAAACTGTACTCAAGAAAAAGATATGCATACAGAGAAATATAAAGAAAGGAATGTAAACTGTACTCAAGAAAAAGATATGCATACAGAGAAATATAAAGAAAGGAATGTAAACTGTACTCAAGAAAAAGATATGCATACAGAGAAATATAAAGAAAGAAATGTAAACTGTACTCAAGAAAAAGATATGCATACAGAGAAATATAAAGAAAGAAATGTAAACTGTACTCAAGAAAAAGATATGCATACAGAGAAATATAAAGAAAGGAATGTAAACTGTACTCAAGAAAAAGATATGCATACAGAGAAATATAAAGAAAGAAATGTAAACTGTACTCAAGAAAAAGATATGCATACAGAGAAATATAAAGAAAGAAATGTAAACTGTACTCAAGAAAAAGATATGCATACAGAGAAATACAAAGAAAGAAATGTAAACTGTACTCAAGAAAAAGATATGCATACAGAGAAATATAAAGAAAGAAATGTAAACTGTACTCAAGAAAAAGATATGCATACAGAGAAATATAAAGAAAGAAATGTAAACTGTACTCAAGAAAAAGATATGCATACAGAGAAATATAAGGAAAGGAATGTAAACTGTACTCAAGAAAAAGATATGCATACAGAGAAATATAAAGAAAGAAATGTAAACTGTACTCAAGAAAAAGATATGCATACAGAGAAATATAAAGAAAGGAATGTAAACTGTACTCAAGAAAAAGATATGCATACAGAGAAATAAAAAGAAAGAAATGTAAACTGTACTCAAGAAAAAGATATGCATACAGAGAAATATAAAGAAAGAAATGTAAACTGTACTCAAGAAAAAGATATGCATACAGAGAAATATAAAGAAAGGAATGTAAACTGTACTCAAGAAAAAGATATGCATACAGAGAAATATAAAGAAAGAAATGTAAACTGTACTCAAGAAAAAGATATGCATACAGAGAAATATAAAGAAAGAAATGTAAACTGTACTCAAGAAAAAGATATGCATACAGAGAAATATAAAGAAAGAAATGTAAACTGTACTCAAGAAAAAGATATGCATACAGAGAAATATAAAGAAAGGAATGTAAACTGTACTCAAGAAAAAGATATGCATACAGAGAAATATAAAGAAAGAAATGTAAACTGTACTCAAGAAAAAGATATGCATACAGAGAAATATAAAGAAAGGAATGTAAACTGTACTCAAGAAAAAGATATGCATACAGAGAAATATAAAGAAAGAAATGTAAACTGTACTCAAGAAAAAGATATGCATACAGAGAAATATAAAGAAAGAAATGTAAACTGTACTCAAGAAAAAGATATGCATACAGAGAAATATAAAGAAAGAAATGTAAACTGTACTCAAGAAAAAGATATGCATACAGAGAAATATAAAGAAAGGAATGTAAACTGTACTCAAGAAAAAGATATGCATACAGAGAAATATAAAGAAAGAAATGTAAACTGTACTCAAGAAAAAGATATGCATACAGAGAAATATAAAGAAAGAAATGTAAACTGTACTCAAGAAAAAGATATGCATACAGAGAAATAAAAAGAAAGAAATGTAAACTGTACTCAAGAAAAAGATATGCATACTGTAAGGTAAAACATCATGAGATGGGAATGTGTAGGGAGTTACCCTGTACAGGGCAGTAACAAGAAGGGGAGGTGTCCTTGTACTCTTGTTAGGTAAAACATCATGAGATGGGACCGGAGAAGGAGTCACCCAGTACTAAGGAGTAACAGAATGCATCCTTGTACTTACAAGATAAGAGAGACATTGATGGATTGAGAGGCAGGAAGCTAGCAGGGAAAGGATAGCAACAGTTTTAGTCATTGGACAAGTAATGATATGATGATGTTCTAAGCATGTATCCAAGGGTATAAAAAATCACCATTTTGCTGATAACGGCAGAATGCATTCTCCGACTAACCTGGTTGGTCGCAAGTGTTACAATCCGGTAATAAAGAACAAAGAACCCTGATTTCGACTCAGCCTGGTGTTTGTCTCACTCATTCATGAACAAAGCAGAGAAATATAAAGAAAGAAATGTAAACTGTACTCAAGAAAAAGATATGCATACAGAGAAATATAAAGAAAGAAATGTAAACTGTACTCAAGAAAAAGATATGCATACAGAGAAATATAAAGAAAGAAATGTAAACTGTACTCAAGAAAAAGATATGCATACAGAGAAATATAAAGAAAGAAATGTAAACTGTACTCAAGAAAAAGATATGCATACAGAGAAATATAAAGAAAGAAATGTAAACTGTACTCAAGAAAAAGATATGCATACAGAGAAATATAAAGAAAGAAATGTAAACTGTACTCAAGAAAAAGATATGCATACAGAGAAATATAAAGAAAGAAATGTAAACTGTACTCAAGAAAAAGATATGCATACAGAGAAATATAAAGAAAGAAATGTAAACAAACCGACTGAACAAATACAGAAAAAAATAAAAATTCAGTAATAAATAATTTGCAATGTAAGTGTCCTTCAGGAGTCTCTGATTGAATCTGTTGCTTAGGAGTTTGAAGGTGGAGGGGTAGCATCTGTTCCTGAACCTGGTGCTATGAGACCTGAGGCACTTCTACAAACTCCTGAGGAAGTTGAGGCACTGACGTGCTTTCTTCACAATGACGTTAGTATACTGGATCCAGCAAAGTTCATCCGAGATAGTAACTCCCAGGAATTAAATCACCCTCTCTACCTCTTATCCCCCAATGATCACTGGTTCATATACTTGTGGTTTTCCCTTCCTAAAGTCTACAATCACCTACTTGGTTTTGGTGACACCAAGTGAATGGTTGTTGTTAGTAGTACACCATTCAGCCAAGTTTTCAATCTCAATAGACAATAGACAATAGGAGCTGGAGTAGGCTATTTGGCCCGTCGGGCCAGCACCGCCATTTTAGATCATGGCCTGTTACCTCTTTTTATGCCACCCATTACTGTGGTATCAAAAGAAAATTTGTTAATGTGTTTAAATTTTTTTTAGACATACAGCACGGTAACAGGCCCTTTCGGCCCACGAGCCCATGCCGCCCAATTACACCCAAATGACCTACAACCCCTGGTACGTTTTTGAATCGAGGGATGAAATCAGAGCCCCCAGGGAAAACTCATGCAGACACAGGGAGAACGTACAAACTCCTAACAGACAGTTCTAGATTCGAACCCTGGTCCCGCTCTCTGGCGCTGTAACAGTGTTGCACTAACCGCTACTCTAACTATGCCACCCCTATTGTTGTCTCCTCATCTGCCAAAATTAAAAGGAATATACTGGACAGCTGATTCAGGTCACAAGGTGCCCACCGTCAACTTTCCAAATTGTACAACTGGATACTGGGAAGCAGGAAATTATCTGCATAGCAGTAATCTATTGATGCTGTTGAAGAGAATAAGTGGCAGTATTAAACCCCAAAAACAAACCTAACAGCAAACCTAACAGTAAAACCCCTCGTATCTGGCACCTATAGGGATTGGTAGATAAGTGAATTTTCTGGTTGCTTGAGACTGCGTGTTGCAGGATAGGTGAAACAACAGTGAGGCGTGCCAATTTTAAACTTCCGTATTTTTTACCTATTTATTTTCGTTGATTTTTTTTTTGCCAGTTGCTTAAGGCTGCGGGTTGCTTGAATTCCGGATAACTGTGGTAATTATAATGCTTTGAACATGCACAACTTGATTGCCTCCAAGAATAAAACCTCTGGAATAACTTCCAAATCAAACTGTTAAGTGCTTCAGCCACCTTTTTGAAATTTTTCTGCCAAAAGCAGCTACTATTTCATGTGTACACATTCCAAACTCGTCTGAAAGTCAACCCGCTAACATGGAATAACTGGTTCTTCACAAGGAACAGCAGGAGGGAAAGCAAAGCGTAAAGAATCGCAATGGCTCTCACTTTTCACAATGCTTTTATTATTCAGAAGGGTGAAGAATAAAAATAAGTCAATGAAATAAAATTACATGAAATTATTTTATTTTCCACATTTCAACAGTTGTGGCAATTTATTATTTAAGTGATCTGTTTCAATGATAATAAAAGAGCCGTTGTCATACCCACACTCCTGTTCGGCTCCGAATCATGGGTCCTCTACTGGCATCACCTACGGCTCCTAGAACGCTTCCACCAGCGTTGTCTCCGCTCCATCCTCAACATTCATTGGAGCGCTTTCATCCCTAACGTCGAAGTACTCGAGATGGCAGAGGTCGACAGCATCGAGTCCACGCTGCTGAAGATCCAGCTGCGCTGGGTGGGTCACGTCTCCAGAATGGAGGACCATCGCCTTCCCAAGATCGTGTTATATGGCGAGCTCTCCACTGGCCACCGTGACAGAGGTGCACCAAAGAAAAGGTACAAGGACTGCCTAAAGAAATCTCTTGGTGCCTGCCACATTGACCACCGCCAGTGGGCTGATATCGCTTCAAACCGTGCATCTTGGCGCCTCACAGTTTGGCGGGCAGCAACCTCCTTTGAAGAAGACCGCAGAGCCCACCTCACTGACAAAAGGCAAAGAATACATTTCCAATCCTTCTCCGTGTTGTTGATCCAAGTTTCACCAGCATATATTTGCAGGCATGATTAGATGAGCTCAGGCTGTTCTGAGAGGTGTGGGAGAAGATTTCTAGGTGCTTGGACAGAGATTCTAATTAAGAAAATCTTCACTGTCCACAGGTGAAGTGTCAGATAACTAAAAACAGCAAACATAGCATATTTATTCATGAAGTGCAGAGGAGATAAGTCTGGCATTTTCTGGCCATTGAGTCTAAAGTCAGTGGGAGAGAGACTATCTGGAAAAAAAATCTGAGAGATAGGACTGATTTACACTTGGAAGGGCAAGGATTAATCAAAGATAACATCTCAAGGCTTTGTGAAGGAGGATATCTCACCATTGAATTTTTCCAAGAGTAAGATAATATATTGATGAGGCCACTGTGTTGATGCAGCCCATGTGTACTTCAATAACATCTTTGATCAGGTTTCATTTGGGAAACTGCTCTTAAAGGGTCAGACCCTGTGGAATCCTGGGCAAGTTAGCAGAGGCAGAGGTGAAGAGATTTGTGGCCAGCAGTGTTTGTTAGTTCAAAATCAGATTGTCAGAGCACATACATGACATTACGTATAACCCTGAGATTCATTTTCCTGCAGGTGAGGCAGAATTGTCATTTTACTGTTAGTGCAAAAAACTGCACTTAAGAAGTTACTGTAAAGTTAGTACATGTAAACAAATAAAGAAATGTAAACAACCTGGCTGTGCAATGCAGAGAGAAAAAAAATCAATAAAGTGCAAAAGTAAGCGTCCTTAAATGAGTATCTGAATTTATTGTTGAGGAATCTGATGGTGGAGAGTTAGCAGCTGTTACTGAACTTGGTGGTGCAAGACTTGTGGCAACTATATCTCTTTTCCGACGATAGCAGTGAGAACAAAATGCGTGCTGGGTGACGTGGATCCTTGATTGCTGCTGCTCTGTAATGTCCTGGGCTGTATCCACTACCTTTTGCAAGGATTCAGGAGTATATTGGCGTCACTATACTAGACTGTGATACAGCCGGACAGCACACTTTCTACACCTCGTTGAAATTTGCTAGGGTTTCCGATGTCATACCAAATCTCCACTGACTCCCGAGGAAGGAGAGGTGCTGAAGTGCTTTCTTCACATTGCTATTAGTGTGTTACGTTTAGGAAAGGACTCCTGAGATAGTGACTCCCAAGAACTTAAATTTGTTCACCCTCTCCACTTCTGATTCCCCAATGATCACTGGATTGTACATCTCAGGTTTTCCTTCCTGAAGTTAATAATCAGCTGCTTGGATTTGGTGACATTAATAATTAAAATATGAATGGAATGAGTAGCAAGTTCACAGATAATATCAAAATTGATGTCAGAATAACACTAATATTCTGGAAATGTCCATGTCAAGAAGGGGGACATGTCAGAGATACTGGCACACATTATAAATCCCAGGACTTGGCAGGATCTAATCCAGGACAATATGGGAAAAAATGGGGAGGTTGCTCGGACTTCAGCAGAGATCTGTCCATTTTTGTTAGCTCCTGGTGAAGTACCAGAGAACTGCAGGCTAGATAATGCTTTCACACAGTAGATGGTGGGTATATAGAATGAACACCAAAAGCAGATATAATTATCACATTGAAACACTATTTGGACAAGGTTCTTGGATAGGAAAAGAACAGAGGGATATGGGCTTAATGCAGGAAAAAGGATTGATGTAGATAGGTGTGCCTTTCTGTGCTGTATAACTCCACATATCCTGGGATGGAGCATTTCTGTTATGAGGAGAGACTAGATAGACTGGGCTTGTTTTTATTTGAGTGGAGAAGGCCAAGGAACCTGATTTACGTATGCAAAAATGATGAAGGGCATAGATTGACAGCAATTCCACCCTTCAACCTCCCACTCCAATATTAAACCTGAAGACATACAGTAGGTTTAATTTTTTTTTCATTAGACATTCTGCACAGATTTAGCCCCACCCGGCCCATGCTGTCCAAATAACCTACAACCCAATATGTTTTGAAGGGTGGCAGGAAACGGCAGCCCCCAGGGGTAAAACCCCACACAGACAAGGGGAAAAAGTACAAACTCCTCACAGACAGTGAAGGATTCGAACCTGGGTCATGGGCGCTGTGTTACGCTAACTATGTCATCCCTATATGCAATAAGAGATTTAGAGATGATCCAAGAAATATTTTTTCCAGCTAAGTAAGCATAATTCTTCTATAACTGAATTTCCTGAGGAGTTGAAAGAAGAGAATCTTACAATGTTTCAGCATTTGAATTGCCAAGGCATGGGAAAAGTGCTGAAAAATGGGATGGATGGTCAGCATGGATATGGTGGGCTGAAGAGCCTGCTTGTACATTGTATGACTAGGACATCCACTGATCAACAATTACCCACAAAGGAACCAAGTTAGAATTCCTTTCCCTGGTGCCTTTCATCATCTTATTCACCTCTATCAGGTCACTTCTCATCCTCTGTCAGTCCAAGGAGAAAAGACCAAGTTCACCAAACCTCTCATGAGAAGGCATATTCTCCAAACCAGGGAGCATCCTCTCCATAGCAGAGAAGTGGTGAAAAATCTCAAGGTGGACAAGACAAAGGAGGTGATCATGGATTTCAGGGGGACCAGTAATGACCACCCTCCACAACTCTGTAGTGGAGAGCACCAAGTTCCTTGGAGTTCACTTAACTTGTGACCTATGATGGACACTCAACATCTCCTCACATGTCAGGAAGAGGCAACAGAGACTGATCTTGATCTTAGCCAGAAGGCCGAGAGGTGATGTGATTGCGCTTCTTGAGAAGACTGAAGGGGGGCAAGGCTACCAGCCACCATCCGTCAACCTTCTACAGGAGCATTATTGAGAGCGTCCTGGCCGGCGACATCATAGAGGGGGTATGGTTGCTGCAGAGAAATGTCAATCCACAGAACCATAAGACTGGCAGAGAGAATCACTGGAGTCTCCGAGACTCCCCATCGACATGATCATTGTCGAAGAGGGCGCACAAAATCACTGAGGACCCCTTCCCACCCCTGCATCTTTCAGCTGCTCCCATCGGGGAAGGGATACAGGAGGATTAGAGCCAGCGCCACCAGGCTGAGGGACAGCTTCTTCCCAAGGGCAATGAGAAAATGCTGAATGACCAAAGGAACAGCTCACACTCCCCCCTCCACCATCAGACTCCTCAACAACAAACTCATTTGGAGACTCGTTGAAGGACTCTTGTGAGATATTTAGTTTGGTTGTGGAAGCAATGTGCACAAAAGACTATTTATCTATTTATTTATTTGCATAGATGAAATACTTGCCCTGCAAACGTTTGTCAATATGTGTGTTATATCTGCTCGTGTGTCTGCGTGTTTTGCACCGAGGACTGGAGAACGCTATTCCGTAAGGTTGTAACTTGTACAATCAGATGACAATAAACGACTTGAAACTTGAATAAAGACAAAGATATGTTGTCAAGGGAAGGAGAGGCACCTAGACAGACATTTATTGATGGACACCTGGAAAAGCATACAGATAGGAAGGGTTCTCACCATATAAACAATAGTTACTCCTTGAAAGCTATGATCATTACAACGTTAATTATCACCGATTTATAAAAACACATACCTCAATCTGCATTGTTTTAGGCTGAATGACATGGATCTTGTTCTTGTAGCCACACCAGACTTTATCGTGCACCACGGCCATACAACGGATGGAATGGTTTGGACGCCGGAGGTCCATTAGGTGGTAATTGCTCAAATCCCACTGACCATCTGTTCAGAGAAAGCAGCATTGATGATTACAAGTGTGTAATTACTTTTCCCTGATTTCCCTTTTGGAGTAACCAGCCTCTATACTGCTCCCAACTTCTTTAACAACATCCAATGATGGATAACAAACTGAGGTTTCTCATTGAACATCATGACGAAACCTGCACAGCACTTTGCTTGTGATCAGGACACCACAAGAATTGTTAATGAATCCAATTTCTAAACATATCGACTAATCCTCACAAACTAGAAAAATGCCGAAAGGTACATTCCTGTCACAATTCTGGCACAGAAGGATGGGAACCATGCCCCAAAGGGCTCAAAGGAAGCACAGGAATCAGCCCAATGCACCAGACAGCAATTCAACAGGATTTTGTGACCACTGGACAGCAGATTATCAGAATTTATCATTAACTGAAATTATCAGTGTTTTACTACATCAAGAATGATACCAATAACAATGTAGTTAGGAAGTACAACACACAATTAAAAACATATTACAGTAATATTTTATAAAATCAGTATCATTCATTCAAGTGCCCTGCCGTTTGGCATGGTCGATCATGTCTCTCCATCCGTCACGATCTCTGACCCTCTGAATAGTCGTTGCCTCCCCTGTTTTTCTTCGGTGAAGGCTCCATCTTTGAGCTGAGATGGTAGTCGATGTTGAGTTCATGATTATACAAGGGAAAAGTACTAAAGTGATTTCCCGTTGCCTTCTTCAGTTGCAGTGTCCTTACTGGACGGGTAACTCTGGCCATTGATCAGCAGATTCACCTGCCCAGCGTTTTTAGTTTTACAACCATAAATTCCAATTCGTAGAATCTGCTTGTAAAAACCATCCACCATCTGTAATCCATGGTTTCACATGACCCTGATTGGGAGGCTAAACAGGTCCTACACCTTGCCCAAGGGTGCCCTGTAGGCTATCGGACGGAAGGAGCACCTTACTCTTCCTTTTGCTGATCAATTGCGTAGCACCAGCATTAGATCATAGAGCACAGAAAAAGGCCCACCTCACCTTTGCAGTGTGATGCCCACCTTTTTTGTCTTTATAATACTGAATATTCATTAATAGCTGTTCTTTCCCTTTTCTCCATCAACCTCAACCATTTAACTTCAGAGTACCTTGATGCTTTGATTGTAAAATTAAATAAGATCAATATGTTCTGAAAAACTCAGTCGGGTCAAACATTTAAAAAGAAGCCTGTTCCTTCCTTAAAAAAAATTGCTAAAAATATATATTTTAATTTAGGCCAGCATGGTTGGTGTAGCAGTTAGTGCAACACCTTCACAGCACCAGCGATCGGGAACAGACCAGGGCTCGAGTCCCTCCTGTCTGTAAGGAGTTTGTAAGTTCTCCCTGTGTCTGTGTAGGTTTTCTCCAGTTTCCTCCCACCATTCGAACACTTACCAGGGATGTAGGTTAATGGGATGTAAATTGGGCGGCACGAACTTGTGGGCCAAAATGGCCTGTTACTGTGCTGTGTGTCAACATTTAAAATTTAAGAAACTGGATGGTTTGGCTGCTTCCTCAAACAGTATTTTCAGCAGACCAGCTAATTGTTGCGAATTAGTGATACATGTAAAGCATGGTTTTTTTAAAAAATTACACATCCCTCATGACCTAAAGATAGAATTAAAAGAGCAAGAGGCACAACTTCCTGATCACGCATGCTTAAGCGAAATACAGGCTCATTTAACTTCTGAAGCTGCGTGCTAATGGAACAATCTATTCTTTGACATCTTTATACAGTTTACACTGGCTGGCAGCATTAACAATGGAAATCTGTCCTGAAGTAGCATTCATGCACCCATTTATTTAAAATAAATAACACCAAGTAACAGTAGAGAAACATCACCATAAGCAAAATATTTTAATAATTGAAAGCTAGAGCTGGGTGATTACACAACAATGTTCAACATGTGCGTTTTTTCTAAATGTACCCACCTTCAGCTCTATGAAATATAGCTAATGTTCCATCATTCAGAGCCACCAAAGCTCGCCCCTTCACATGTCTGCAAAAACAAACGCAAGGAGGTCTCTGCTTTTTCTCTATAGAGGAAGCTTCAAAATGCATCAATGCCCACTTAGACTAAAGAAGCACTTAAAATATCAAACAACCTTATTAAACGCTTTTCCAGGGCCAGCTACCACTTCCTGCATTAAATCATAGGTGCTTCCCTGAGTTTGTGTTTTGTACCCAGCTTCTCAACAGCACTGACAACTGGTATCAATACACTACAACAGGGATGGCCAAATATCTTTGGTTGGGGGTCACATAAAGAAATATATAAGGATTCATGGGTCAAACAATATCAAGTCTGGTAGTTTTCAATCAGTTACATGGCAAGAAAAAGTGTTTTCAGACCAGAAAACCCCTGTACCATCAAAAATTTGTTTTCTATCAAAATAACTGTACGACACTACTAAACAGTTTAACTGTTGACATTACAGTAGTTTATTGATGTGTTCACATATTACAGTAAGCATTTCAGTATCTGCTGCTCTTAAAATTTAAATAAATACAATAAAACACATTCAAAAAGCTGGGTGCAAAATAAGAACAGGAGAAAAGGTCAAAAAAGGGACAAGGCCGTCTCCAACACTCCTCCACAACTCTCAGTGAATACAGTTCATGGCCAAGTGTTCACCTTAATAATTATGATGCAATGTGTAAATTTTGATAGGCTATTAAAGTTAACGGATTCCTTGCAAATCAAACAAACACACTACCTCTTCTGTGAAAAAGCATTAATTTTCCCACCAAGTCCAAAATTTTTGGCACACCCTTGATATTTCTGTCTTTTCGGTTCTGCCATGTTTAACCAACTGAGGTAAATGTTTTTTTTTTAAAAAACGGAAGAAAATGTTTTCATCAATGAGTAACATTGCAACAGTTGGTTTGGTTGTTGTTCAAAATGGCAGTGACATCTAGTGTTGAAACTGAGAAATGCAATGTACAGACAATAAACTTATTGGGAGAGATTGTTCTAACAGGCCATATTGCATTTTATTTTAAAAACTCGCCCTGAGTCACTTTAAAATGGGCAATGGGCCACAGATGGCCCAGAGGCTGCAGTCTGGCCACCCCTGCATCAGTAGTGCTCCATATTTTGATAGAACTAGGTGGTATATCTATCTACTGGTATACACTCCCCATGAAATCAGTTCTCCACTGCATCAAGTCTGAAGTTCTTATCTAATTTCCAAATAAAATATATTTTTAAGTCAAAATCTTCTTTGTCATAACAGGGTTAGGACTGGCAAGCAGGAGAGGAGAGAAGGGAGAATAACCATTCCTGAAATGATTTGTTTAATGTAAGCAACTTACACAATGCTAAGGACTGCATCCTTCAGTTTGATGGTATGGAGGCACTTCTTCCAATTGGATACTGCAGAATGCACATAAAGGCTAACAAAAGGAGCAATACAGACAGGTTAAATCTTATATGTTACCATCATATCAAAAAACTATTGATCAGCAAGGATGGATTCCAACTCATTACAAACACGAGCAAAGATTAACTCACATGGCCCAAGTCAGAAGGTTCTGGGCTCAATTAAGACTTGAACACATAAGCTATTCTTACCTTTCGGGCATTCTTCATTGAGCCACCTCAATGCGATTTAATCTCTGATGGGTTTACCAGAGGCTTCCCTAGTGCCATGGACATTATCTATCGCACAGATAACAGTGCAGTAACATTATGATATATGGGATCTACTCACTAACATGTCCTTCTGCCACGTTCTCTCAACTGGTATTAACCCAAGTCTCCTATAGGCTTCATCTTATGAGAGACTTCTTTTCCTCTCACCTCTTCCCCTTCACTGCAACTCCAAATTTTCCTGGTAGCAATGAAGCATCAACTCCATTTCTTTCTCCACCGGGCTTCCAATGTTTTCTGCTTTTGCTGAAATACTTTGCTTTTCAAAGAATTTGATCTTAATTTTTATGATAATTTTTTTGCAAAGTGGCAGATCGACCACTGCCATCTTGACCTACCAGCCATTCTGTGCCCCGAGCCACATAGTAGGGGCTGCACTGGTGATTGATCCATTGGTGCGAACATTTGCTTCCTGTTCTGACTGCCCAGTATTCGGTTCTTCTTTGGGTTGTCCATTTCCCCTAAAATTTAAAAAAACACAGCATTTCTCACACTGCACAGCTTGGCTTTGTGCAAATAATATATTCCAGAGTCATTAAAATGAAGCTGTGTATAGAAAATCAAACATTACAAAATCTTCCCTGCAGCATGCATCCATCCAGATTTTAAATCCATTACAGTTATTAGATGGTGAATACATGCCTTTTTGTTTTGCATATGGTGCTATCAGCTTGCACAAAGTAAAAATTTAGATGAGACCTGTCCCCTGCTGCAGCAGCAAGGGTGGATACCACAATGCACCTGGCAGTGGGTTCCGTCTATGCAGAGCTTTCATGTACGTCTGTGAATGCATGGTATCGTCTGGCTACTCCAGTTTCCTCCCTTGTGCCATAGATGTTATGGTAGCTCCAAGTGGCAATTTCAAATTGCTCTTTGGTGTAGGGTACCAGAAAAAAAAGAATGAAAGGGATTTGAGGGGCCTGTGTTAGAGAGAAAAAGATGCTGGGGTACATGGAAATCAGAAGATCAAGGGGGGGGGGGGGGCCTGTGTAATTATAGATTAGAGGACAAAGATTACTGTTTACTGTGTACAGAAAGTATTTTAAGCAGGAGAGTGATGAAGGGTCATTATCTATCCCACAGATAACAGTGCAATAACATTACAATACAGTAAAATCCCTGTTATCTGGAATTCAAGCAACCGGCCAAAAAAAATTGCAAAAAATTAAATAGGTAAAAAATACAAAAGTCTAATTGGTTAGTTTGCAAATCATACAATCTCAAGCAAACAGCAAATTCACTTAATCAGCATCTACAAATCCACATAGGTGCCAGATTTTACTGTATTAGGTTATCTACTCCCATCTTTAGGCAGAAAAGCATATGCTCTGTAGCATATATTGACTATATTTTAAATTTTTGATTATTTCCAATTGTATTTTTAAGAACCATCGATCATTGCACAGCGCACTCTAAATGTATAAAGATTCCTAGTCCCGCTGTTCATTTTAGAAAGAGATATGCTATGACAACATTCACCATAACTATAATCTGTAATATAAATAGGTTGCAATGTAACATTTATATACTATGGTCTGAGATGGCTGTACAATGCACTCAAACCACCAAGCATCTGCTATTGAGCCTTTACCCCATTACCATGTACAAGCAGTGTCACAGTCTTTGATCTCATGACTAATGATCTAGTAATTTCCAAGCAGAATTTAATTTTCCGATATTTCAGTAAGCAGAGAAAATCTCTTGTTCCAAAACCAAGCATTTGAGTTGAACATGATTTAGTGACTCTAAAAATTGAAAAAACATTTGATCCACTATTTATTCCCTACACTGTTACACTAGAGTTTTTTTTGTTTCCACAAGCATTCCTACAGCTTTTTAAACAGCAGCGGCGATCGGGACCAGATCAGGGTTCGAATCCTGCACTGTCTGCCCTCAACCTAGAAGAGAATCCGAGTTTTTGCTTCATTGATAGCTAGACTAGCAATTTTGGTGAAATGGAAAGAATGTTTCATCTATTTGCATTCATTTATATCATGTCTTATTTAAGTTTGGAAAAAAAATCTAATATTAAAAATGCAAAGTCTGTATTTGATAAGATGTGGGACCTATTCATGAATTATTATCATAATCTGAGGATTTAAGTGGTGTGGATGCTCTAGGGATTCCCTGTCTGGGGGCCGTGATTCGATTCATATTTGCAATATATATTATAGATATCCTTATTTAGAGGGAGGGGGTAGATTAGAAGGGATTTTTTTCCTTTTTATTATTAAGACAAAGGGGGTTTGATTATGGATCATATCACAAAACAACTTGATCATATCAGAGAAGAATAAAATATCTTATATAAGGGAATTTTACATGTATTATTTGTATCATTTTTGTATTCAATACTTTTTGACGTAGTACAAGTTGTGATTTAATATTTTACTATAATTATAAAACGTGATGTCCTGAATGAAATAAGTTATGTAATAATTATGGTTATGTTTCTAATTTACAATTGATATGTGATATGCGTGATATGATTTGATTTATCATTAGTATATCTTGTGTAAAGAAAGGGTTTTTGTTAAACTCAATAAAAATATTTTATAAAGAAAGAAAGAAAATGAGTTTATATGTTCTCCCCGTGTCTGCGTGGGTTTTCTCTGGGTGTTACGGTTTCTTCCCACCCTTCAAAATGTACTGGGGTGTAGGTTAATAGGGTGTAAATTGGGCGGCACAGACTCTAAATGGCTTGTAACAGTGCTGTATGTTTACATTTTTTTCAAATTTAATGCTATTAATGATCGTGGCTTTAATTTTCCATTTTTTTCAACTTAATAAACACTAGAGCTATTGGCATCATGGACTAGGTCAGCCATTCTCAACTTTTTGTGATGGTTATGGCCCCCTTCCCTGTGAAGCAGTCAGGTTTTGGTTTCTTCCATGCTTCTCTCCTACCAACTACATAAAATATAAAATAAACTGTATGTGAGATGAAAACGAGGCTTTTTCTGAAATGCATTGTGGCCCCCCGGGGGGCTTTGGGCACCCATTGAGAATGGCTGGATGAATGGAGCCTGGAATTTTGACGAATGAAGTGAGTGCTAACAGGGTTTCTGCGCACAACTGTTTTTTTTGCACTTAGAGGCAATAGGCCCTTCTGGTGCATAAGCCTGCACCGTCCAAATACAGCTAGAGCAATTCCACATGTTATGGGGAGAACGTACAAAACCCTTTCAGCGCCAGATTTGAATCTTGGTCGCTGAAGTGGTACTGCTTTAACTGCTATGCTATCTGTGCTGCCCATCTGTAGAGTCCGCGGGGTTAAATGCAAGGCATCTTATCGGTTTTTAAATTTAAAAGTAGAATGAATCACAATAGCAGGCCCTATCAGCCCACAACCCCGTGTCTCCCAATTGACTTATAAACCCTGGTACATTTTGAACAGTTGGAGGAAACAGGAGTACCCAGAAGAAACCTATGCAGACCTGGGGAGAACATACAAATTCCTTAGAGACAGAGCCTGATTTGAACCCCAGTCTCGATTGCTGGCACTGTAACAGCATTGCACTAACCACTACGGTAACCGCGCCGTGTCTATAAGCAGTAAACAAGCCACGAACAGGGTTTGAACCTGTGCGGGCCAAACTTATTGAATTTCAAGTCCAACGCCTTAATCACACTATCTCAGCACTAAATTTAGACATCCAGGCTCTTTTGGCCCACAAGCCGTCTAATTGCACCCAATTGACCAACAACCCTCATATGATTTAACATGTGGGACAAATCCTGAGCACCCAGAGGAAACCCACGCAGACACGGAGAGAACATACAAAACTCCTGACAGTGTCTGATTTGAACCCAAGTCACTGGCACTGTAACAGCATTGCACTAACCACCGTGCTGCCCAACAAAACAAACTGCTGGAGGATCTCACAGGGTCGAGCAGGTGGGCAATGGACTATTTGCCTGGGTTTGCTTGTCCCTCCCTTCCTTTCACTTTATTTTTCCTGTTATCTCCCCTCTACACTTTCAGTCCTGGTGCAGGGTCTTGGCCTGAAATGTCAACCATCCCTTTTACTCCTGACCTGCTGAGTTCTTCCTTCAATTTGCATCTGCAATCTCTTGTGTCTACATCAGTTAATTAATTCTGTTAAATTCTCAACAAATAATTCTCAATTCGTGATACTGCTGCTTCTGTGATCAAGAAACAATTTGTTATAAATTCGGCACATTGAAAACACAATGGAAATAAATTGTAATTCTTGATTATTAAAGTGCAAAACAACTGTTACATTACTAACTCTAAACTTGACCCCACAGTGTGTGTGTGTGTGTGTGTGTGTGTGTGTGTGTGTGTGTGTGTGTGTGTGTGTGTGTGTGTGTGTGTGTGTACTCATGCACATGCGGCAAGTCCCAAACCATTACTGTTTACTCACGACTCTAAAAAGTAAAATCTTCAAATTGTTGTTCAAAAGCAATTATCAAGTATTTTGAAGCATAAGTCATCAGATCTCTTTAAAACTCACGAGATTCTTGTGGAGTTGTTTTCTGAGCAATGTTTCTTTATACGAGTGATTTTTTTTCATCTCTTGCATAGAGGTTACAGATTTCACAAAATCAGACACGAGTCTGACAAAGTAACCTTCACAATGGTTGTGATCCAGAAACAAGAATGACCTTGCTTTCTTTTACCCAGATTTGGGTCGGTCACAAGTGGTTATTTAAAATCCCACCGTAGCACTGCTCTGTCTCTCCCTCTCTCTCTCTTGAGCAAGAAAAGCAGCAAAGTGGCCATCCTTTTCAAAGCCACTGCAATTCTGTGTTCCTCCCTTGACAAAGAACACAACACAAACAGTACCTCTCTGGCCGCATTTCAAGCATCTATTGTTTTGAGTTTTCAATGGAGAACAGTCATAAGACTTTTATGACTGCTTACAGCTTTGAATTAGCAGTCACCCTGTCTTTTTAAGCAAACAGCCTTCCAGCAGAACAATGAATAAGCAGACAGTCTCCAAGATCTTCCAGCTGCCATTTCCAAGGATTCTCTGAGAGTGTAATTGTGTGTGTTTGTGTTTCTCTGTGTCTATACCAAAAAAAATAACTTTACTAAAAATATATATATTATGTACCTAAAGATTAATATTAGCACAACTCCATCACACCTACAAAACAAACTCACAGATATTAATTTCTGTGTGTCAGAGCCCATTGAATCAGGATTGTCTATTTTATGCTGTTCTACACAATCAATACTGCACACACCATCACCTATCTAGTCTATGCATCTCATTATATTTACAAATGATATAAAAGACTCATGAGAGGATGTGGAAGAGTGTGCCAGCAGGCATTTGCTCCAATTCAGCACCTTGTGCTACTATAGTACAATGTTTAATAAGACAGCTTTATCCACTTGATACTCTTCAATACCTTATGCATCCACTTCTGTGGAAGATTTTTGTTAACCTTACTGACCTACCAGTCTACTTATTTAAGTAAATGATTTCTCCTGTGAGAGAAATCTAGATCCAGGGGCCACAATTTTAAAATATGGGTTGGCTATCTAAGACTGATGAGACAACATTATTTCTTTTTTTTTCTCTCAATGGATTATGAATCTTTGGAACTTTCTTCCTCAAAAAGCAGTGACCTTGAATATTTTACGGCACAGAGAGGAGATATCAAAGGGTTAAATTTGGAATTATGAAGTCATAGTTACAATGGGATCAATGGTGACTTTACCAAATGGCAAAGCTGACCGAGAGGCCAAGTGACCTATTCCCTAATTTCGTGTTCTGAGACAATTAAATGCTTCATCTAATGCAACTAAACTACCAAGTTTAACAATGTGCACCCTTTCTTGTAAAGATGGATATCTGGGCGAGGAACCCACACCAGGCTGCGGGCTGCTGGAGAATGGTTCATGAGTACCAGGTATCGAGACAGAAATTCAAAAGGATGCTGAGGGCAGGGAGAGTTTCTGAAGGGCCCTGGGTGCCGAAGGCTTTCTTTTCAAGTCGGAGGTTTGAATCTGGTCTCGGGTCGCCAATGGTTTGAAATGAACTGGCGTTTGGTGAGGTTGCAGAGGCTGTGGGAGTGCTGGAGACAAATCCCTGGACACTCAGTGACTCCCTTTCTCTGACTGTAAGGGGCACCGGGCAATCTTTGTCTGCTTATGGCAGAGTAAAAGCAAGTTTGTGTGATATTACTGTGGAGGAACACTCTATTACAGTCATTGTACTGGTTGGCCCTCCTCTGATAACAGTAACTCCCCCCCCCCCTTCAGGATTCCTAATAAACGTGGTATCGCTCAATCCCCTCTTTTGGTACTGCCTTGGAATCGGGCCAACAACATGTAAGATATAACTAAGTTTACAGCAATTAAGGCCTATTAATCTCGACCTCTGGTCTGTCGGGTCTAATTGATAGCGCTACAATTACATTTCTGTTTTATTTTTGGCAATAAATAGTATCTGTAAATACACTTTACCATTCCATAACCATTAAGCCTCCTCACTGCATAGATTTTTTGTAGTGTATGGGGCAAAGAAATGTTTCCAAGGGATTTCCTCTCTTTTCTCACAGATTTCCAGAACACCATTCCATGGCTAAAAGATACAGCAAATTGGCAATGTGTAGCTACTCATTGATGCCAACTCAGTGCACGGGCATTATGGTCTGATTCTAGTTTTAATTTTTGTTTTCCCCTCTCCAATAAACATTTGGCAGCAGGCATGTACCCACATGCAATGGATGAGAACCAAAATAGTTTCTTGGGAGATCAGAGACATGAAATTTTTCACTTACTTTCCACAGCCATTTGGATCAACCTTTGCCTGTAACTAATATTCTTTTCTATACAAATGGGCATTAAAATTACACGTTACCTTACTCACTTCAAACCACTTCTCACTGGTTTCCTTTACCGAATGATACATTAGGGTGTCCACGTCCATCACCTTTACCTGCGCTGAGCTTGGTTTTCTGTCCGTGCAGAGTCTGTGAACACGTGCTCTGTGTAGGCACTAGGCCGTGCTAATGGCGGCTCTGCACCAGATGAACCATTCCCTGTGGCCTCCGTTGCTTCAGTTGCTTCTTCAGCTGATTGCGTTTGGTTAACCCTCCCGCCTTTAAGGGAAGCCATATCACCTATGGGTAGGATAGGCACTGTTGAGAATCTGTCATCTGAAGTAAAACATGAAAATCTGCAGACACTGTGGTTGAAGTCGCTATATAAAGGGCGCTGCTTGACCTGCTGAGCTTCTCCAGCTTTGTGTTTTTACATCATTAATAACCATCCCTTATGTCCATTTTAAATGATTTTTTAACTGCTTTGCATCAAAAACTGAATGAAACGGAGTCACATCCAGAAAGGAATGAAATCAAAAGAGCAATAAAGCAAAACACTTTTTCTTTTTTGCTTTTTTAAATTCAGTTGTTACTCACTTTGTCCTTTGTCAGATGTTGGGGTATCACTCCTAGATGTGCTGTGGCTCCGGGGAACATTGCACCTGGTTGCACATCCCACTAAAGTAATTCCTGCTAACACCCCTTCTGCTCCACTGGAGTCATCTGGATTCAAGTCTCCTTCCAAAAATATCTCTCCTGCAGGATAGTCACTCTCACGAGCAGCTGATACAGAAGTAGAAAAAGAATAGTCTCATCACGGTGTTTAATGTAACCAAACTGTGCGGGGCCTGCCACTTTGCACCCACTTCATGGGATTCAGGAACCTTTAAAAAAGTTTCTCGTCAGTCAAAATTTCCACCTCAAAAATTTCAAGAATGGGTGAAACAGGATAAATGTTTACAATGCAGTTGCTTTTAATAATCTGGGACCAAAGTTTACGCGGATTCATTCATGTGATGTGGACAACACTGCCATCTGGTGCCCAAACCTAGTTGCCAGAGAACAAACAAGGGACAGCAGAGAGCAGAACCTGGAGTACCACACAATCTGCCAGAGGAACTCAAAAGGGGTGGGAAAAAAAAATGATCAGACCCTTCATCAGTCATCCGGCTCAACATTTCCAGTTCAGGATGGGGTGCACTGGGGAATGTTTACAGGAGTAAGCAGGGTGCTGTTCAAGCAGATCATTTGGTCTTAGGCACATTGAGCTTCTTGAGTTAGACCTGCATTCACACCAGTAAATGACGTCATGCCCTTGAATTTGTCCTGGCAGATAAGAAAATAGTGCATGTTAGAAAAAGCTCATCTCAAAGATGTTAACACTAATTCCTGGGTGAAAGCTAACTGAGGGACTCTTCTGGGAAGATCTGACCTGTATAATATCCTGGCAAGCAGATTTATTAGAGCTGTCAGGGTTTAAACTAGTTTGGCAGGGGGGGTGGGAACCAGAATGTGAGTGTAGAGAATAGGAAGACAATGAAAAGAATGATGCAACGCGTTGTGAATTTGTGAGGAAGGGATAGAGAGAGAAGAAAGTATAAACGTAGACAGTTGGAGGTTTTAAAAAAGTGTCTAATTCAATTTCAATGCAAGGAATATTAGGAATGAAGGAGATGAACTCAGAGCAGTGGTTCTCACTTTTTCTTTCCACTCACATATCACTTTAAGTAATCCCTATGCCCTGTGATTAGTAAAGCATTGTTTCAATTGATGATATGCAAACATTATACCATGAGTTATTCCATATTTGTACTTCAACTGTTCAAATGTTAATAAATTATTTCCCAAAAAACAATTTTCTATTCTTTTAATTCCTTTTCGCTCCCATTCTCTAAAGGAAAGGTTATCTATTGTGAAAGGGATTAGCTGATTTTGCATCAATAATAATTTTGTTATTTGATCATTTGTTTTTTTCCTTTCTAAGTGGATCTTCTTCCATATATTGAGTAAATGATGCAGTACTGGTGAGCTTTTATATTGCACCAGCTTTTCATTCCACTTATAAAGTATATGTTCCAGTACCTTCTCCCCTATTTTATCTCGCTCTATCTTAGTCCAATCTGGTTTTTCCCTTGTCTGATAAAAATCTGATAAATACCTGAATTGTGCTGCTCTATAATAATTTTTAAAGTTTGCTAACTGCAAACCACCTTGGTTGTACCTCTCTGTTAATTTATCTAATGCTATCCTCGGTTTCCCCCCTTTCCACAAAAATTTCATATTTTATTCTCTTTAGTTCATTAAAGAATTTCTCTGTTAAGGGAAGTGGTAATGAATGAACTAAGTATTGTATCCTTAGGAAGACATTCATTTTAATGCAATTTACCCTCTCTATCAAAGTTAGCGGTAATTCTTTCCAATGTTCTGAGTCTTCCTGCAATTTCTTTATTAGTGGCTACTAATTTAATTTGTACAGGTGGCTTAAATTATTATCTAACCTAATACCTAGGTATCAGATTGCTTGTGTTTGCCATTTAAATGGTGATTCTTTTTTAAATTCTGTATAATCCACATTACTCATTGACATCACTTTCATTTGCGTTGATCTTGTACCTCGATATTTCTCCATACTCCAATTTCTTATGTAATTCTTTTATTGATATTTCTGGTTGTTAAGTATACTATGATGTCATTTGCAAATAAACTGATTTTATACTCCTCCTTTATTTTTATCCCTTTTATGTTCTTTTCTTATCAGTTCTGCCAATGGTTCTATTGCTAAAGCAAACAGTGAAGAAGGTAATGGACATGCCTGCCTAGTTGACCTAATTAATTTAAATTGGTTCAATACATATCCATTTACTGTTACTTTCGCCAATGGTCCATTATATAATGATTTAATCCAATTAATGTATTTTTCTGGTAGATTGAACCTCTGTAATACTTTGAATAAATACTACTCTGTTAGTTTTAGGGTAATTTTAGGGAAGAGCAAGGAAGGGCCTAAAGTTGAGGTTCTGGATTGGAGAAGGAATAAGAAGGGATTTGGGGAGTATTGAGTGGGACAGGATATTTTCAGGTAAGGATGTAAATGAAAAATGGAGGATATACAAAAAAGAAATTTTGAGGGTACAGAGTATATATGTCCCAGTGAAGATCAAAGGAAAGGCTGGAAGTCATAGGGAGGCTTGGTTTTCGAGGAATATTGGAAATTTGGTTAGGAGAAAAAGGGAGGTGTACAAGAGGTATAAAGAGCAGGGAGCTGAGAATTTGAAGGAGGACTACAAGGAGTGTAAAAGGAATCTTAGGAAAGAAATTAGAAAGGCCAAAAAAAGGCACGAAGAGGCTTTGGCAGACAGAGTAAAAATAAATCCAAAGGGTTTCTATAGGTACATTAAGAGTAAAAGATTAGTGAGGGATAAAATTGGACCCCTTGTAGATAGAGAGGGTAGGCTGAGTGAGAAGTCAGAGAAATGGGGGAAATTTTGAATGATTTCTTTGCCTCGGTATTCACTAGGGAAAAAAAATATTGAACCAGTTGAAGTAAAGAAAAATAGTGGGGAGGTCATGAAGCATATAAGGATAACCGAGGAGGCAGTGATGGCTGTGTTGAAAATGATAAAGGTGGATAAATTTCCGGGACCGGACAAAATATTCCCAAGGACACTCAGGGAGGCTTGTGGACAGATAGTGGGGCCATTAACAAAGATATTTAGGATATCACTGGCCAAAGGATTGGAGGGTGGCGCATATGTGGTTCCGCTGTTTAAGAAGGGGTCCAAATGTAAACCTGGAAATTATAGGCCCGTGTGTCTGACGTCTGTGGTGGGCAAGTTGATGGAAAGTGTTCTGAGGGATGGTATTTACAAATATTTGGAGGTACAGGGATTGATAGGGAGTAATCAGCATGGTTTTGTCAGGGGTAGATCATGCTTGACAAACCTGATTGAGTTTTTCGAGGGGGTTACAAAAAAGGTTGATGAAGGGAAAGCTGTGGATGTTGTCTATTTAGACTTTAGTAAAGCTTTTGACAAAGTTCCCCACAGGAGGTTAGGAAAAAAGGTGGAGGTATTAGGTATAAATAAGGAGGTAGTGAAATGGATTCAGCAATGTTTGGATGGGAGGTGTCAGAGAGTAGTGATAGAAAATTGTTTGTCCAATTGGAGGCCAGTGACTAGTGGAGTTCCTCAGTGATCGGTCCTGGGTCCACTATTGTTTGTTATATATATTAACGATCTGGAAGTAGGGGTGGAAAATTGGATAAGCAAGTATGCGGATGATACAAAGATTGGTGGTGTTGTGGACAGTGAGGAAGATTACCGTAGATTAAAAGGTGATTTAGGAAGGCTGGAGGTGTGGGCTGAGAAATGGCTGATGGAATTTAATACAGATAACTGTGAGGTGTTACATTTTGGAAAGGCAAATCTAAATAGGTCATATGCATTA
Organism: Narcine bancroftii; assembly: GCF_036971445.1. Classification (NCBI taxonomy): domain Eukaryota; kingdom Metazoa; phylum Chordata; class Chondrichthyes; order Torpediniformes; family Narcinidae; genus Narcine; species Narcine bancroftii. The sequence continues at coordinate 16,433,717 of NC_091480.1, forward strand.
AATGGTAGGCTATTGAGATGTGCAGAGCAACAAAGGGATTTAGGAGTTGTGGTAAATAGTACCCTCAAGGCTGATACTCAGGTAGATGGTGTGGTGAAGAAGGCATTTTGAATGTTGGCCTTCATAAATCGGAGTATTGAATTCAAGAGTAGGGAGGTTATGATGAAATTGTACAAGGCATTGGTGAGGCCAAATTTAGAGTACTGTGTACAGTTATGGTCACCAAATTATAGGAAAGATATAAACAAAATAGAGAGAGTGCAGAGAAGGTTCACGAGAATGTTGACAGGATTTCAAGGTTTGAGTTGCAGGGAAAGGTTGTGCAGACTAGGGCTTTTTTCTCTGGAGCGTAGAAGATTGAGGGGGGACTTGATAGAGGTGTTTAAGATTTTAAAAGGGACAGACAGAGTAAATGTGGATAGGCTTTTTCAATTAAGAGTGGGGGAGATTCAAACTAGAGGGCATGGTTTAAAATTGAAGGGGGAAAATTATAAGGGGAACATGAGGGGAAATTTCTTTACGCAAAGGGTGGTAGGGATGAGGAATGAGCTTCCGGCAGACGTGGTTGAGGCGGGATCATTGGTTACATTTAAGGAAAGACTGGATAGTTACATGGAGAGGACTGGAGGGGTATGGACCGGGTGCTGGTCAGTGGGACTAGGAGGGTGGGGATTTGTTACGGCATGGACTAGTAGGGCCGAACTGGCCTGTTCTGTGCTGTAAGTGGTTATATGGTTACCCTGTCAAAAGCTTTTTCTGCATCTAAAGCAAGAGCCAATGTTGGCGTCTTATTTCCTTGAACTGCATGAATTAAATTAATAAATTTACAGACATTATCCACTGTTTGTCTTTTCTTAATAAATCCAGTTTGATCTTGTTTTACTATTTTTGGTACACAATCGGCCAATCTGTTTGTTAATAATTTTGCTATTATCTTATAATCTGAATTAAGTAGAGATATTGGTCTATATGATGTTGGTGTTCGTGGATCCTTCCCCATCTTTGGTATTACTGTAATTACTGCTGTCTTACATGAATCTGGCAAGTTTTGTGTTTCTTCTATCTGGTTCATTACTTCCAGGAGAGGAGGAATTAATATTCTTTAAGTGTTTTATAGAATTCTATTGGGAATCCATCCTCTCCAGATGTTTTATTGTTTGGCAGCTTTTTTAATATATCCAGTAAAGCATTGCTTAAGGTGGTATGTGGGGAGAAAGAAAAAGTTTTAAAACAACTGTTTTAAATCACACCTAATTGACTCGTTATGTGCATGGTTTCATAACTCCAAAGGAAATGGGCCAATGACAATTTTTCTCAAGCAAAATATTTCATTAACATTTGGGTCTAGAGCAGTGATTCTCAACCTTCCCTTCCCACTCACATACCACCTTAAGCAATCTCTTACTAATCACAGAGCACCAGATGGCATAGGGATTACTTAAGGTGGTATTGCCTCAAACCGTGCATCTTGGCGCCTCACAGTTCGGCGGGCAGCAACCTCCTTTGAAGAAGACCACAGAGCCCACCTCACTGACAAAAGACAAAGGAGGAAAAACCCAACACCCAACCCCAATCAACCTATTTTCCCTTGTAACCGCTGCAACCGTGTCTGCCTGTCCCACATCGGACTTGTCAGCCACAAACGAGCCTGCAGCTGACATGGACATTACCCCTCCATAAATCTTCGTCCGCGAAGCCAAGCCAAAGAAGAAAGAAGATATGAGTGGAAAGAAAAAGGTTGAGAACCACTGACTGAGAGCATGGATCAGCTCACGGAATTCCATGCTGTGCTGTACAGGGACTTGGGTGGCGGAAGGATAGGATGGGCTGATGCAGGTTTAGGTGTTTTAAAAGGAATAGAAAATAAGAAATGAGGGGCAGGGAGGGGGAGTAGCATTACTGGTCAGGCGAAGTATCACGGCTGTAGAAAGGGAGGACACTGTAAAGCACTGGTTCGTAAACTTTTTGGGTGTGTACCCCCTTGGCCTCCAGACCACATCCCAAGTGCCCCCACCCCAATATAACTGCACTGGGTGGGGGGGGGGGTGGGTAGTGGCGGCATCGAAGGGGTGTAGTGGCAGTGCTGAGCATGATGGGGGGGGGGGTTAGTGGTGACGCTGAGATGGGGGTGGTGGCAGTGGTGAAAGGGTGGTAGTGACGCCAATTCAACATGGCGTCCACTGAGACCAGTTCTCGCGAGAACGCCTTAGTCCCATTTATTTTGTTCGCTACTGCCATCCCGAGTCTGGCCATAAAAATTATTGCACTGGCTTCTTCATTAAACTTTGCAGCAAACTGAATAATAACAAGACGGAAGGTTCACACCGCCCCCTTTTCACTCACCGCCCCTTTGGATTTGGATCTTTCCACTGCCCATTGGGGGGTGGCAGCGCCCACTTTGGGAATCACTACTGTAGAGGAAACGTCTACTGAGTCGTTGTGGGTGAGAGTCAGAATTAGAAAGGGAACAGTCACTGTACTGGGAGAAGTCTAAAGGCCCCCAAATAGCCCTTGGGACACCGAGGAACAGAGAAGTAGGCAGATTTTGAAATGGTGCAGAGATTACAGGGCTGTTGTCATGGGCGACTTCTACTTCTCTATTGTTGACTGGCATTTGCTGACTGCAAGAGGGAAAGATGGGACAGAATTTGTCAGGTGTGTCCAAGAAGGATTCCTGACATAGTATGTGGAACAGCCGACCAGAGAAGGGGCTAAACTGGCTCTAGAACAGAGTAATGAACCAGGTCAGGTGACAGACCGCCTGGTGGGGGAGCATTTCCGTGAAAGTGACCACAACACCCTGAGCTTAAGCATAAATGTGGGCAAGGATAAAATCAGACAAAATGGGAAAGTGCTAAATTGGGTAAGGGCTAATTATGATGGGATGAGCCAGGAACCTGGGAGAGTAAATTGGGAACAGATGTTCACGCAGACAGGATTAATCACCTCTACACATGGGAACAGATGTACTCCAAGTGATCACCAAAGCAAGTGCTGTTTAAAATGAAATTGATTTAAAGAGAACTACATCAGAGAAATACTTGTTCACACAGTGTTTGTAAACAAGAACATTCAGTTGCACTGCTTTTTGAGCTCTAACCAGTGTTATCAAACTTGGTTTCCCTTATATCTCTCCCCACGTCTCCTTTCCTCTTGTGCTGTATCCCTCTTTCCTTTTCCCTCTGTTGCCTTTGCCCCAGCTCTGCTTCCACAGAACCAAAATCAAACACATCTTTTTCCAGTCAATTCTCCCCTTTGCTCTCTCATGTCCCATCCACATCTAATTTACACCTGTATTCTGTTGGTCTGTACTTATCCTCCTGCCCTTGCCCTTTCTTTCCTTCCCCCAGCCTTTTAATTCTATTAAATCTTAATGTAATACAATTTATTTTTTTAAAATATAATTTAATTTAATAAAGCCTGTCTGTTTTTTACTCATATCTTGAAGAAAGGCTTGGGCCCGAAACTTCTTTATCTCCGATGGACAATGAAAAATCTGCTGAGTTCCTCCAGCATTTTTACTGCAATCTCAGCGTCTGCAGACTTTCTGGTTTCACTCTGTTATCAAACTTGAGCAGGCTCAAGGCATTCAGGAATTATAAAAATCAGAGGAAGGGTAGGTATTACCTAACTACAAGTCCCTTTTGTTTATAACCATACTATATAATATATTGTTTTCTGCATCAATAACAAGCTGTTGCTCCAGCTGTCCTCAGTGAGTAGCCTTGCAATTGGTCACGGATTTTGTACTGCTGCCTGAAGATAGAAGCTTGCTTACCTGGGATGCTAGTAATACACAGAACATGAGCATTGCACACTATAAACTGGTCCATAATGGTGCCGGGCTGATTGGCATCAATAATCACTATTTTACTGGTGGAATGTGTACTGGTGCAAATCCATACACGGCTGGATACGTCCTCTGCACTGTGGACCTGGGAAAGAAATCACAAAATTTGCAAAAATCTGCTTACCCAGATGCACCACAGCATAATACTAGCCTGGGGGGGGGGCTTTAGTTAAAAACCACTACAGACTGACAACCGATATTTACATTTGGATGACACAATTATAACAGCAGGAGCATCAATGTAGAATTGCTGGAACTTGCAGTTCCTAAGAATAAGGTGGAAGGTGTACAATTTCTTACCAAATTTGTTAATCAGTGATGCCCACTTAATATCAACAGACAATGGTTTACATTCGTAGCATTACTAGTGCAGTGTTCCTTTCCTCCACCACCTTGTGCAGATCATAACATTATCTGGGAATACAGCTTTGGATTGTTATCCCAACCAGCGCAGTATCTCGTTTACCTTCTTGTTTTTGTCAGGAGAGCTGTGGCTGCTGGTACTTTTGGCATCTTTTTCAGCATTGGAGGTCAAGGGGTCACAGCTGCGTGAGCGACCCAGTGCGTTCCCATTGTCCATGCGCTGCGGTTTCCAGCCAGTCAAGTCCACGCCAGCAGCGCACCAAAGCTGTGAGAGTGTAAATGCAACAAGAGTTAGCCAAGGCCAAACTCACATTCAGTACAGGAAACATGGGGAACATCTTAAGGCGGATTTAAAATATGGGTGAAAGATGAGAAATGTAAGGGGTGAAATGTGGAAGTCTGCAGACACTGAGATTGTAGTAATAACACACAGAAATACTGGAGGAACTCAGCCGGTCTAGCAGCATCCATAGGAGATGAGCAAGGAAAGATGATGAATGCAGTCCAATTATCCCAAAAAATAATAGTTCCAAACTCAATGCATCCCAGAAATTCTGAGTAAAAGCATGAAGGAGTTTGGATTGAAACCAGCTCAAATTCAAAAAATACAACCTCCCTTTTCTCTTAATTTATGGTTACCTTCATGGTTGGATCTTTTGCAACCAAAGGACGACAGTAGACAGGAATAGGGACATTCTTCATGCGATTGTCTTCCTGGCTGCCATTAGGACTCAACTAGAGTAGGAACAAGATCAACGTAACCTTTTTAGTGAAATACACACAAAAAAAAAACCCTGTATCCAGCTCTTACAGGGATTGGTAGATACTGGATAAGTGAATTTTCTGATTGCTTGAGACTGCACGTTGCGTGATTAGCGAACTGACTGCTGAGGACGCCAATTTTAAAACTTCGTATTTTTTTAGCTACGGCATTTATTTTTTGTGATTTTTTTGCTGGTTGCTTTAGTCTACGGTGGCTTGAATTCTGGATAATGGGGATTTTATTATAATTGTATTATCGCAATGTTATGATGTATGTCATAACGTCCAATATTTAATATTCCTTTCTAATGTTTGTACATCATTGTTATTGATGACAGCACTGGTTGTGAAAATGAAGGTTATATGACAGCACTTTGCGAGGTTCATCCCTTCATGCCTGCAAGCAGCCATCTACTATGACTGCCTGAGAAGCTGAAGCCTTCTACAAAGTTAATTAAGAAAACTTCAACATTTTTTTTTAAAGGATGTACAGCACAGAAACAGGCCCTTTTGGTCCACAAGACTGTGCCACCCAATTACACCTGTGGTACATTTTTGAATGGTGGGAGGAAACCCACAAAGACATGGGGAGAATGTACCAACTCCTGACAGACAACGCGGGATTCAAACCCTGGTCCCATTTGCTGGCACTGTAACAGCATTTCACTAACCATTACACTAACCATGATTTAATATGACATTTTCAACATTTTTTTTCCTGACTATAAAAAACCACAAATTAATTCTGAAAACTTTATGCCTTATTATATGATGTCTATCAAACATTTAAATTGTGTTTTAAGCTATATTCACTGCTTTTCAATTCTGTTGAGCAATAAAAATATTCATGCACATTAAGCTCAAATCAGAATATTATTTCAAACTATTGGGGTTTGGATGTAATGAGCTCAATTTTTTTTCTGACATGTACATAATAATATTTCCTCTGGTGTCCATACAATATTCCAAAAACCAGAGATACATTTTATTTCCTGGATTTCCATCCATGATAATTCTTCAATAAAGTTCAACATGGTTCATCACAAAACTTTCTCTGAAAGCCAGACATCTTCTAAGGCTAAGATGGGACTAAAAGTGGTATTACATGCAATACAGATTGCTTGATTACACTGCTCAGCTTTCTTTGATACAACTAAAGCCAATTGTAAAATCCAGCCCATTAACGTGATCATGCTGTAGTTGAGAATAAAATGGTCTATAGGGAATTTTTTCCCTATAGAGAAAATGTTTTGAATTAATCTGCATGGAGAAAAAAATAATTCATAAATTTACTCGTTAATAAGTTTATTTTTTCTGCTCCTGTTTCTTCACATATGCACAAATGGCTCAGCTTTGTGTTACAGTGACCTGTTTTCTAGGAATGCAAGCCACCCCCATCCATTAACGTGGATTCTAAGCCCTTTTCTTGCTGATCAACAAATTGGCCCATTGACTGCAACAGGGTAAAGAAGTCAAGGGATCTTCCAAAGAAGAAAATAATAGCAAAAGCACAATTCTAGTCATATGGTTACAGACAACCTGGTTCATGACATCACAATATACATGTGAGAGCGAGAAGGCAGGGAGATAGTATGAGGTTCAAATCCATCAGACCTCACTAAAGAAATAGCAGTTCCTTTAGACTAGAGCGGTATAATCTAGCAATCTCCGTTGCATAAAATTGCAATTTGTTCTATCATTTTTTGTCCTATAATCCAGTGCCAGTCGTAAACTTTTAAGAGGGTGTTCCTCTTGATACAATCTTGTTAATATTTTTCTATCGAAGTTACAAGAGAATGCGAGATCCTTAAAGCACTTGTATTCTAATATCAGAAGCAAAACACTGCAGATGCTGTGATTATAGTAAAAACAGTAAATGCTGGAGGAACAGCTGGTCTTGCAAATTCCATGGGGAGTAAAGATACATTATTGATATTTTGGACCTGAGCCCTTCTTCAAGGTAAACTAAGTTATTTGCTCACACCATGAAGAAGGGCTCAGGCCCCGAAAAGTCAGTAATATATCTTCACCTCCTATGGACGCTGCAAGGCCAGCTGAGTTCCTCCAGCACTTAAAGGTGCACGATCCTTTATCCGGACACCTAAAATCTGGAAAGCTCCAAAATCCGGCAAGTGGGGACCGGCGGTTGGGGGAGGCGGCCGAGGGAAAGCGGCCATGCGGCCGATGGTCCGGCGGTCGGGGGAAGGCGTCCAGCAGCTGAGGGATGGGCGGTCGGGGGAGACAGCCAAGGGACCAGCGATTGGGGGAGGCGGCTGGGCGGTCGAGGGACAGGCGGTCGGGGGAGGCGGCCGAGGGACCGGTAGTTGGGGGAAGATGTCTGGCGGCTGAGGGACCGGCAGTCGGGGGAGGCAGTCTGGGGGGACAGCTGAGGGACCGGTTGTCGGGGAGGCGGCCGAGGGACCGCGGTCGGGGGAGATGGCCGTTGGGGGAGACTGCCATGCGGCTGGAAGGGGGTGGGGGTGGATAGGCAGCACAATTTGGGTGGGCTTTCCGAAATCTGGAAAAATCTGAAATTCAGAACACAGTCCCCCAAGGGTTCCGGATAAAGGATCGTGTCCCTGATCTGTGTACTTTTAATATCAGAAGCAACTACTTCCTAGCCAGTTTACCTCTCTACACTAAAATTGTGCAGTAGCTTGTTGAGGTCGTGGTGAACTGAACTCTTACCTGTTTGTACTTTGCGGGGAGGCTCCAGCCACAAGCCTGTAGTCGTCCATCATCATTCCGGACGTGATCCCTCACCTGACGGTACTGCTCACGTTTTAACTCTCGCCGAGCATTGGATGTGCAATCGCTGCAAGGAAAACCAACAATTACTTCACTGTTTAAGCTGGAAGAATGTGTCTTCGAATGTCATGAAAGAATGGTAATCCATGTGGTTGCAGATTTCAACAAACTCTGAACTGCAAAATTTTTGTTTGTAACTTGCAAGTCCCAAATAACAGCACAAGCAATGATGTGTCCCTCCTGACTGACCTGCCAGTCATCGAGATCATGGTTGATCCTCCTCCTCTAAACTACTGGTACTTTGAAACACAATTCCTATATCCACCAATTTTCTTTTGGTTTACACATCTGTCTTCACCTTCATTGCAACAAGAGTTTTCTGTAGAATATTCAGGTTTTATGACAAAAGATTTTGATGAGAGGTCATTGATCTAATCTCCACAGACTGATTTGTTTCCAACATTTTCAGATTTTTTTTCTTAAGATTGTAAGTGTTGCTGCATTTTGCTTTGGTTTCAGTCTCTTTAAAATTAATCTTACCACTCCAAATTAAGCATCAGGAATCTGAAGTACCCAGCCAGGTATATTTGCAATGCCAAAATTATGCCAGGGAGCATCTGCTGAGCATCTTGGTCTCAGCAGTATACAATCAAGTATAAATCCACTGAGACTTTCTTGTCCAAAATTTATATGAAAACATTCATACAGCGCAGCACCTTTGATAGGCAACTGGGAAGTTTTGGTACAGGGCAAATAAGCGCACCTCCCAATACAATTTGATTAATGAAACATTAATTAACACTGAAGATTCCGAAGCACAAAATGGCAGAATTTTGAATTTAATGTCAAATCATGTACCGAGCTGCAAAATAAAAGTGAAACAAATGTGAATTAAATGTGATAAAAGTGATATAAAGTAATTTTTTAATGTCTACAAAAATAATTAAAATCTGAAGGAATTATTTTGTGTAAACTTTAATAATTAAGCCATTGTTATGCCTTTCAAAGTGCTCTGATACATTGTGGATTAAGGACAACAACTTAAGAATGCAAAGTCAAAGAGCAAAGTGCCCTTTTTTTTTAAATAGGAAAATGAAGTACTGCAAACAGCAACTTCCACTGTAAATCCCATTTTAGTGTTCATTCCTGAGAGCGCAATGGCCTAACTATTATTCCCAAGGCAAAGTCTGCCCCATTAACATTTCCCCAATCCTTTGATATCACAATCACCCAAACCTCAATCTCCGCCACCACCCGCCACAGGCAATATGCCATCTCTCCGATGTGTACAGCTTCTACCCTTATTCCCCTTTCAAATCCCCACCCATTTCCCTGATGAAGTCCAAAAAGGGGCAGTGAGATCAGGGGATGTGGGAAGAGCGAGGCAGTGGAATCATTGTGGGAACTGATACAGCGTTGTCGGAGACACTGAAAATTCAAAATAGAGTATGGATTCAAATCATCATAGCTTCGAAAAATTGTGTCAGATCATCGTAAGTTGGGGACTAACTGTATAAGAACATAGGAGCAGGAGTTGGTATCTGTCCCATCAAGCCTGCTCCACTATTCAATTAGATCATGGCGGATCTGATGATAGGTTCATCTCCACCCACCTGCCTTTTCCCCACATCCTTCAATTCCCCTACAACATAAACATCTATCCAACCTTGTCTTAAATATATTTGCTGAGGTAGCCTCCACAGCTTCAATTGGCAGTAATTCTACAGATTCACCATCCTCTGGGAAAAGCAGTTCCTCCTCATCTCTGTCCTAAATCTACTACCCTGAATCTTGAGGCCTTGTCCCCAAATTCTGTTCTCCCCTACCAATGGAAACAACTTACCTACCTCTATCTTATCTATGCCTTTCATAACTTTATACATTTCTATAAGATTGCCTCAATCTTCTAAATCCCAGCGAGTATAGTCTCCATCTCTCCAAATGTCTTTTGAATATTGTAATTGCAACTGCTTCTTTAGCTTCCACTGGCATCTTCCCTTCAGGTGAAAAAAATGTTAACCTCAGGTCCTTCCCCCTCTCATCTTAAACCTGTACCCTTGAGATCTATAATCAACTATCCAAGGATGAAGACTGAGGATTCACTTTATCCACGCCCCTCATGATTTATAAACGCCAACTTCCTACATTTAGAACTGCAGAACATGGTACTCCAAGTGTGATCTCACCAATATCTCGTACTGCTGAATCATGAGATCCTGTACACTTGACCTGCCAAATTTCGCAGAAGGCAAGAAGCTTTTCAAGAAATTCCTCCCTTAATGGGAGTTTTCAAAAAACTCCAAAACCTCAATGTTTTAGTACCTGCAATGAACTATTGATTTATTTTGCAAGGCCATGCAACGATCACCAAGTTCTATCATCTTGAGAGTGACAAATATTACAGCCACTCTTAACAATAACCATTACAAAGTCTTGCAGGTATGTATGGAGGGACAAGAATACCATTTGAATGTTTTGGACAGATTCAAAAATAGACTGTGTGGTAACCTTTGTAGTTGCTGGCGAGCTCGATACTCCTGATTTATGCCCATGAATTTTAACTCTGCGAAGTTGAAGTCAATTCTCTCCCAAATTACTGTACATTAATTTCACTGAAATGGGCACATGTGATTGCTCATTATTTAGATCTGCAGTTGTTGGGCTATTTTGAAAAGCATTCCAGCTATTCAACATCAATAAACGTAAAATGAACAAACAACTGGTGAGCAAATCTAGTGTCAGGCCAGGCAAAAAGCAATTGGAGATCCTATTGTAAGAATACAAAAAGCTTGCTTCCAACACCTTGAAGGGTTTTGCCCTTAAAAAGTGATGATGTTTTGTACAGTATTTTAAACATTGTCCCTAGACTTGAACAAAATTTTAGTCCCAGGCAACCAAGTGGTATCTTTTGTCCAGGGAGCAGAGGCGACCACAACAAATTGTGGTGAAGACACAATTAAGTGCAACACCTCACCTCTGAAGTAAACCAAATCATTCTCTATCTTATGAAGTTTCCAATTTTCCCACCTCTATCTTACTGGAAAGGATAGTAATGAACATCGAATGCAAGTCCACTGACTCCCACAGCCATTTTGATTACACCTCCCTCCATCCTGCTTCCGACAAGGACTGTACTTCTTCCAGTTTCTCTTGTATTGACAACAATGCCTTTCATGCCACCGTTTCCAAAATCTGTTCCATTTTCCTCAATAGAGGTTTTCCCTATTTCACAGTTAACAGGTTGCTCTCTGCAATTCTGCTTCCAACACCACCACCACACCCCCCCGCCCCCACTCAGCCAGAAATGGGATGTGGCTGCTCTCATGCTCTTCTTCCGCATTCCTCTGTAATCTCTGCATTTTCAATGTGATATTATTGTCAGCCTCATCTCCTCCTCCTTCAGCATTCCAAAGACTTCGTTTTGCAACGTCCTGATTTCGATTAACTATAATGCCACCTTCCCAATCAACCACAATGAATGCAAACCTTGACCTTTTAATTCTTCCGTTCCCACCACTGAGGGGCCCAAACAGCACATCCAGGTGAAGCAGTAATTCATTCATGCTTCTAATGTTGGGTACTGGATTCCATGTTCCTAAAATGGTCTCCTCCTCTCAGAAGAAACACAAATTAGGCTACTGTTTCACGCATTCGACTGACCAGAGCTTCCAATTGTCTGTCACTTCAATTCTCCTCCTCACTCTCTCTCTGACCATTCTGCCTTTGGGTTCTTGATCATTTCAGCAAAGCCAAATCAAAGCTCCAGAAAACCCATGTATGATGTCCATGTACATTGAAGCCCTCAGGAATCAACAACAAATTTAATAATGTCAGATAACCCATCGATCTCATTTACAGCAGAGCTGGCCAGTTCTGTAGAAAGTGGAGCGATCAGAAAAATTGGGACGTCTGTGATAAGGTTGAACCAAGAGAGAGACGGAATGACCCAACTGATGGTAATACTGCCCAAGAGAGGATGGTGAAGGTTGGTTACCCAGAGATGAAACATGTCTAATTTACAACTCTGGTGAAGGTTGTCAATCTAAAAAAAAATCAAATCCGTTTCTCTCCCAAAAGATGCTGTCCAAACTTCTGTAACTTTCCAGCACTTTCTGCTTTCATTTCAGACTTCCAGGGTTTTTCTTGAATGGAGGCAGCAGCAGGTGAGGTAGCTGGATTTCACCATTCAAGCAAAACAGCAACAAACAATGGGCTTTGTCACCAAGCTTTCTCAAAAACCTTTTAAGTTGCCTGGTAGAGAAACTCTGGGATTGGGAACACAGATGGGAGTAAAGTCAGTTCCAGTTTAATTTTTAAAAAATAAGTTGCCTGGTAGAGAAACTCTGGGATTGGAAAAACAGATGGGAGTAATGTCAGTTCCAGTGTAATTTTTAAAAAATAAGTAGCCTGGTAGAGAAACTCTGGGATTGGAAAAACAGATGGGAGTAATGTCAGTTCCATTTTAATTTTTAAGAAATAAGTAGCCTGGTAGAGAAACTCTGGGATTGGAAAAACAGATGGGAGTAATATCAGTTCCAGTTTAATTTTTTAAAAATAAGTAGCCTGCTAGAGAAAGTCTGGGATTGGAAAAAAAGATGGGAGTAATATCAGTTCCAGTTTAATTTTTTAAAAATAAGTAGCCTGCTAGAGAAAGTCTGGGATTGGAAAAGCAGATGGGAGTAATGTCAGTTCCTATTTAATTTTTAAAAAATAAGCAGCCTGGTAGAAAACTCTGGGATTGGAAAAACAGATGGGAGGAATGTGAGCTCCAGTTTAATTTTTAAAAAATAAGTAGCCTGGTAGCGAAACTCTGGGATTGGGAAAACAGATGGGAGTAACGTCAGTTCCAGTTTAATTTTTAAAAAATATGCAGCCTGGTAGAAAACTCTGGGATTGGAAAAACAGATGGGAGTAATGTCAGTTCCAGTTTAATTTTTTAAAAATAAGTAGCCTGGTAGAGAAAATCTGAAATTGTAAAAACAGATGGGAGTAATGTCAGTTCCAGTTTAATTTTTAAAAAATAAGCAGCCTGGTAGAAAACTCTGAGATTGGAAAAAGAGATGGGAGTAATGTCAGTTCCAGTTTAATTTTTAAGAAATAAGTAGCCTGCTAGAGAAAGTCTGGGATTGGAAAAACAGATGGGAGTAATGTCAGTTCCAGTTTAATTTTTTAAAAATAAGTAGCCTGGTAGAGAAACTCTGTGATTGTAAAAACAGATGGGAGTAATGTCAGTTCCAGTTTAATTTTTTAAAAATAAGTAGCCTGGTAGAGAAACTCTGGGATTGGAAAAACAGATGGGAGTAATGTCAGTTCCAGTTTAATTTTTAAGAAATAAGTAGCCTGGTAGAGAAATTCTGGGATTGGGAAAACAGATGGAAGTAATGTCAGTTCCAGTTTAATTTTTTTTAAAAATAAGTAGCCTGGTAGAAAACTCTAGGATTGGAAAAGCAGATGGGAGTAATGTCAGTTCCAGTTTAATTTTTAAGAAATAAGTAGCCTGCTAGAGAAAGTCTGGGATTGGAAAAACAGATGGGAGTAATGTCAGTTCCAGTTTAATTTTTTAAAAATAAGTAGCCTGGTAGAGAAACTCTGTGATTGTAAAAACAGATGGGAGTAATGTCAGTTCCAGTTTAATTTTTAAAAAATAAGTAGCCTGGTAGAGAAATTCTGGGATTGGGAAAACAGATGGAAGTAATGTCAGTTCCAGTTTAATTTTTTAAAAAAATAAGTAGCCTGGTAGAAAACTCTGGGATTGGAAAAGCAGATGGGAGTAATGTCAGTTCCATTTTAAATTTTAAAAAATAAGTGTCCTGGTAGAGAAACTCTGGAATTGGAAAAACAGATGGGAGTTATGTTAGTTCCAGTTTAATTTTTAAAAAATAAGTAGACTGGTAGAGAAACTCTGGGATTTGGAAAACAGATGGGAATAATGTGAGCTCCAGTTTAATTTTTAAAAAATAAGTAGCCTGGTAGAGAAACTCTGGGATTGGGAAAACAGATGGGAGTAACGTCAGTTCTAGTTTAATTTTTAAAAAATAAGCAGCCTGGTAGAAAACTCTGGGATTGGGAAAACAGATGGAAGTAATGTCAGTTCCAGTTTAATTTTTAAAAAAAGTAAGTAGCCTGGTTGAGGAACTCTGGGATTGGAAAAGCAGATGGGAGTAATGTCAGTTCCAGTTTAAAGTTTAAAAAATAAGTATCCTGGTAGAGAAACACTGGGATTGGAAAAACAGATGGGAGTAATGTCAGTTCCAGTTTAATTTTTAAAAAGAAGTAGCCTGGTAGAGAAACTCTGGGATTGGAAAAACAGATGGGAGTAATGTCAGTTCCAGATTAATTTTTTTTTTAAAAAGTAGCCTGGTAGAGAAACTCTGGGATTGGAAAAACAAATGGGAGTAATGTCAGTTCCAGTTTAATTTTTAAAAAATAAGTAGCCTGGTAGAGAAACTCTGGGATTGGGAAAACAGATGGGAGTAACGACAGTTCCAGTTTAATTTTTAAAAAATAAGCAGCCTGGTAGAAAACTCTGGGATTGGAAAAGAAGATGGGAGTAATGTCAGTTCCAGTTTAATTTTTAAAAAATAAGTATCCTGGTAGAGAAACTCTGGGATTGGAAACACAGATGTGAGTAATGTTAGTTCCAGTTTAATTTTTAAAAAATAAGTAGCCTGGTAGAGAAACTCTGGGATTGGAAAAACAGATGGGAGAAATGTCAGTTCCAGTTTAATTTTTAAGAAATAAGTAGCCTGGTAGAGAAACTCTGGGATTGGAAAAACAGATGGGAGTAATGTTAGTTCCAGTTTAATTTTTAAAAAATAAGTAGCCTGGTAGAGAAACTCTGGGATTTGGAAAAAAGATGGGAGTAATGTGAGCTCCAGTTTAATTTTTAAAAAATAAGTAGCCTGGTAGAGAAACTCTGGGATTGGGAAAACAGATGGGAGTAACGTCAGTTCCAGTTTAATTTTTAAAAAATAAGAAGCCTGGTAGAAAACTCTGGGATTGGAAAAGAAGATGGGAGTAATGTCAGTTCCAGTTTAATTTTTAAAAAATAAGTATCCTGGTAGAGAAACTCTGGGATTGGAAAAACAGATGGGAGTAATGTTAGTTCCAGTTTAATTTTTAAGAAATAAGTAGACTGGTAGAGAAATTCTGGGATTGGAAAAACAGATGGGAGTAATGTCAGTTCCAGTTTAATTTTTAAGAAATAAGTAGCCTGGTAGAGAAACTCTGGGATTAGAAAAACAGATGGGAGTAATATTAGTTCCAGTTTAATTTTTTAAAAATAAGTAGCCTGCTAGAGAAAGTCTGGGATGGGAAAAACAGACGGGGGTAATGTCAGTTCCTATTTAAATTTTAAAAAATAAGTAGACTGGTAGAGAAATTCTGAGATTTGAAAAATAGATAGGAGTAATGTCAGTTCCAGTTTAATTTTTAAAAAGAAGTAGCCTGGTAGAGAAACTCTGGGATTGGAAAAACAGATGGGAGTAATGTCAGTTCCAGTTTAATTTTTTAAAAATAAGTAGCCTGGTAGAGAAACTCTGGGATTGGAAAATCAGATGGGAGTAATGTTAGTACCAGTTTAATTTTTAAGAAATAAGTAGCCTGCTAGAGAAAGTCTGGGATTGGAAAAACAAATGGGAGTAATGTCAGTTCCTATTTAATTTTTAAAAAATAAGAGGACTGGTAGAGAAACTCTGAGATTGGAAAAACAGATAGGTGTAATGTCAGTTCCAGTTTAATTTTTAAAAAGAAGTAGCCTGGTAGAGAAACTCTGGGATTGGAAAAACAGATGGGAGTAATGTCAGTTCCAGTTTAATTTTTTGTTTAAAAAGTAGCCTGGTAGAGAAACTCTGGGATTGGAAAAACAGATGGGAGTAATGTCAGTTCCAGTTTAATTTTTAAAAAATAAGTAGCCTGGTAGAGAAACTCTGGGATTGGGAAAACAGATGAAAGTAATGTCATTTCCAGTTTAATTTTTTAAAAAAATAAGTAGCCTGGTTGAGAAACTCTGGGATTGGAAAACCAGATGGGAGTAATGTCAGTTTGAGTTTAAATTTAAAAAAATAAGTATCCTGGTAGAGAAACTCTGGGACTTGGAAAACAGATGGGAGTAATGTGAGCTCCAGTTTAATTTTTAAAAAATAAGTAACCTGGTAGAGAAACTCTGGGATTGGAAAAACAGATGGGAGTAATGTCAGTTCCTATTTAATTTTTAAAAAATAAGTAGCCTGGTAGAGAAACTCTGGGATTGGAAAAACAGATGGGAGTAATGTCAGTTCCAGTTTAATTTTTAAGAAATAAGTAGCCTGCTAGAGAAAGTCTGGGATTGGAAAAACAGATGGGAGTAATATCAGTTCCTATTTAATTTTTAAAAAATAAGTGGACTGGTCGAGAAACTCTGAGATTGGAAAAACAGATAGGAGTAATGTCAGTTCCAGTTTAATTTTTAAAAAGAAGTAGCCTGGTAGAGAAACTCTGGGATTGGAAAAACAGATGGGAGTAATGTCAGTTCCAGTTTAATTTTTTTTTAAAAAGTAGCCTGGTAGAGAAACTCTGGGATTGGGAAAACAGATCGGAGTAACGTCAGTCCCAGTTTAATTTTTAAAAATAAGCAGCCTGGTAGAAAGCTCTGGGATTGGGAAAACAGATGGGAGTAATGTCAGTTCCAGTTTAAATTTTTAAAAATAAGTAGCCTGGTAGAAAACTCTGGGATTGGAAAAGCAGATGGGAGTAATGTCAGTTCCATTTTAAATTTTAAAAAATAAGTGTCCTGGTAGAGAAACTCTGGAATTGGAAAAACAGATGGGAGTTATGTTAGTTCCAGTTTAATTTTTAAAAAATAAGTAGACTGGTAGAGAAACTCTGGGATTTGGAAAACAGATGGGAGTAATGTGAGCTCCAGTTTAATTTTTAAAAAATAAGTAGCCTGGTAGAGAAACTCTGGGATTGGGAAAACAGATGGGAGTAACGTCAGTTCTAGTTTAATTTTTAAAAAATAAGCAGCCTGGTAGAAAACTCTGGGATTGGGAAAACAGATGGAAGTAATGTCAGTTCCAGTTTAATTTTTAAAAAAAGTAAGTAGCCTGGTTGAGGAACTCTGGGATTGGAAAAGCAGATGGGAGTAATGTCAGTTCCAGTTTAAAGTTTAAAAAATAAGTATCCTGGTAGAGAAACACTGGGATTGGAAAAACAGATGGGAGTAATGTTAGTTCCAGTTTAATTTTTAAGAAATAAGTAGCCTGCTAGAGAAAGTATGGGATTGGAAAAACAGATGGGAGTAATGTCAGTTCCTATTTAATTTTTAAAAAATAAGAGGACTGGTAGAGAAACTCTGAGATTGGAAAAACAGATAGGAGTAATGTCAGTTCCAGTTTAATTTTTAAAAAGAAGTAGCCTGGTAGAGAAACTCTGGGATTGGAAAAACAGATGGGAGTAATGTCAGTTCCAGATTAATTTTTTTTTAAAAAGTAGCCTGGTAGAGAAACTCTGGGATTGGAAAAACAGATGGGAGTAATGTCAGTTCCAGTTTAATTTTTAAAAAATAAGTAGCCTGGTAGAGAAACTCTGGGATTGGGAAAACAGATGGGAGTAACGACAGTTCCAGTTTAATTTTTAAAAAATAAGCAGCCTGGTAGAAAACTCTGGGATTGGAAAAGAAGATGGGAGTAATGTCAGTTCCAGTTTAATTTTTAAAAAATAAGTATCCTGGTAGAGAAACTCTGGGATTGGAAACACAGATGTGAGTAATGTTAGTTCCAGTTTAATTTTTAAAAAATAAGTAGCCTGGTAGAGAAACTCTGGGATTGGAAAAACAGATGGGAGAAATGTCAGTTCCAGTTTAATTTTTAAGAAATAAGTAGCCTGGTAGAGAAACTCTGGGATTGGAAAAACAGATGGGAGTAATGTTAGTTCCAGTTTAATTTTTAAAAAATAAGTAGCCTGGTAGAGAAACTCTGGGATTGGAAAAACAGATGGGAGAAATGTCAGTTCCAGTTTAATTTTTAAGAAATAAGTAGCCTGGTAGAGAAACTCTGGGATTGGAAAAACAGATGGGAGTAATGTTAGTTCCAGTTTAATTTTTAAAAAATAAGTAGCCTGGTAGAGAAACTCTGGGATTTGGAAAAAAGATGGGAGTAATGTGAGCTCCAGTTTAATTTTTAAAAAATAAGTAGCCTGGTAGAGAAACTCTGGGATTGGGAAAACAGATGGGAGTAACGTCAGTTCCAGTTTAATTTTTAAAAAATAAGAAGCCTGGTAGAAAACTCTGGGATTGGAAAAGAAGATAGGAGTAATGTCAGTTCCAGTTTAATTTTTAAAAAATAAGTATCCTGGTAGAGAAACTCTGGGATTGGAAAAACAGATGGGAGTAATGTTAGTTCCAGTTTAATTTTTAAGAAATAAGTAGACTGGTAGAGAAATTCTGGGATTGGAAAAACAGATGGGAGTAATGTCAGTTCCAGTTTAATTTTTAAGAAATAAGTAGCCTGGTAGAGAAACTCTGGGATTAGAAAAACAGATGGGAGTAATATTAGTTCCAGTTTAATTTTTTAAAAATAAGTAGCCTGCTAGAGAAAGTCTGGGATGGGAAAAACAGACGGGGGTAATGTCAGTTCCTATTTAAATTTTAAAAAATAAGTAGACTGGTAGAGAAATTCTGAGATTTGAAAAATAGATAGGAGTAATGTCAGTTCCAGTTTAATTTTTAAAAAGAAGTAGCCTGGTAGAGAAACTCTGGGATTGGAAAAACAGATGGGAGTAATGTCAGTTCCAGTTTAAATTTTTTTTAAAAAGTAGCCTGGTAGAGAAACTCTGGGATTGGAAAAACAGATGGGAGTAATGTCAGTTCCAGTTTAATTTTTAAAAAATAAGTAGCCTGGTGGAGAAACTCTGGGATTGGGAAAACAGATGTAAGTAATGTCAGTTCCAGTTTAATTTTTTTTAAAAATAAGTAGCCTGGTAGAAAACTCTGGGATTGGAAAAGCAGATGGGTGTAATGTCAGTTCCAGTTTAAATTTTAAAAAATAAGTGTCCTGGTAGAGAAACTCTGGGATTGGAAAAACAGATGGAAATAATGTTAGTTCCAGTTTAATTTTTAAAAAATAAGTAGCCTGGTAGAGAAACTCTGGTATTTGGAAAACAGATGGGAGTAATGTGAGCTCCAATTTAATTTTTAAAAAATAACTAGCCTGGTAGAGAAACTCTGGGATTGGGAAAACAGATGGGAGTAACGTCAGTTCTAGTTTAATTTTTAAAAAATAAGCAGCCTGGTAGAAAACTCTGGGATTGGGAAAACAGATGGAAGTAATGTCAGTTCCAGTTTAATTTTTAAAAAAAGTAAGCAGCCTGGTTAAGAAACTCTAGGATTGGAAAAGCAGATGGGAGTAATGTCAGTTCCAGTTTAAATTTTAAAAAATAAGTATCCTGGTAGAGAAACTCTGGGATTGGAAAATCAGATGGGAGTAATGTTAGTACCAGTTTAATTTTTAAGAAATAAGTAGCCTGCTAGAGAAAGTCTGGGATTGGAAAAACAAATGGGAGTAATGTCAGTTCCTATTTAATTTTTAAAAAATAAGAGGACTGGTAGAGAAACTCTGAGATTGGAAAAACAGATAGGTGTAATGTCAGTTCCAGTTTAATTTTTAAAAAGAAGTAGCCTGGTAGAGAAACTCTGGGATTGGAAAAACAGATGGGAGTAATGTCAGTTCCAGTTTAATTTTTTGTTTAAAAAGTAGCCTGGTAGAGAAACTCTGGGATTGGAAAAACAGATGGGAGTAATGTCAGTTCCAGTTTAATTTTTAAAAAATAAGTAGCCTGGTAGAGAAACTCTGGGATTGGGAAAACAGATGAAAGTAATGTCATTTCCAGTTTAATTTTTTAAAAAAATAAGTAGCCTGGTTGAGAAACTCTGGGATTGGAAAACCAGATGGGAGTAATGTCAGTTTGAGTTTAAATTTAAAAAAATAAGTATCCTGGTAGAGAAACTCTGGGACTTGGAAAACAGATGGGAGTAATGTGAGCTCCAGTTTAATTTTTAAAAAATAAGTAACCTGGTAGAGAAACTCTGGGATTGGAAAAACAGATGGGAGTAATGTCAGTTCCTATTTAATTTTTAAAAAATAAGTAGCCTGGTAGAGAAACTCTGGGATTGGAAAAACAGATGGGAGTAATGTCAGTTCCAGTTTAATTTTTAAGAAATAAGTAGCCTGCTAGAGAAAGTCTGGGATTGGAAAAACAGATGGGAGTAATATCAGTTCCTATTTAATTTTTAAAAAATAAGTGGACTGGTCGAGAAACTCTGAGATTGGAAAAACAGATAGGAGTAATGTCAGTTCCAGTTTAATTTTTAAAAAGAAGTAGCCTGGTAGAGAAACTCTGGGATTGGAAAAACAGATGGGAGTAATGTGAGTTCCAGTTTAATTTTTTTTTAAAAAGTAGCCTGGTAGAGAAACTCTGGGATTGGGAAAACAGATCGGAGTAACGTCAGTCCCAGTTTAATTTTTAAAAATAAGCAGCCTGGTAGAAAGCTCTGGGATTGGGAAAACAGATGGGAGTAATGTCAGTTCCAGTTTAAATTTTTAAAAATAAGTAGCCTGGTAGAAAACTCTGGGATTGGAAAAGCAGATGGGAGTAATGTCAGTTCCATTTTAAATTTTAAAAAATAAGTGTCCTGGTAGAGAAACTCTGGAATTGGAAAAACAGATGGGAGTTATGTTAGTTCCAGTTTAATTTTTAAAAAATAAGTAGACTGGTAGAGAAACTCTGGGATTTGGAAAACAGATGGGAGTAATGTGAGCTCCAGTTTAATTTTTAAAAAATAAGTAGCCTGGTAGAGAAACTCTGGGATTGGGAAAACAGATGGGAGTAACGTCAGTTCTAGTTTAATTTTTAAAAAATAAGCAGCCTGGTAGAAAACTCTGGGATTGGGAAAACAGATGGAAGTAATGTCAGTTCCAGTTTAATTTTTAAAAAAAGTAAGTAGCCTGGTTGAGGAACTCTGGGATTGGAAAAGCAGATGGGAGTAATGTCAGTTCCAGTTTAAAGTTTAAAAAATAAGTATCCTGGTAGAGAAACACTGGGATTGGAAAAACAGATGGGAGTAATGTTAGTTCCAGTTTAATTTTTAAGAAATAAGTAGCCTGCTAGAGAAAGTATGGGATTGGAAAAACAGATGGGAGTAATGTCAGTTCCTATTTAATTTTTAAAAAATAAGAGGACTGGTAGAGAAACTCTGAGATTGGAAAAACAGATAGGAGTAATGTCAGTTCCAGTTTAATTTTTAAAAAGAAGTAGCCTGGTAGAGAAACTCTGGGATTGGAAAAACAGATGGGAGTAATGTCAGTTCCAGATTAATTTTTTTTTAAAAAGTAGCCTGGTAGAGAAACTCTGGGATTGGAAAAACAGATGGGAGTAATGTCAGTTCCAGTTTAATTTTTAAAAAATAAGTAGCCTGGTAGAGAAACTCTGGGATTGGGAAAACAGATGGGAGTAACGACAGTTCCAGTTTAATTTTTAAAAAATAAGCAGCCTGGTAGAAAACTCTGGGATTGGAAAAGAAGATGGGAGTAATGTCAGTTCCAGTTTAATTTTTAAAAAATAAGTATCCTGGTAGAGAAACTCTGGGATTGGAAACACAGATGTGAGTAATGTTAGTTCCAGTTTAATTTTTAAAAAATAAGTAGCCTGGTAGAGAAACTCTGGGATTGGAAAAACAGATGGGAGAAATGTCAGTTCCAGTTTAATTTTTAAGAAATAAGTAGCCTGGTAGAGAAACTCTGGGATTGGAAAAACAGATGGGAGTAATGTTAGTTCCAGTTTAATTTTTAAAAAATAAGTAGCCTGGTAGAGAAACTCTGGGATTTGGAAAAAAGATGGGAGTAATGTGAGCTCCAGTTTAATTTTTAAAAAATAAGTAGCCTGGTAGAGAAACTCTGGGATTGGGAAAACAGATGGGAGTAACGTCAGTTCCAGTTTAATTTTTAAAAAATAAGTGTCCTGGTAGAGAAACTCTGGAATTGGAAAAACAGATGGGAGTTATGTTAGTTCCAGTTTAATTTTTAAAAAATAAGTAGACTGGTAGAGAAACTCTGGGATTTGGAAAACAGATGGGAGTAATGTGAGCTCCAGTTTAATTTTTAAAAAATAAGTAGCCTGGTAGAGAAACTCTGGGATTGGGAAAACAGATGGGAGTAACGTCAGTTCTAGTTTAATTTTTAAAAAATAAGCAGCCTGGTAGAAAACTCTGGGATTGGGAAAACAGATGGAAGTAATGTCAGTTCCAGTTTAATTTTTAAAAAAAGTAAGTAGCCTGGTTGAGGAACTCTGGGATTGGAAAAGCAGATGGGAGTAATGTCAGTTCCAGTTTAAAGTTTAAAAAATAAGTATCCTGGTAGAGAAACACTGGGATTGGAAAAACAGATGGGAGTAATGTTAGTTCCAGTTTAATTTTTAAGAAATAAGTAGCCTGCTAGAGAAAGTATGGGATTGGAAAAACAGATGGGAGTAATGTCAGTTCCTATTTAATTTTTAAAAAATAAGAGGACTGGTAGAGAAACTCTGAGATTGGAAAAACAGATAGGAGTAATGTCAGTTCCAGTTTAATTTTTAAAAAGAAGTAGCCTGGTAGAGAAACTCTGGGATTGGAAAAACAGATGGGAGTAATGTCAGTTCCAGATTAATTTTTTTTTAAAAAGTAGCCTGGTAGAGAAACTCTGGGATTGGAAAAACATATGGGAGTAATGTCAGTTCCAGTTTAATTTTTAAAAAATAAGTAGCCTGGTAGAGAAACTCTGGGATTGGGAAAACAGATGGGAGTAACGACAGTTCCAGTTTAATTTTTAAAAAATAAGCAGCCTGGTAGAAAACTCTGGGATTGGAAAAGAAGATGGGAGTAATGTCAGTTCCAGTTTAATTTTTAAAAAATAAGTATCCTGGTAGAGAAACTCTGGGATTGGAAACACAGATGTGAGTAATGTTAGTTCCAGTTTAATTTTTAAAAAATAAGTAGCCTGGTAGAGAAACTCTGGGATTGGAAAAACAGATGGGAGAAATGTCAGTTCCAGTTTAATTTTTAAGAAATAAGTAGCCTGGTAGAGAAACTCTGGGATTGGAAAAACAGATGGGAGTAATGTTAGTTCCAGTTTAATTTTTAAAAAATAAGTAGCCTGGTAGAGAAACTCTGGGATTTGGAAAAAAGATGGGAGTAATGTGAGCTCCAGTTTAATTTTTAAAAAATAAGTAGCCTGGTAGAGAAACTCTGGGATTGGGAAAACAGATGGGAGTAACGTCAGTTCCAGTTTAATTTTTAAAAAATAAGAAGCCTGGTGAAAACTCTGGGATTGGAAAAGAAGATGGGAGTAATGTCAGTTCCAGTTTAATTTTTAAAAAATAAGTATCCTGGTAGAGAAACTCTGGGATTGGAAAAACAGATGGGAGTAATGTTAGTTCCAGTTTAATTTTTAAGAAATAAGTAGACTGGTAGAGAAATTCTGGGATTGGAAAAACAGATGGGAGTAATGTCAGTTCCAGTTTAATTTTTAAGAAATAAGTAGCCTGGTAGAGAAACTCTGGGATTAGAAAAACAGATGGGAGTAATATTAGTTCCAGTTTAATTTTTTAAAAATAAGTAGCCTGCTAGAGAAAGTCTGGGATGGGAAAAACAGACGGGGGTAATGTCAGTTCCTATTTAAATTTTAAAAAATAAGTAGACTGGTAGAGAAATTCTGAGATTTGAAAAATAGATAGGAGTAATGTCAGTTCCAGTTTAATTTTTAAAAAGAAGTAGCCTGGTAGAGAAACTCTGGGATTGGAAAAACAGATGGGAGTAATGTCAGTTCCAGTTTAAATTTTTTTTAAAAAGTAGCCTGGTAGAGAAACTCTGGGATTGGAAAAACAGATGGGAGTAATGTCAGTTCCAGTTTAATTTTTAAAAAATAAGTAGCCTGGTAGAGAAACTCTGGGATTGGGAAAACAGATGTAAGTAATGTCAGTTCCAGTTTAATTTTTTTTAAAAATAAGTAGCCTGGTAGAAAACTCTGGGATTGGAAAAGCAGATGGGTGTAATGTCAGTTCCAGTTTAAATTTTAAAAAATAAGTGTCCTGGTAGAGAAACTCTGGGATTGGAAAAACAGATGGAAATAATGTTAGTTCCAGTTTAATTTTTAAAAAATAAGTAGCCTGGTAGAGAAACTCTGGTATTTGGAAAACAGATGGGAGTAATGTGAGCTCCAGTTTAATTTTTAAAAAATAACTAGCCTGGTAGAGAAACTCTGGGATTGGGAAAACAGATGGGAGTAACGTCAGTTCTAGTTTAATTTTTAAAAAATAAGCAGCCTGGTAGAAAACTCTGGGATTGGGAAAACAGATGGAAGTAATGTCAGTTCCAGTTTAATTTTTAAAAAAAGTAAGCAGCCTGGTTAAGAAACTCTAGGATTGGAAAAGCAGATGGGAGTAATGTCAGTTCCAGTTTAAATTTTAAAAAATAAGTATCCTGGTAGAGAAACTCTGGGATTGGAAAATCAGATGGGAGTAATGTTAGTACCAGTTTAATTTTTAAGAAATAAGTAGCCTGCTAGAGAAAGTCTGGGATTGGAAAAACAAATGGGAGTAATGTCAGTTCCTATTTAATTTTTAAAAAATAAGAGGACTGGTAGAGAAACTCTGAGATTGGAAAAACAGATAGGTGTAATGTCAGTTCCAGTTTAATTTTTAAAAAGAAGTAGCCTGGTAGAGAAACTCTGGGATTGGAAAAACAGATGGGAGTAATGTCAGTTCCAGTTTAATTTTTTGTTTAAAAAGTAGCCTGGTAGAGAAACTCTGGGATTGGAAAAACAGATGGGAGTAATGTCAGTTCCAGTTTAATTTTTAAAAAATAAGTAGCCTGGTAGAGAAACTCTGGGATTGGGAAAACAGATGGAAGTAATGTCATTTCCAGTTTAATTTTTTAAAAAAATAAGTAGCCTGGTTGAGAAACTCTGGGATTGGAAAACCAGATGGGAGTAATGTCAGTTTGAGTTTAAATTTAAAAAAATAAGTATCCTGGTAGAGAAACTCTGGGACTTGGAAAACAGATGGGAGTAATGTGAGCTCCAGTTTAATTTTTAAAAAATAAGTAACCTGGTAGAGAAACTCTGGGATTGGAAAAACAGATGGGAGTAATGTCAGTTCCTATTTAATTTTTAAAAAATAAGTAGCCTGGTAGAGAAACTCTGGGATTGGAAAAACAGATGGGAGTAATGTCAGTTCCAGTTTAATTTTTAAGAAATAAGTAGCCTGCTAGAGAAAGTCTGGGATTGGAAAAACATATGGGAGTAATATCAGTTCCTATTTAATTTTTAAAAAATAAGTGGACTGGTCGAGATACTCTGAGATTGGAAAAACAGATAGGAGTAATGTCAGTTCCAGTTTAATTTTTAAAAAGAAGTAGCCTGGTAGAGAAACTCTGGGATTGGAAAAACAGATGGGAGTAATGTCAGTTCCAGTTTAATTTTTTTTTAAAAAGTAGCCTGGTAGAGAAACTCTGGGATTGGGAAAACAGATCGGAGTAACGTCAGTCCCAGTTTAATTTTTAAAAATAAGCAGCCTGGTAGAAAGCTCTGGGATTGGGAAAACAGATGGGAGTAATGTCAGTTCTAGTTTAATTTTTTTAAAATAAGCAGCCTGGCAGAAAACTCTGGGATTGGGAAAACATATGGATTGGGAAAACAGATGGAAGTAATGTCAGTTCCAGTTTAATTTTAAAAAAAAGTAGCCTGGTAGAGAAAGTCTGGGATTGGAAAAACAGATGGGAGTAATGTCAGTTCCAGTTTAATTTTTAAGAAATAAGTAGCCTGGTAGAGAAACTCTGGGATTGGAAAAACAGATGGGAGTAATGTCAGTTCCAGTTTAATTTTTAAGAAATAAGTATCCTGGTAGAGAAACTCTGGGATTGGAAAAACAGATAGGAGTAATGTTAGTTCCAGTTTAATTTTTAAGAAATAAGTAGCCTGCTAGAGAAAAGATGGGATTGGAAAAACAGATGGGAGTAATGTCAGTTCCTATTTAATTTTTAAAAAATAAGAGGACTGGTAGAGAAGCTCTGGGATTGTAAAAACAGATGGGAGTAATGTCAGTTCCAGTTTAATTTTTAAAAAGAAGTAGCCTGGTAGAGAAACTCTGGGATTGGAAAAACAGATGGGAGTAATGTCAGTTCCAGATTAATTTTTTTTTAAAAAGTAGCCTGGTAGAGAAACTCTGGGATTGGAAAAACAGATGGGAGTAATGTCAGTTCCAGTTTAATTTTTAAGAAATAAGTAGCCTGGTAGAGAAACTCTGGGATTGGAAAAACAGATGGGAGTAATGTCAGTTCCAGTTTAATTTTTTAAAAAAATAAGTAGCCTGGTAGAAAACTCTGGGATTGGAAAAGCAGATGGGAGTAATGTCAGTTCCAGTTTAAATTTTAAAAAATAAGTGTCCTGGTAGAGAAATTCTGGGATTGGAAAAACAGATGGGAATAATGTTAGTTCCAGTTTAATTTTTAAAAAATAAGTAGCCTGGTAGAGAAACTCTGGGATTTGGAAAACAGATGGGAGTAATGTGAGCTCCAGTTTAATTTTTAAAAAATAAGTAGCCTGGTAGAGAAACTCTGGGATTGGGAAAACAGATGGGAGTAACGTCAGTTCTAGTTTAATTTTTAAAAAATAAGCAGACTGGTAGAAAACTCTGGCATTGGGAAAACAGATGGAAGTAATGTCAGTTCCAGTTTAATTTTTAAAAAAAGTAAGCAGCCTGGTTAAGAAACTCTGGGATTGGAAAAGCAGATGGGAGTAATGTCAGTTCCAGATTAATTTTTTTTTAAAAAGTAGCCTGGTAGAGAAACTCTGGGATTGGAAAAACAGATGGGAGTAATGTCAGTTCCAGTTTAATTTTTAAAAAATAAGTAGCCTGGTAGAGAAACTCTGGGATTGGGAAAACAGATGGGAGTAACGTCAGTTCCAGTTTAATTTTTAAAAAATAAGCAGCCTGGTAGAAAACTCTGGGATTGGAAAAGAAGATGGGAGTAATGTCAGTTCCAGTTTAATTTTTAAAAAATAAGTATCCTGGTAGAGAAACTCTGGGATTGGAAAAACAGATGTGAGTAATGTTAGTTCCAGTTTAATTTTTAAAAAATAAGTAGCCTGGTAGAGAAACTCTGGGATTGGAAAAACAGATGGGAGAAATGTCAGTTCCAGTTTAATTTTTAAGAAATAAGTAGCCTGGGAGAGAAACTCTGGGATTGGAAAAACAGATGGGAGTAATGTTAGTTCCAGTTTAATTTTTAAAAAATAAGTAGCCTGGTAGAGAAACTCTGGGATTTGGAAAAAAGATGGGAGTAATGTGAGCTCCAGTTTAATTTTTAAAAAATAAGTAGCCTGGTAGAGAAACTCTGGGATTGGGAAAACAGATGGGAGTAACGTCAGTTCCAGTTTAATTTTTAAAAAATAAGAAGCCTGGTAGAAAACTCTGGGATTGGAAAAGAAGATGGGAGTAATGTCAGTTCCAGTTTAATTTTTAAAAAATAAGTATCCTGGTAGAGAAACTCTGGGATTGGAAAAACAGATGGGAGTAATGTTAGTTCCAGTTTAATTTTTAAAAAATAAGTAGCCTGGTAGAGAAACTCTGGGATTGGAAAAACAGATGGGAGTAATGTCAGTTCCAGTTTAATTTTTAAGAAATAAGTAGCCTGGTAGAGAAACTCTGGGATTAGAAAAACAGATGGGAGTAATATTAGTTCCAGTTTAATTTTTTAAAAATAAGTAGCCTGCTAGAGAAAGTCTGGGATGGGAAAAACAGACGGGGGTAATGTCAGTTCCTATTTAAATTTTAAAAAATAAGTAGACTGGTAGAGAAATTCTGAGATTTGAAAAATAGATAGGAGTAATGTCAGTTCCAGTTTAATTTTTAAAAAGAAGTAGCCTGGTA
Source organism: Narcine bancroftii (assembly GCF_036971445.1). Classification (NCBI taxonomy): domain Eukaryota; kingdom Metazoa; phylum Chordata; class Chondrichthyes; order Torpediniformes; family Narcinidae; genus Narcine; species Narcine bancroftii. The sequence continues at coordinate 16,461,375 of NC_091480.1, forward strand.
GAGAAACTCTGGGATTGGAAAAACAGATGGGAGTAATGTCAGTTCCAGTTTAATTTTTAAAAAATAAGTAGCCTGGTAGAGAAACTCTGGGATTGGGAAAACAGATGGGAGTAATGTCAGTTCTAGTTTAATTTTTTAAAAATAAGTAGCCTGGTAGAGAAACTCTGGGATTGGAAAAACAGATGGGAGTAATGTCAGTTCCAGTTTAATTTTTAAAAAATAAGTAGCCTGGTAGAGAAACTCTGGGATTGGGAAAACAGATGAAAGTAATGTCATTTCCAGTTTAATTTTTTAAAAAAATAAGTAGCCTGGTTGAGAAACTCTGGGATTGGAAAACCAGATGGGAGTAATGTCAGTTTGAGTTTAAATTTAAAAAAATAAGTATCCTGGTAGAGAAACTCTGGGACTTGGAAAACAGATGGGAGTAATGTGAGTTCCAGTTTAATTTTTAAAAAATAAGTAACCTGGTAGAGAAACTCTGGGATTGGAAAAACAGATGGGAGTAATGTCAGTTCCTATTTAATTTTTAAAAAATAAGTAGCCTGGTAGAGAAACTCTGGGATTGGAAAAACAGATGGGAGTAATGTCAGTTCCAGTTTAATTTTTAAGAAATAAGTAGCCTGCTAGAGAAAGTCTGGGATTGGAAAAACAGATGGGAGTAATATCAGTTCCTATTTAATTTTTAAAAAATAAGTGGACTGGTCGAGAAACTCTGAGATTGGAAAAACAGATAGGAGTAATGTCAGTTCCAGTTTAATTTTTAAAAAGAAGTAGCCTGGTAGAGAAACTCTGGGATTGGAAAAACAGATGGGAGTAATGTCAGTTCCAGTTTAATTTTTTTTTAAAAAGTAGCCTGGTAGAGAAACTCTGGGATTGGGAAAACAGATCGGAGTAACGTCAGTCCCAGTTTAATTTTTAAAAATAAGCAGCCTGGTAGAAAGCTCTGGGATTGGGAAAACAGATGGGAGTAATGTCAGTTCCAGTTTAAATTTTTAAAAATAAGTAGCCTGGTAGAAAACTCTGGGATTGGAAAAGCAGATGGGAGTAATGTCAGTTCCATTTTAAATTTTAAAAAATAAGTGTCCTGGTAGAGAAACTCTGGAATTGGAAAAACAGATGGGAGTTATGTTAGTTCCAGTTTAATTTTTAAAAAATAAGTAGACTGGTAGAGAAACTCTGGGATTTGGAAAACAGATGGGAGTAATGTGAGCTCCAGTTTAATTTTTAAAAAATAAGTAGCCTGGTAGAGAAACTCTGGGATTGGGAAAACAGATGGGAGTAACGTCAGTTCTAGTTTAATTTTTAAAAAATAAGCAGCCTGGTAGAAAACTCTGGGATTGGGAAAACAGATGGAAGTAATGTCAGTTCCAGTTTAATTTTTAAAAAAAGTAAGTAGCCTGGTTGAGGAACTCTGGGATTGGAAAAGCAGATGGGAGTAATGTCAGTTCCAGTTTAAAGTTTAAAAAATAAGTATCCTGGTAGAGAAACACTGGGATTGGAAAAACAGATGGGAGTAATGTTAGTTCCAGTTTAATTTTTAAGAAATAAGTAGCCTGCTAGAGAAAGTATGGGATTGGAAAAACAGATGGGAGTAATGTCAGTTCCTATTTAATTTTTAAAAAATAAGAGGACTGGTAGAGAAACTCTGAGATTGGAAAAACAGATAGGAGTAATGTCAGTTCCAGTTTAATTTTTAAAAAGAAGTAGCCTGGTAGAGAAACTCTGGGATTGGAAAAACAGATGGGAGTAATGTCAGTTCCAGATTAATTTTTTTTTAAAAAGTAGCCTGGTAGAGAAACTCTGGGATTGGAAAAACAGATGGGAGTAATGTCAGTTCCAGTTTAATTTTTAAAAAATAAGTAGCCTGGTAGAGAAACTCTGGGATTGGGAAAACAGATGGGAGTAACGACAGTTCCAGTTTAATTTTTAAAAAATAAGCAGCCTGGTAGAAAACTCTGGGATTGGAAAAGAAGATGGGAGTAATGTCAGTTCCAGTTTAATTTTTAAAAAATAAGTATCCTGGTAGAGAAACTCTGGGATTGGAAACACAGATGTGAGTAATGTTAGTTCCAGTTTAATTTTTAAAAAATAAGTAGCCTGGTAGAGAAACTCTGGGATTGGAAAAACAGATGGGAGAAATGTCAGTTCCAGTTTAATTTTTAAGAAATAAGTAGCCTGGTAGAGAAACTCTGGGATTGGAAAAACAGATGGGAGTAATGTTAGTTCCAGTTTAATTTTTAAAAAATAAGTAGCCTGGTAGAGAAACTCTGGGATTGGAAAAACAGATGGGAGAAATGTCAGTTCCAGTTTAATTTTTAAGAAATAAGTAGCCTGGTAGAGAAACTCTGGGATTGGAAAAACAGATGGGAGTAATGTTAGTTCCAGTTTAATTTTTAAAAAATAAGTAGCCTGGTAGAGAAACTCTGGGATTTGGAAAAAAGATGGGAGTAATGTGAGCTCCAGTTTAATTTTTAAAAAATAAGTAGCCTGGTAGAGAAACTCTGGGATTGGGAAAACAGATGGGAGTAACGTCAGTTCCAGTTTAATTTTTAAAAAATAAGAAGCCTGGTAGAAAACTCTGGGATTGGAAAAGAAGATGGGAGTAATGTCAGTTCCAGTTTAATTTTTAAAAAATAAGTATCCTGGTAGAGAAACTCTGGGATTGGAAAAACAGATGGGAGTAATGTTAGTTCCAGTTTAATTTTTAAGAAATAAGTAGACTGGTAGAGAAATTCTGGGATTGGAAAAACAGATGGGAGTAATGTCAGTTCCAGTTTAATTTTTAAGAAATAAGTAGCCTGGTAGAGAAACTCTGGGATTAGAAAAACAGATGGGAGTAATATTAGTTCCAGTTTAATTTTTTAAAAATAAGTAGCCTGCTAGAGAAAGTCTGGGATGGGAAAAACAGACGGGGGTAATGTCAGTTCCTATTTAAATTTTAAAAAATAAGTAGACTGGTAGAGAAATTCTGAGATTTGAAAAATAGATAGGAGTAATGTCAGTTCCAGTTTAATTTTTAAAAAGAAGTAGCCTGGTAGAGAAACTCTGGGATTGGAAAAACAGATGGGAGTAATGTCAGTTCCAGTTTAAATTTTTTTTAAAAAGTAGCCTGGTAGAGAAACTCTGGGATTGGAAAAACAGATGGGAGTAATGTCAGTTCCAGTTTAATTTTTAAAAAATAAGTAGCCTGGTGGAGAAACTCTGGGATTGGGAAAACAGATGTAAGTAATGTCAGTTCCAGTTTAATTTTTTTTAAAAATAAGTAGCCTGGTAGAAAACTCTGGGATTGGAAAAGCAGATGGGTGTAATGTCAGTTCCAGTTTAAATTTTAAAAAATAAGTGTCCTGGTAGAGAAACTCTGGGATTGGAAAAACAGATGGAAATAATGTTAGTTCCAATTTAATTTTTAAAAAATAAGTAGCCTGGTAGAGAAACTCTGGTATTTGGAAAACAGATGGGAGTAATGTGAGCTCCAGTTTAATTTTTAAAAAATAACTAGCCTGGTAGAGAAACTCTGGGATTGGGAAAACAGATGGGAGTAACGTCAGTTCTAGTTTAATTTTTAAAAAATAAGCAGCCTGGTAGAAAACTCTGGGATTGGGAAAACAGATGGAAGTAATGTCAGTTCCAGTTTAATTTTTAAAAAAAGTAAGCAGCCTGGTTAAGAAACTCTAGGATTGGAAAAGCAGATGGGAGTAATGTCAGTTCCAGTTTAAATTTTAAAAAATAAGTATCCTGGTAGAGAAACTCTGGGATTGGAAAATCAGATGGGAGTAATGTTAGTACCAGTTTAATTTTTAAGAAATAAGTAGCCTGCTAGAGAAAGTCTGGGATTGGAAAAACAAATGGGAGTAATGTCAGTTCCTATTTAATTTTTAAAAAATAAGAGGACTGGTAGAGAAACTCTGAGATTGGAAAAACAGATAGGTGTAATGTCAGTTCCAGTTTAATTTTTAAAAAGAAGTAGCCTGGTAGAGAAACTCTGGGATTGGAAAAACAGATGGGAGTAATGTCAGTTCCAGTTTAATTTTTTGTTTAAAAAGTAGCCTGGTAGAGAAACTCTGGGATTGGAAAAACAGATGGGAGTAATGTCAGTTCCAGTTTAATTTTTAAAAAATAAGTAGCCTGGTAGAGAAACTCTGGGATTGGGAAAACAGATGAAAGTAATGTCATTTCCAGTTTAATTTTTTAAAAAAATAAGTAGCCTGGTTGAGAAACTCTGGGATTGGAAAACCAGATGGGAGTAATGTCAGTTTGAGTTTAAATTTAAAAAAATAAGTATCCTGGTAGAGAAACTCTGGGACTTGGAAAACAGATGGGAGTAATGTGAGCTCCAGTTTAATTTTTAAAAAATAAGTAACCTGGTAGAGAAACTCTGGGATTGGAAAAACAGATGGGAGTAATGTCAGTTCCTATTTAATTTTTAAAAAATAAGTAGCCTGGTAGAGAAACTCTGGGATTGGAAAAACAGATGGGAGTAATGTCAGTTCCAGTTTAATTTTTAAGAAATAAGTAGCCTGCTAGAGAAAGTCTGGGATTGGAAAAACAGATGGGAGTAATATCAGTTCCTATTTAATTTTTAAAAAATAAGTGGACTGGTCGAGAAACTCTGAGATTGGAAAAACAGATAGGAGTAATGTCAGTTCCAGTTTAATTTTTAAAAAGAAGTAGCCTGGTAGAGAAACTCTGGGATTGGAAAAACAGATGGGAGTAATGTGAGTTCCAGTTTAATTTTTTTTTAAAAAGTAGCCTGGTAGAGAAACTCTGGGATTGGGAAAACAGATCGGAGTAACGTCAGTCCCAGTTTAATTTTTAAAAATAAGCAGCCTGGTAGAAAGCTCTGGGATTGGGAAAACAGATGGGAGTAATGTCAGTTCCAGTTTAAATTTTTAAAAATAAGTAGCCTGGTAGAAAACTCTGGGATTGGAAAAGCAGATGGGAGTAATGTCAGTTCCATTTTAAATTTTAAAAAATAAGTGTCCTGGTAGAGAAACTCTGGAATTGGAAAAACAGATGGGAGTTATGTTAGTTCCAGTTTAATTTTTAAAAAATAAGTAGACTGGTAGAGAAACTCTGGGATTTGGAAAACAGATGGGAGTAATGTGAGCTCCAGTTTAATTTTTAAAAAATAAGTAGCCTGGTAGAGAAACTCTGGGATTGGGAAAACAGATGGGAGTAACGTCAGTTCTAGTTTAATTTTTAAAAAATAAGCAGCCTGGTAGAAAACTCTGGGATTGGGAAAACAGATGGAAGTAATGTCAGTTCCAGTTTAATTTTTAAAAAAAGTAAGTAGCCTGGTTGAGGAACTCTGGGATTGGAAAAGCAGATGGGAGTAATGTCAGTTCCAGTTTAAAGTTTAAAAAATAAGTATCCTGGTAGAGAAACACTGGGATTGGAAAAACAGATGGGAGTAATGTTAGTTCCAGTTTAATTTTTAAGAAATAAGTAGCCTGCTAGAGAAAGTATGGGATTGGAAAAACAGATGGGAGTAATGTCAGTTCCTATTTAATTTTTAAAAAATAAGAGGACTGGTAGAGAAACTCTGAGATTGGAAAAACAGATAGGAGTAATGTCAGTTCCAGTTTAATTTTTAAAAAGAAGTAGCCTGGTAGAGAAACTCTGGGATTGGAAAAACAGATGGGAGTAATGTCAGTTCCAGATTAATTTTTTTTTAAAAAGTAGCCTGGTAGAGAAACTCTGGGATTGGAAAAACAGATGGGAGTAATGTCAGTTCCAGTTTAATTTTTAAAAAATAAGTAGCCTGGTAGAGAAACTCTGGGATTGGGAAAACAGATGGGAGTAACGACAGTTCCAGTTTAATTTTTAAAAAATAAGCAGCCTGGTAGAAAACTCTGGGATTGGAAAAGAAGATGGGAGTAATGTCAGTTCCAGTTTAATTTTTAAAAAATAAGTATCCTGGTAGAGAAACTCTGGGATTGGAAACACAGATGTGAGTAATGTTAGTTCCAGTTTAATTTTTAAAAAATAAGTAGCCTGGTAGAGAAACTCTGGGATTGGAAAAACAGATGGGAGAAATGTCAGTTCCAGTTTAATTTTTAAGAAATAAGTAGCCTGGTAGAGAAACTCTGGGATTGGAAAAACAGATGGGAGTAATGTTAGTTCCAGTTTAATTTTTAAAAAATAAGTAGCCTGGTAGAGAAACTCTGGGATTTGGAAAAAAGATGGGAGTAATGTGAGCTCCAGTTTAATTTTTAAAAAATAAGTAGCCTGGTAGAGAAACTCTGGGATTGGGAAAACAGATGGGAGTAACGTCAGTTCCAGTTTAATTTTTAAAAAATAAGAAGCCTGGTAGAAAACTCTGGGATTGGAAAAGAAGATGGGAGTAATGTCAGTTCCAGTTTAATTTTTAAAAAATAAGTATCCTGGTAGAGAAACTCTGGGATTGGAAAAACAGATGGGAGTAATGTTAGTTCCAGTTTAATTTTTAAGAAATAAGTAGACTGGTAGAGAAATTCTGGGATTGGAAAAACAGATGGGAGTAATGTCAGTTCCAGTTTAATTTTTAAGAAATAAGTAGCCTGGTAGAGAAACTCTGGGATTAGAAAAACAGATGGGAGTAATATTAGTTCCAGTTTAATTTTTTAAAAATAAGTAGCCTGCTAGAGAAAGTCTGGGATGGGAAAAACAGACGGGGGTAATGTCAGTTCCTATTTAAATTTTAAAAAATAAGTAGACTGGTAGAGAAATTCTGAGATTTGAAAAATAGATAGGAGTAATGTCAGTTCCAGTTTAATTTTTAAAAAGAAGTAGCCTGGTAGAGAAACTCTGGGATTGGAAAAACAGATGGGAGTAATGTCAGTTCCAGTTTAAATTTTTTTTAAAAAGTAGCCTGGTAGAGAAACTCTGGGATTGGAAAAACAGATGGGAGTAATGTCAGTTCCAGTTTAATTTTTAAAAAATAAGTAGCCTGGTAGAGAAACTCTGGGATTGGGAAAACAGATGTAAGTAATGTCAGTTCCAGTTTAATTTTTTTTAAAAATAAGTAGCCTGGTAGAAAACTCTGGGATTGGAAAAGCAGATGGGTGTAATGTCAGTTCCAGTTTAAATTTTAAAAAATAAGTGTCCTGGTAGAGAAACTCTGGGATTGGAAAAACAGATGGAAATAATGTTAGTTCCAGTTTAATTTTTAAAAAATAAGTAGCCTGGTAGAGAAACTCTGGTATTTGGAAAACAGATGGGAGTAATGTGAGCTCCAGTTTAATTTTTAAAAAATAACTAGCCTGGTAGAGAAACTCTGGGATTGGGAAAACAGATGGGAGTAACGTCAGTTCTAGTTTAATTTTTAAAAAATAAGCAGCCTGGTAGAAAACTCTGGGATTGGGAAAACAGATGGAAGTAATGTCAGTTCCAGTTTAATTTTTAAAAAAAGTAAGCAGCCTGGTTAAGAAACTCTAGGATTGGAAAAGCAGATGGGAGTAATGTCAGTTCCAGTTTAAATTTTAAAAAATAAGTATCCTGGTAGAGAAACTCTGGGATTGGAAAATCAGATGGGAGTAATGTTAGTACCAGTTTAATTTTTAAGAAATAAGTAGCCTGCTAGAGAAAGTCTGGGATTGGAAAAACAAATGGGAGTAATGTCAGTTCCTATTTAATTTTTAAAAAATAAGAGGACTGGTAGAGAAACTCTGAGATTGGAAAAACAGATAGGTGTAATGTCAGTTCCAGTTTAATTTTTAAAAAGAAGTAGCCTGGTAGAGAAACTCTGGGATTGGAAAAACAGATGGGAGTAATGTCAGTTCCAGTTTAATTTTTTGTTTAAAAAGTAGCCTGGTAGAGAAACTCTGGGATTGGAAAAACAGATGGGAGTAATGTCAGTTCCAGTTTAATTTTTAAAAAATAAGTAGCCTGGTAGAGAAACTCTGGGATTGGGAAAACAGATGGAAGTAATGTCATTTCCAGTTTAATTTTTTTAAAAAATAAGTAGCCTGGTTGAGAAACTCTGGGATTGGAAAACCAGATGGGAGTAATGTCAGTTTGAGTTTAAATTTAAAAAAATAAGTATCCTGGTAGAGAAACTCTGGGACTTGGAAAACAGATGGGAGTAATGTGAGCTCCAGTTTAATTTTTAAAAAATAAGTAACCTGGTAGAGAAACTCTGGGATTGGAAAAACAGATGGGAGTAATGTCAGTTCCTATTTAATTTTTAAAAAATAAGTAGCCTGGTAGAGAAACTCTGGGATTGGAAAAACAGATGGGAGTAATGTCAGTTCCAGTTTAATTTTTAAGAAATAAGTAGCCTGCTAGAGAAAGTCTGGGATTGGAAAAACATATGGGAGTAATATCAGTTCCTATTTAATTTTTAAAAAATAAGTGGACTGGTCGAGATACTCTGAGATTGGAAAAACAGATAGGAGTAATGTCAGTTCCAGTTTAATTTTTAAAAAGAAGTAGCCTGGTAGAGAAACTCTGGGATTGGAAAAACAGATGGGAGTAATGTCAGTTCCAGTTTAATTTTTTTTTAAAAAGTAGCCTGGTAGAGAAACTCTGGGATTGGGAAAACAGATCGGAGTAACGTCAGTCCCAGTTTAATTTTTAAAAATAAGCAGCCTGGTAGAAAGCTCTGGGATTGGGAAAACAGATGGGAGTAATGTCAGTTCTAGTTTAATTTTTTTAAAATAAGCAGCCTGGCAGAAAACTCTGGGATTGGGAAAACATATGGATTGGGAAAACAGATGGAAGTAATGTCAGTTCCAGTTTAATTTTAAAAAAAAGTAGCCTGGTAGAGAAAGTCTGGGATTGGAAAAACAGATGGGAGTAATGTCAGTTCCAGTTTAATTTTTAAGAAATAAGTAGCCTGGTAGAGAAACTCTGGGATTGGAAAAACAGATGGGAGTAATGTCAGTTCCAGTTTAATTTTTAAGAAATAAGTATCCTGGTAGAGAAACTCTGGGATTGGAAAAACAGATAGGAGTAATGTTAGTTCCAGTTTAATTTTTAAGAAATAAGTAGCCTGCTAGAGAAAAGATGGGATTGGAAAAACAGATGGGAGTAATGTCAGTTCCTATTTAATTTTTAAAAAATAAGAGGACTGGTAGAGAAGCTCTGGGATTGTAAAAACAGATGGGAGTAATGTCAGTTCCAGTTTAATTTTTAAAAAGAAGTAGCCTGGTAGAGAAACTCTGGGATTGGAAAAACAGATGGGAGTAATGTCAGTTCCAGATTAATTTTTTTTTAAAAAGTAGCCTGGTAGAGAAACTCTGGGATTGGAAAAACAGATGGGAGTAATGTCAGTTCCAGTTTAATTTTTAAGAAATAAGTAGCCTGGTAGAGAAACTCTGGGATTGGAAAAACAGATGGGAGTAATGTCAGTTCCAGTTTAATTTTTTAAAAAAATAAGTAGCCTGGTAGAAAACTCTGGGATTGGAAAAGCAGATGGGAGTAATGTCAGTTCCAGTTTAAATTTTAAAAAATAAGTGTCCTGGTAGAGAAATTCTGGGATTGGAAAAACAGATGGGAATAATGTTAGTTCCAGTTTAATTTTTAAAAAATAAGTAGCCTGGTAGAGAAACTCTGGGATTTGGAAAACAGATGGGAGTAATGTGAGCTCCAGTTTAATTTTTAAAAAATAAGTAGCCTGGTAGAGAAACTCTGGGATTGGGAAAACAGATGGGAGTAACGTCAGTTCTAGTTTAATTTTTAAAAAATAAGCAGACTGGTAGAAAACTCTGGCATTGGGAAAACAGATGGAAGTAATGTCAGTTCCAGTTTAATTTTTAAAAAAAGTAAGCAGCCTGGTTAAGAAACTCTGGGATTGGAAAAGCAGATGGGAGTAATGTCAGTTCCAGATTAATTTTTTTTTAAAAAGTAGCCTGGTAGAGAAACTCTGGGATTGGAAAAACAGATGGGAGTAATGTCAGTTCCAGTTTAATTTTTAAAAAATAAGTAGCCTGGTAGAGAAACTCTGGGATTGGGAAAACAGATGGGAGTAACGTCAGTTCCAGTTTAATTTTTAAAAAATAAGCAGCCTGGTAGAAAACTCTGGGATTGGAAAAGAAGATGGGAGTAATGTCAGTTCCAGTTTAATTTTTAAAAAATAAGTATCCTGGTAGAGAAACTCTGGGATTGGAAAAACAGATGTGAGTAATGTTAGTTCCAGTTTAATTTTTAAAAAATAAGTAGCCTGGTAGAGAAACTCTGGGATTGGAAAAACAGATGGGAGAAATGTCAGTTCCAGTTTAATTTTTAAGAAATAAGTAGCCTGGGAGAGAAACTCTGGGATTGGAAAAACAGATGGGAGTAATGTTAGTTCCAGTTTAATTTTTAAAAAATAAGTAGCCTGGTAGAGAAACTCTGGGATTTGGAAAAAAGATGGGAGTAATGTGAGCTCCAGTTTAATTTTTAAAAAATAAGTAGCCTGGTAGAGAAACTCTGGGATTGGGAAAACAGATGGGAGTAACGTCAGTTCCAGTTTAATTTTTAAAAAATAAGAAGCCTGGTAGAAAACTCTGGGATTGGAAAAGAAGATGGGAGTAATGTCAGTTCCAGTTTAATTTTTAAAAAATAAGTATCCTGGTAGAGAAACTCTGGGATTGGAAAAACAGATGGGAGTAATGTTAGTTCCAGTTTAATTTTTAAAAAATAAGTAGCCTGGTAGAGAAACTCTGGGATTGGAAAAACAGATGGGAGTAATGTCAGTTCCAGTTTAATTTTTAAGAAATAAGTAGCCTGGTAGAGAAACTCTGGGATTAGAAAAACAGATGGGAGTAATATTAGTTCCAGTTTAATTTTTTAAAAATAAGTAGCCTGCTAGAGAAAGTCTGGGATGGGAAAAACAGACGGGGGTAATGTCAGTTCCTATTTAAATTTTAAAAAATAAGTAGACTGGTAGAGAAATTCTGAGATTTGAAAAATAGATAGGAGTAATGTCAGTTCCAGTTTAATTTTTAAAAAGAAGTAGCCTGGTAGAGAAACTCTGGGATTGGAAAAACAGATGGGAGTAATGTCAGTTCCAGTTTAAATTTTTTTTAAAAAGTAGCCTGGTAGAGAAACTCTGGGATTGGAAAAACAGATGGGAGTAATGTCAGTTCCAGTTTAATTTTTAAAAAATAAGTAGCCTGGTAGAGAAACTCTGGGATTGGGAAAACAGATGGGAGTAATGTCAGTTCTAGTTTAATTTTTTAAAAATAAGTAGCCTGGTAGAGAAACTCTGGGATTGGAAAAACAGATGGGAGTAATGTCAGTTCCAGTTTAATTTTTAAAAAATAAGTAGCCTGGTAGAGAAACTCTGGGATTGGGAAAACAGATGAAAGTAATGTCATTTCCAGTTTAATTTTTTAAAAAAATAAGTAGCCTGGTTGAGAAACTCTGGGATTGGAAAACCAGATGGGAGTAATGTCAGTTTGAGTTTAAATTTAAAAAAATAAGTATCCTGGTAGAGAAACTCTGGGACTTGGAAAACAGATGGGAGTAATGTGAGCTCCAGTTTAATTTTTAAAAAATAAGTAACCTGGTAGAGAAACTCTGGGATTGGAAAAACAGATGGGAGTAATGTCAGTTCCTATTTAATTTTTAAAAAATAAGTAGCCTGGTAGAGAAACTCTGGGATTGGAAAAACAGATGGGAGTAATGTCAGTTCCAGTTTAATTTTTAAGAAATAAGTAGCCTGCTAGAGAAAGTCTGGGATTGGAAAAACAGATGGGAGTAATATCAGTTCCTATTTAATTTTTAAAAAATAAGTGGACTGGTCGAGAAACTCTGAGATTGGAAAAACAGATAGGAGTAATGTCAGTTCCAGTTTAATTTTTAAAAAGAAGTAGCCTGGTAGAGAAACTCTGGGATTGGAAAAACAGATGGGAGTAATGTCAGTTCCAGTTTAATTTTTTTTTAAAAAGTAGCCTGGTAGAGAAACTCTGGGATTGGGAAAACAGATCGGAGTAACGTCAGTCCCAGTTTAATTTTTAAAAATAAGCAGCCTGGTAGAAAGCTCTGGGATTGGGAAAACAGATGGGAGTAATGTCAGTTCCAGTTTAAATTTTTAAAAATAAGTAGCCTGGTAGAAAACTCTGGGATTGGAAAAGCAGATGGGAGTAATGTCAGTTCCATTTTAAATTTTAAAAAATAAGTGTCCTGGTAGAGAAACTCTGGAATTGGAAAAACAGATGGGAGTTATGTTAGTTCCAGTTTAATTTTTAAAAAATAAGTAGACTGGTAGAGAAACTCTGGGATTTGGAAAACAGATGGGAGTAATGTGAGCTCCAGTTTAATTTTTAAAAAATAAGTAGCCTGGTAGAGAAACTCTGGGATTGGGAAAACAGATGGGAGTAACGTCAGTTCTAGTTTAATTTTTAAAAAATAAGCAGCCTGGTAGAAAACTCTGGGATTGGGAAAACAGATGGAAGTAATGTCAGTTCCAGTTTAATTTTTAAAAAAAGTAAGTAGCCTGGTTGAGGAACTCTGGGATTGGAAAAGCAGATGGGAGTAATGTCAGTTCCAGTTTAAAGTTTAAAAAATAAGTATCCTGGTAGAGAAACACTGGGATTGGAAAAACAGATGGGAGTAATGTTAGTTCCAGTTTAATTTTTAAGAAATAAGTAGCCTGCTAGAGAAAGTATGGGATTGGAAAAACAGATGGGAGTAATGTCAGTTCCTATTTAATTTTTAAAAAATAAGAGGACTGGTAGAGAAACTCTGAGATTGGAAAAACAGATAGGAGTAATGTCAGTTCCAGTTTAATTTTTAAAAAGAAGTAGCCTGGTAGAGAAACTCTGGGATTGGAAAAACAGATGGGAGTAATGTCAGTTCCAGATTAATTTTTTTTTAAAAAGTAGCCTGGTAGAGAAACTCTGGGATTGGAAAAACAGATGGGAGTAATGTCAGTTCCAGTTTAATTTTTAAAAAATAAGTAGCCTGGTAGAGAAACTCTGGGATTGGGAAAACAGATGGGAGTAACGACAGTTCCAGTTTAATTTTTAAAAAATAAGCAGCCTGGTAGAAAACTCTGGGATTGGAAAAGAAGATGGGAGTAATGTCAGTTCCAGTTTAATTTTTAAAAAATAAGTATCCTGGTAGAGAAACTCTGGGATTGGAAACACAGATGTGAGTAATGTTAGTTCCAGTTTAATTTTTAAAAAATAAGTAGCCTGGTAGAGAAACTCTGGGATTGGAAAAACAGATGGGAGAAATGTCAGTTCCAGTTTAATTTTTAAGAAATAAGTAGCCTGGTAGAGAAACTCTGGGATTGGAAAAACAGATGGGAGTAATGTTAGTTCCAGTTTAATTTTTAAAAAATAAGTAGCCTGGTAGAGAAACTCTGGGATTTGGAAAAAAGATGGGAGTAATGTGAGCTCCAGTTTAATTTTTAAAAAATAAGTAGCCTGGTAGAGAAACTCTGGGATTGGGAAAACAGATGGGAGTAACGTCAGTTCCAGTTTAATTTTTAAAAAATAAGAAGCCTGGTAGAAAACTCTGGGATTGGAAAAGAAGATGGGAGTAATGTCAGTTCCAGTTTAATTTTTAAAAAATAAGTATCCTGGTAGAGAAACTCTGGGATTGGAAAAACAGATGGGAGTAATGTTAGTTCCAGTTTAATTTTTAAGAAATAAGTAGACTGGTAGAGAAATTCTGGGATTGGAAAAACAGATGGGAGTAATGTCAGTTCCAGTTTAATTTTTAAGAAATAAGTAGCCTGGTAGAGAAACTCTGGGATTAGAAAAACAGATGGGAGTAATATTAGTTCCAGTTTAATTTTTTAAAAATAAGTAGCCTGCTAGAGAAAGTCTGGGATGGGAAAAACAGACGGGGGTAATGTCAGTTCCTATTTAAATTTTAAAAAATAAGTAGACTGGTAGAGAAATTCTGAGATTTGAAAAATAGATAGGAGTAATGTCAGTTCCAGTTTAATTTTTAAAAAGAAGTAGCCTGGTATAGAAACTCTGGGATTGGAAAAACAGATGGGAGTAATGTCAGTTCCAGTTTAAATTTTTTTTAAAAAGTAGCCTGGTAGAGAAACTCTGGGATTGGAAAAACAGATGGGAGTAATGTCAGTTCCAGTTTAATTTTTAAAAAATAAGTAGCCTGGTAGAGAAACTCTGGGATTGGGAAAACAGATGTAAGTAATGTCAGTTCCAGTTTAATTTTTTTTAAAAATAAGTAGCCTGGTAGAAAACTCTGGGATTGGAAAAGCAGATGGGTGTAATGTCAGTTCCAGTTTAAATTTTAAAAAATAAGTGTCCTGGTAGAGAAACTCTGGGATTGGAAAAACAGATGGAAATAATGTTAGTTCCAGTTTAATTTTTAAAAAATAAGTAGCCTGGTAGAGAAACTCTGGTATTTGGAAAACAGATGGGAGTAATGTGAGCTCCAGTTTAATTTTTAAAAAATAACTAGCCTGGTAGAGAAACTCTGGGATTGGGAAAACAGATGGGAGTAACGTCAGTTCTAGTTTAATTTTTAAAAAATAAGCAGCCTGGTAGAAAACTCTGGGATTGGGAAAACAGATGGAAGTAATGTCAGTTCCAGTTTAATTTTTAAAAAAAGTAAGCAGCCTGGTTAAGAAACTCTAGGATTGGAAAAGCAGATGGGAGTAATGTCAGTTCCAGTTTAAATTTTAAAAAATAAGTATCCTGGTAGAGAAACTCTGGGATTGGAAAATCAGATGGGAGTAATGTTAGTACCAGTTTAATTTTTAAGAAATAAGTAGCCTGCTAGAGAAAGTCTGGGATTGGAAAAACAAATGGGAGTAATGTCAGTTCCTATTTAATTTTTAAAAAATAAGAGGACTGGTAGAGAAACTCTGAGATTGGAAAAACAGATAGGTGTAATGTCAGTTCCAGTTTAATTTTTAAAAAGAAGTAGCCTGGTAGAGAAACTCTGGGATTGGAAAAACAGATGGGAGTAATGTCAGTTCCAGTTTAATTTTTTGTTTAAAAAGTAGCCTGGTAGAGAAACTCTGGGATTGGAAAAACAGATGGGAGTAATGTCAGTTCCAGTTTAATTTTTAAAAAATAAGTAGCCTGGTAGAGAAACTCTGGGATTGGGAAAACAGATGGAAGTAATGTCATTTCCAGTTTAATTTTTTAAAAAAATAAGTAGCCTGGTTGAGAAACTCTGGGATTGGAAAACCAGATGGGAGTAATGTCAGTTTGAGTTTAAATTTAAAAAAATAAGTATCCTGGTAGAGAAACTCTGGGACTTGGAAAACAGATGGGAGTAATGTGAGCTCCAGTTTAATTTTTAAAAAATAAGTAACCTGGTAGAGAAACTCTGGGATTGGAAAAACAGATGGGAGTAATGTCAGTTCCTATTTAATTTTTAAAAAATAAGTAGCCTGGTAGAGAAACTCTGGGATTGGAAAAACAGATGGGAGTAATGTCAGTTCCAGTTTAATTTTTAAGAAATAAGTAGCCTGCTAGAGAAAGTCTGGGATTGGAAAAACATATGGGAGTAATATCAGTTCCTATTTAATTTTTAAAAAATAAGTGGACTGGTCGAGATACTCTGAGATTGGAAAAACAGATAGGAGTAATGTCAGTTCCAGTTTAATTTTTAAAAAGAAGTAGCCTGGTAGAGAAACTCTGGGATTGGAAAAACAGATGGGAGTAATGTCAGTTCCAGTTTAATTTTTTTTTAAAAAGTAGCCTGGTAGAGAAACTCTGGGATTGGGAAAACAGATCGGAGTAACGTCAGTCCCAGTTTAATTTTTAAAAATAAGCAGCCTGGTAGAAAGCTCTGGGATTGGGAAAACAGATGGGAGTAATGTCAGTTCTAGTTTAATTTTTTAAAAATAAGCAGCCTGGCAGAAAACTCTGGGATTGGGAAAACATATGGATTGGGAAAACAGATGGAAGTAATGTCAGTTCCAGTTTAATTTTAAAAAAAAGTAGCCTGGTAGAGAAAGTCTGGGATTGGAAAAACAGATGGGAGTAATGTCAGCTCCAGTTTAATTTTTAAGAAATAAGTAGCCTGGTAGAGAAACTCTGGGATTGGAAAAACAGATGGGAGTAATGTCAGTTCCAGTTTAATTTTTAAGAAATAAGTATCCTGGTAGAGAAACTCTGGGATTGGAAAAACAGATAGGAGTAATGTTAGTTCCAGTTTAATTTTTAAGAAATAAGTAGCCTGCTAGAGAAAAGATGGGATTGGAAAAACAGATGGGAGTAATGTCAGTTCCTATTTAATTTTTAAAAAATAAGAGGACTGGTAGAGAAGCTCTGGGATTGTAAAAACAGATGGGAGTAATGTCAGTTCCAGTTTAATTTTTAAAAAGAAGTAGCCTGGTAGAGAAACTCTGGGATTGGAAAAACAGATGGGAGTAATGTCAGTTCCAGATTAATTTTTTTTTAAAAAGTAGCCTGGTAGAGAAACTCTGGGATTGGAAAAACAGATGGGAGTAATGTCAGTTCCAGTTTAATTTTTAAGAAATAAGTAGCCTGGTAGAGAAACTCTGGGATTGGAAAAACAGATGGGAGTAATGTCAGTTCCAGTTTAATTTTTTAAAAAAATAAGTAGCCTGGTAGAAAACTCTGGGATTGGAAAAGCAGATGGGAGTAATGTCAGTTCCAGTTTAAATTTTAAAAAATAAGTGTCCTGGTAGAGAAATTCTGCGATTGGAAAAACAGATGGGAATAATGTTAGTTCCAGTTTAATTTTTAAAAAATAAGTAGCCTGGTAGAGAAACTCTGGGATTTGGAAAACAGATGGGAGTAATGTGAGCTCCAGTTTAATTTTTAAAAAATAAGTAGCCTGGTAGAGAAACTCTGGGATTGGGAAAACAGATGGGAGTAACGTCAGTTCTAGTTTAATTTTTAAAAAATAAGCAGACTGGTAGAAAACTCTGGCATTGGGAAAACAGATGGAAGTAATGTCAGTTCCAGTTTAATTTTTAAAAAAAGTAAGCAGCCTGGTTAAGAAACTCTGGGATTGGAAAAGCAGATGGGAGTAATGTCAGTTCCAGATTAATTTTTTTTTAAAAAGTAGCCTGGTAGAGAAACTCTGGGATTGGAAAAACAGATGGGAGTAATGTCAGTTCCAGTTTAATTTTTAAAAAATAAGTAGCCTGGTAGAGAAACTCTGGGATTGGGAAAACAGATGGGAGTAACGTCAGTTCCAGTTTAATTTTTAAAAAATAAGCAGCCTGGTAGAAAACTCTGGGATTGGAAAAGAAGATGGGAGTAATGTCAGTTCCAGTTTAATTTTTAAAAAATAAGTATCCTGGTAGAGAAACTCTGGGATTGGAAAAACAGATGTGAGTAATGTTAGTTCCAGTTTAATTTTTAAAAAATAAGTAGCCTGGTAGAGAAACTCTGGGATTGGAAAAACAGATGGGAGAAATGTCAGTTCCAGTTTAATTTTTAAGAAATAAGTAGCCTGGTAGAGAAACTCTGGGATTGGAAAAACAGATGGGAGTAATGTTAGTTCCAGTTTAATTTTTAAAAAATAAGTAGCCTGGTAGAGAAACTCTGGGATTTGGAAAAAAGATGGGAGTAATGTGAGCTCCAGTTTAATTTTTAAAAAATAAGTAGCCTGGTAGAGAAACTCTGGGATTGGGAAAACAGATGGGAGTAACGTCAGTTCCAGTTTAATTTTTAAAAAATAAGAAGCCTGGTAGAAAACTCTGGGATTGGAAAAGAAGATGGGAGTAATGTCAGTTCCAGTTTAATTTTTAAAAAATAAGTATCCTGGTAGAGAAACTCTGGGATTGGAAAAACAGATGGGAGTAATGTTAGTTCCAGTTTAATTTTTAAAAAATAAGTAGCCTGGTAGAGAAACTCTGGGATTGGAAAAACAGATGGGAGTAATGTCAGTTCCAGTTTAATTTTTAAGAAATAAGTAGCCTGGTAGAGAAACTCTGGGATTAGAAAAACAGATGGGAGTAATATTAGTTCCAGTTTAATTTTTTAAAAATAAGTAGCCTGCTAGAGAAAGTCTGGGATGGGAAAAACAGACGGGGGTAATGTCAGTTCCTATTTAAATTTTAAAAAATAAGTAGACTGGTAGAGAAATTCTGAGATTTGAAAAATAGATAGGAGTAATGTCAGTTCCAGTTTAATTTTTAAAAAGAAGTAGCCTGGTAGAGAAACTCTGGGATTGGAAAAACAGATGGGAGTAATGTCAGTTCCAGTTTAAATTTTTTTTAAAAAGTAGCCTGGTAGAGAAACTCTGGAATTGGAAAAACAGATGGGAGTAATGTCAGTTCCTATTTAATTTTTAAAAAATAAGTAGCCTGGTAGAGAAACTCTGGGATTGGGAAAACAGATGGAAGTAATGTCAGTTCCAGTTTAATTTTCTTTAAAAATAAGTAGCCTGGTAGAAAACTCTGGGATTGGAAAAGCAGATGGGTGTAATGTCAGTTTCAGTTTAAATTTTAAAAAATAAGTGTCCTGGTAGAGAAACTCTGGGATTGGAAAAACAGATGGAAATAATGTTAGTTCCAGTTTAATTTTTAAAAAATAAGTAGCCTGGTAGAGAAACTCTGGTATTTGGAAAACAGATGGGAGTAATGTGAGCTCCAGTTTAATTTTTAAAAAATAAGTAGCCTGGTAGAGAAACTCTGGGATTGGGAAAACAGATGGGAGTAACGTCAGTTCTAGTTTAATTTTAAAAAAATAAGCAGCCTGGTAGAAAACTCTGGGATTGGGAAAACAGATGGAAGTAATGTCAGTTCCAGTTTAATTTTTAAAAAAAGTAAGCAGCCTGGTTAAGAAACTCTGGGATTGGAAAAACAGATGGGAGTAATGTCAGTTCCAGTTTAAATTTTAAAAAATAAGTATCCTGGTAGAGAAACTCTGGGATTGGAAAATCAGATGGGAGTAATGTTAGTTCCAGTTTAATTTTTAAGAAATAAGTAGCCTGCTAGAGAAAGTCTGGGATTGGAAAAACAAATGAGAGTAATGTCAGTTCCTATTTAATTTTTAAAAAATAAGAGGACTGGTAGAGAAACTCTTAGATTGGAAAAACAGATAGGTGTAATGTCAGTTCCAGTTTAATTTTTAAAAAGAAGTAGCCTGGTAGAGAAACTCTGGGATTGGAAAAACAGATGGGAGTAATGTCAGTTCCAGTTTAATTTTTTTTAAAAAAGTAGCCTGGTAGAGAAACTCTGGGATTGGAAAAACAGATGGGAGTAATGTCAGTTCCAGTTTAATTTTTAAAAAATAAGTAGCCTGGTAGAGAAACTCTGGGATTGGGAAAACAGATGGAAGTAATGTCATTTCCAGTTTAATTTTTAAAAAAAATAAGTAGCCTGGTTGAGAAACTCTGGGATTGGAAAACCAGATGGGAGTAATGTCAGTTTGAGTTTAAATTTTAAAAAATAAGTATCCTGGTAGAGAAACTCTGGGACTTGGAAAACAGATGGGAGTAATGTGAGCTCCAGTTTAATTTTTAAAAAATAAGTAACCTGGTAGAGAAACTCTGGGATTGGAAAAACAGATGGGAGTAATGTCAGTTCCTATTTAATTTTTAAAAAATAAGTAGCCTGGTAGATAAACTCTGGGATTGGAAAAACAGATGGGAGTAATGTCAGTTCCAGTTTAATTTTTAAGAAATAAGTAGCCTGCTAGAGAAAGTCTGGGATTGGAAAAACAGATGGGAGTAATATCAGTTCCTATTTAATTTTTAAAAATAAGTGGACTGGTCGAGAAACTCTGAGATTGGAAAAACAGATAGGAGTAATGTCAGTTCCAGTTTAATTTTTAAAAAGAAGTAGCCTGGTAGAGAAACACTGGGATTGGAAAAACAGATGGGAGTAATGTCAGTTCCAGTTTAATTTTTTTTTAAAAAGTAGCCTGGTAGAGAAACTCTGGGATTGGGAAAACAGATCGGAGTAACGTCAGTCCCAGTTTAATTTTTAAAAAATAAGCAGCCTGGTAGAAAGCTTTTGGATTGGGAAAACAGATAGGTGTAATGTCAGTTCCAGTATAATTTTTAAAAAGAAGTAGCCTGGTAGAAAAACTCTGGGATTGGAAAAACAGATGGGAGTAATGTCAGTTCCAGTTTAATTTTTTTTTAAAAAGTAGCCTGGTAGAGAAACTCTGGGATTTGAAAAACAGATGGGAGTAATGTCAGTTCCTATTTAATTTTTAAAAAATAAGAGGACTGGTAGAGAAACTATGGGATTGGAAAAACAGATGGGAGTAATGTCAGTTCTAGTATAATTTTTAAAAAATAAGCAGCCTGGTAGAAAACTCTGGGATTGGAAAAACAGATGGGAGTAATGTCAGTTCCAGTTTAATTTTTTAAAAATAAGTAGCCTGGTAGACAAACTCTGGGATTGGGAAAACAGATGGAAGTAATGTCAGTTCCAGTTTAATTTTAAAAAAAAGTAGCCTGGTAGAGAAAGTCTGGGATTGGAAAAACAGATGGGAGTAATGTCAGTTCCAGTTTAATTTTTAAGAAATAAGTAGCCTGCTAGAGAAAGTCTGGGATTGGATAAACAGATGGGAGTAATGTCAGTTCCAGTTTAATTTTTAAGAAATAAGTAGCCTGGTAGAGAAAGTCTGGGATTGGAAAAACAGATGGGCGTAATGTCAGTTCCAGTTTAATTTTTAAAAAATAAGTAACCTGGTGGAGAAACTCTGGGATTGGAAAAACAGATGGGGGTAATGTCAGTTCCTATTTAATTTTTAAAAAATAAGAGGACTGGTAGAGAAACTCTGAGATTGGAAAAACAGATAGGTGTAATGTCAGTTCCAGTATAATTTTTAAAAAGAAGTAGCCTGGTAGAAAAACTCTGGGATTGGAAAAACAGATGGGAGTAATGTCAGTTCCAGTTTAAATTTTAAAAAATAAGTAGACTGGTAGAGAAATTCTGAGATTTGAAAAATAGATAGGAGTAATGTCAGTTCCAGTTTAATTTTTAAAAAGAAGTAGCCTGGTAGAGAAACTCTGGGATTGGAAAAACAGATGGGAGTAATGTCAGTTCCAGTTTAAATTTTTTTTTAAAAAGTAGCCTGGTAGAGAAACTCTGGGATTGGAAAAACAGATGGGAGTAATGTCAGTTCCAGTTTAATTTTTAAAAAATAAGTAGCCTGGTAGAGAAACTCTGGGATTGGGAAAACAGATGGAAGTAATGTCAGTTCCAGTTTAATTTTTTTTAAAAATAAGTAGCCTGGTAGAAAACTCTGGGATTGGAAAAGCAGATGGGTGTAATGTCAGTTTCAGTTTAAATTTTAAAAAATAAGTGTCCTGGTAGAGAAACTCTGGGATTGGAAAAACAGATGGAAATAATGTTAGTTCCAGTTTAATTTTTAAAAAATAAGTAGCCTGGTAGAGAAACTCTGGTATTTGGAAAACAGATGGGAGTAATGTGAGCTCCAGTTTAATTTTTAAAAAATAAGTAGCCTGGTAGAGAAACTCTGGGATTGGGAAAAAAGATGGGAGTAACGTCAGTTCTAGTTTAATTTTAAAAAAATAAGCAGCCTGGTAGAAAACTCTGGGATTGGGAAAACAGATGGAAGTAATGTCAGTTCCAGTTTAATTTTTAAAAAAAGTAAGCAGCCTGGTTAAGAAACTCTGGGATTGGAAAAACAGATGGGAGTAATGTCAGTTCCAGTTTAAATTTTAAAAAATAAGTATCCTGGTAGAGAAACTCTGGGATTGGAAAATCAGATGGGAGTAATGTTAGTTCCAGTTTAATTTTTAAGAAATAAGTAGCCTGCTAGAGAAAGTCTGGGATTGGAAAAACAAATGAGAGTAATGTCAGTTCCTATTTAATTTTTAAAAAATAAGAGGACTGGTAGAGAAACTCTGAGATTGGAAAAACAGATAGGTGTAATGTCAGTTCCAGTTTAATTTTTAAAAAGAAGTAGCCTGGTAGAGAAACTCTGGGATTGGAAAAACAGATGGGAGTAATGTCAGTTCCAGTTTAATTTTTTTTTAAAAAGTAGCCTGGTAGAGAAACTCTGGGATTGGAAAAACAGATGGGAGTAATGTCAGTTCCAGTTTAATTTTTAAAAAATAAGTAGCCTGGTAGAGAAACTCTGGGATTGGGAAAACAGATGGAAGTAATGTCATTTCCAGTTTAATTTTTTAAAAAAATAAGTAGCCTGGTTGAGAAACTCTGGGATTGGAAAACCAGATGGGAGTAATGTCAGTTTGAGTTTAAATTTTAAAAAATAAGTATCCTGGTAGAGAAACTCTGGGACTTAGAAAACAGATGGGAGTAATGTGAGCTCCAGTTTAATTTTTAAAAAATAAGTAACCTGGTAGAGAAACTCTGGGATTGGAAAAACAGATGGGAGTAATGTCAGTTCCTATTTAATTTTTAAAAAATAAGTAGCCTGGCAGAGAAACTCTGGGATTGGAAAAACAGATGGGAGTAATGTCAGTTCCAGTTTAATTTTTAAGAAATAAGTAGCCTGCTAGAGAAAGTCTGGGATTGGAAAAACAGATGGGAGTAATATCAGTTCCTATTTAATTTTTAAAAATAAGTGGACTGGTCGAGAAACTCTGAGATTGGAAAAACAGATAGGAGTAATGTCAGTTCCAGTTTAATTTTTAAAAAGAAGTAGCCTGGTAGAGAAACACTGGGATTGGAAAAACAGATGGGAGTAATGTCAGTTCCAGTTTAATTTTTTTTTAAAAAGTAGCCTGGTAGAGAAACTCTGGGATTGGGAAAACAGATCGGAGTAACGTCAGTCCCAGTTTAATTTTTAAAAATAAGCAGCCTGGTAGAAAGCTTTTGGATTGGGAAAACAGATGGGAGTAATGTCAGTTCCAGTTTAAATTTTTAAAAATAAGTAGCCTGGTAGAGAAACTCTGGGATTGGAAAAACAGATGGGAGTAATGTCACATCCAGTTTAATTTTTTTTTAAAAAGTAGCCTGGTAGAGAAACTCTGGTATTTGGAAAACAGATGGGAGTAATGTGAGCTCCAGTTTAATTTTTAAAAAATAAGTAGCCTGGTAGAGAAACTCTGGGATTGGGAAAACAGATGGGAGTAACGTCAGTTCTAGTTTAATTTTTTAAAAATAAGCAGCCTGGCAGAAAACTCTGGGATTGGGAAAACATATGGATTGGGAAAACAGATGGAAGTAATGTCAGTTCCAGTTTAATTTTAAAAAAAAGTAGCCTGGTAGAGAAAGTCTGGGATTGGAAAAACAGATGGGAGTAATGTCAGTTCCAGTTTAATTTTTAAGAAATAAGTAGCCTGCTAGAGAAAGTCTGGGATTGGATAAACAGATGGGAGTAATGTCAGTTCCAGTTTAATTTTTAAGAAATAAGTAGCCTGGTAGAGAAACTCTGGGATTGGAAAAACAGATGGGAGTAATGTCAGTTCCAGTTTAATTTTTAAGAAATAAGTATCCTGGTAGAGAAACTCTGGGATTGGAAAAACAGATAGGAGTAATGTTAGTTCCAGTTTAATTTTTAAGAAATAAGTAGCCTGCTAGAGAAAGGATGGGATTGGAAAAACAGATGGGAGTAATGTCAGTTCCTATTTAATTTTTAAAAAATAAGAGGACTGGTAGAGAAGCTCTGGGATTGTAAAAACAGATGGGAGTAATGTCAGTTCCAGTTTAATTTTTAAAAAGAAGTAGCCTGGTAGAGAAACTCTGGGATTGGAAAAACAGATGGGAGTAATGTCAGTTCCAGATTAATTTTTTTTAAAAAATGAGCCTGGTAGAGAAACTCTGGGATTGGAAAAACAGATGGGAGTAATGTCAGTTCCAGTTTAATTTTTAAGAAATAAGTAGCCTGGTAGAGAAACTCTGGGATTGGAAAAACAGATGGGAGTAATGTCAGTTCCAGTTTAATTTTTTAAAAAAATAAGTAGCCTGGTAGAAAACTCTGGGATTGGAAAAGCAGATGGGAGTAATGTCAGTTCCAGTTCAAATTTTAAAAAATAAGTGTCCTGGTAGAGAAATTCTGGGATTGGAAAAACAGATGGGAATAATGTTAGTTCCAGTTTAATTTTTAAAAAATAAGTAGCCTGGTAGAGAAACTCTGGGATTTGGAAAACAGATGGGTGTAATGTGAGCTCCAGTTTAATTTTTAAAAAATAAGTAGCCTGGTAGAGAAACTCTGGGATTGGGAAAACAGATGGAAGTAATGTCAGTTCCAGTTTAATTTTTTAAAAAAGTAAGCAGCCTGGTTAAGAAACTCTGGGATTGGAAAAGCAGATGGGAGTAATGTTAGTTCCAGTTTAATTTTTAAGAAATAAGTAGCCTGCTAGAGAAATTCTGGGATTGGAAAAACAAATGGGAGTAATCTCAGTTCCTATTTAATTTTTAAAAAATAAGAGGACTGGTAGAGAAACTCTGAGATTGGAAAAACAGATGGGAGTAATGTCAGTTCCAGTTTAATTTTTAAAAAATAAGTATCCTGGTAGAGAAACTCTGGGATTGGAAAAACAGATGGGAGTAATGTCAGTTCCAGTTTAATTTTTAAAAAAAATAAGTAGCCTGGTTGAGAAACTCTGGGATTGGAAAAGCAGATGGGAGTAATGTGAGCTCTAGTTTAATTTTTAAAAAATAAGTAACCTGGTAGAGAAACTCTGGGATTGGAAAAACAGATGGGAGTAATGTCAGTTCCTATTTAATTTTTAAAAAATAAGTAGCCTGGTAGAGAAAGTCTGGGATTGGAAAAACAGATGGGAGTAATGTCAGTTCCAGTTTAATTTTTAAGAAATAAGTAGCCTGCTAGAGAAAGTCTGGGATTGGAAAAACAGATGGGAGAAATATCAGTTCCTATTTAATTTTTTAAAAATAAGTGGACTGGTCGAGAAACTCTGAGATTGGAAAAACAGATAGGAGTAATGTCAGTTCCAGTTTAATTTTTAAAAAGAAGTAGCCTGGTAGAGAAACTCTGGGATTGGAAAAACAGATGGGAGTAATGTCAGTTCTAGTTTAATTTTTTTTTAAAAAGAAGCCTGGTAGTGAAACTCTGGGATTGGGAAAAAGAATGGGAGTAACGTCAGTCCCAGTTTAATTTTTAAAATATAAGCAGGCCGGTAGAAAACTCTGGGATTGGGAAAACAGATGGGAGTAATGTCAGTTCCAGTTTAAATTTAAAAAAATAAGTAGCCTGGGATAGAAACTCTGGGATTTGAAAAAGAGATGAGCGTAATATCAGTGGCAGTTTAATTTTTAAAAAATAAGTATCCTGGTAGAGAAACTGTGGGATTGGAAAAACAGATGGGAGTAATGTCAGTTCCAGTTTAATTTTTAAGAAATAAGTAGCCTGGTAGAGAAACTCTGGGATTGGAAAAACAGATGGGAGTAATCTCAGTTCCAGTTTAATTTTTAAGAAATAAGTAGCCTGCTAGAGAAAGTCTGGTATTGGAAAAACAGATGGGAGTAATGTCAGTTCCTATTTAATTTTTAAAAAATAAGAGGACTGGTAGAGAAACTCTGGGATTGGAAAAACAGATGGGAGTAATGTGAGCTCCAGTTTAATTTTTAAAAAATAAGTAGCCTGGTAGCGAAACTCTGGGATTGGGAAAACAGATGGGAGTAACGTCAGTTCCAGTTTAATTTTTAAAAAATAAGTATCCTGGTAGAGAAACTGTGGGATTGGAAAAACAGATGGGAGTAATGTCAGTTCCAGTTTAATTTTTAAGAAATAAGTAGCCTGCTAGAGAAAGTCTGGGATTGGAAAAACAGATGGGAGTAATGTCAGTTCCTATTTAATTTTTAAAAAATAAGAGGACTGGTAGAGAAACTATGGGATTGGAAAAACAGATGGGAGTAATGTCAGTTCTAGTTTAATTTTTAAAAAATAAGCAGCCTGGTAGAAAACTCTGGGATTGGAAAAACAGATGGGAGTAATGTCAGTTCCAGTTTAATTTTAAAAAAAAGTAGCCTGGTAGAGAAAGTCTGGGATTGGAAAAACAGATGGGAGTAACGTCAGTCCCAGTTTAATTTTTAAAAAATAAGCAGCCTGGTAGAAAACTCTGGGATTGGGAAAACAGATGGGAGTAATGTCAGTTCCAGTTTAAATTTTAAAAAATAACTAGCCTGGGATAGAAACTCTGGGATTTGAAAAAGAGATGAGCGTAATGTCAGTTGCAGTTTAATTTTTAAAAAATAAGTAGCCTGGTAGAGAAACTCTGGGATTGGAAAAACAGATGGGAGTAATGTCAGTTCCAGTTTAATTTTTAAGAAATAAGTAGCCTGGTAGAGAAACTCTGGGATTGGAAAAACAGATGGGAGTAATGTCAGTTCCAGTTTAATTTTTAAGAAATAAGTAGACTGCTAGAGAAAGTCTGGGATTGGATAAACAGATGGGAGTAATGTCAGTTCCAGTTTAATTTTTAAGAAATAAGTAGCTTGGTAGAGAAAGTCTGGGATTGGAAAAACAGATGGGAGTAATGTCAGTTCCAGTTTAATTTTTAAAAAAAGTAGCCTGGTAGAGAAAGTCTGGGATTGGAAAAACAGATGGGAGTAACGTCAGTCCCAGTTTAATTTTTAAAAAATAAGCAGCCTGGTAGAAAACTCTGGGATTGGGAAAACAGATGGGAGTAATGTCAGTTCCAGTTTAAATTTTAAAAAATAAGTAGCCTGGGATAGAAACTCTGGGATTTGAAAAAGAGATGAGAGTAATGTCAGTTGCAGTTTAATTTTTAAAAAATAAGTAGCCTGGTAGAGAAACTCTGGGATTGGAAAAACAGATGGGAGTAATGTCAGTTCCAATTTAATTTTTAAGAAATAAGTAGCCTGGTAGAGAAACTCTGGGATTGGAAAAACAGATGGGAGTAATGTCAGTTCCAGTTTAATTTTTAAGAAATAAGTAGCCTGGTAGAGAAACTCTGGGATTGGAAAAACAGATGGGAGTAATCTCAGTTCCAGTTTAATTTTTAAGAAATAAGTAGCCTGCTAGAGAAAGTCTGGTATTGGAAAAACAGATGGGAGTAATGTCAGTTCCTATTTAATTTTTAAAAAATAAGAGGACTGGTAGAGAAACTCTGGGATTGGAAAAACAGATGGGAGTAATGTGAGCTCCAGTTTAATTTTTAAAAAATAAGTAGCCTGGTAGCGAAACTCTGGGATTGGGAAAACAGATGGGAGTAACGTCAGTTCCAGTTTAATTTTTAAAAAATAAGTATCCTGGTAGAGAAACTGTGGGATTGGAAAAACAGATGGGAGTAATGTCAGTTCCAGTTTAATTTTTAAGAAATAAGTAGCCTGCTAGAGAAAGTCTGGGATTGGAAAAACAGATGGGAGTAATGTCAGTTCCTATTTAATTTTTAAAAAATAAGAGGACTGGTAGAGAAACTATGGGATTGGAAAAACAGATGGGAGTAATGTCAGTTCTAGTTTAATTTTTAAAAAATAAGCAGCCTGGTAGAAAACTCTGGGATTGGAAAAACAGATGGGAGTAATGTCAGTTCCAGTTTAATTTTAAAAAAAAGTAGCCTGGTAGAGAAAGTCTGGGATTGGAAAAACAGATGGGAGTAACGTCAGTCCCAGTTTAATTTTTAAAAAATAAGCAGCCTGGTAGAAAACTCTGGGATTGGGAAAACAGATGGGAGTAATGTCAGTTCCAGTTTAAATTTTAAAAAATAACTAGCCTGGGATAGAAACTCTGGGATTTGAAAAAGAGATGAGCGTAATGTCAGTTGCAGTTTAATTTTTAAAAAATAAGTAGCCTGGTAGAGAAACTCTGGGATTGGAAAAACAGATGGGAGTAATGTCAGTTCCAGTTTAATTTTTAAGAAATAAGTAGCCTGGTAGAGAAACTCTGGGATTGGAAAAACAGATGGGAGTAATGTCAGTTCCAGTTTAATTTTTAAGAAATAAGTAGACTGCTAGAGAAAGTCTGGGATTGGATAAACAGATGGGAGTAATGTCAGTTCCAGTTTAATTTTTAAGAAATAAGTAGCTTGGTAGAGAAAGTCTGGGATTGGAAAAACAGATGGGAGTAATGTCAGTTCCAGTTTAATTTTTAAAAAAAGTAGCCTGGTAGAGAAAGTCTGGGATTGGAAAAACAGATGGGAGTAACGTCAGTCCCAGTTTAATTTTTAAAAAATAAGCAGCCTGGTAGAAAACTCTGGGATTGGGAAAACAGATGGGAGTAATGTCAGTTCCAGTTTAAATTTTAAAAAATAAGTAGCCTGGGATAGAAACTCTGGGATTTGAAAAAGAGATGAGAGTAATGTCAGTTGCAGTTTAATTTTTAAAAAATAAGTAGCCTGGTAGAGAAACTCTGGGATTGGAAAAACAGATGGGAGTAATGTCAGTTCCAATTTAATTTTTAAGAAATAAGTAGCCTGGTAGAGAAACTCTGGGATTGGAAAAACAGATGGGAGTAATGTCAGTTCCAGTTTAATTTTTAAGAAATAAGTAGCCTGGTAGAGAAAGTCTGGGATTGGAAAAACAGATGGGAGTAATGTCAGTTCCAGTTTAATTTTTAAAAAATAAGTAACCTGGTGGAGAAACTCTGGGATTGGAAAAACAGATGGGGGTAATGTCAGTTCCTATTTAATTTTTAAAAAATAAGAGGACTGGTAGAGAAACTCTGAGATTGGAAAAACAGATAGGTGTAATGTCAGTTCCAGTATAATTTTTAAAAAGTAGTAGCCTGGTAGAAAAACTCTGGGATTGGAAAAACAGATGGGAGTAATGTCAGTTCCAGTTTAATTTTTTTTAAAAAAGTAGCCTGGTAGAGAAACTCTGGGATTGGAAAAACAGATGGGAGTAATGTCAGTTCCTATTTAATTTTTAAAAAATAAGAGGACTGGTAGAGAAACTATGGGATTGGAAAAACAGATGGGAGTAATGTCAGTTCTAGTATAATTTTTAAAAAATAAGCAGCCTGGTAGAAAACTCTGGGATTGGAAAAACAGATGGGAGTAATGTCAGTTCCAGTTTAATTTTTTAAAAATAAGTAGCCTGGTAGACAAACTCTGGGATTGGGAAAACAGATGGAAGTAATGTCAGTTCCAGTTTAATTTTAAAAAAAAGTAGCCTGGTAGAGAAAGTCTGGGATTGGAAAAACAGATGGGAGTAATGTCAGTTCCAGTTTAATTTTTAAGAAATAAGTAGCCTGCTAGAGAAAGTCTGGGATTGGATAAACAGATGGGAGTAATGTCAGTTCCAGTTTAATTTTTAAGAAATAAGTAGCCTGGTAGAGAAAGTCTGGGATTGGAAAAACAGATGGGAGTAATGTCAGTTCCAGTTTAATTTTTAAAAAATAAGTAACCTGGTGGAGAAACTCTGGGATTGGAAAAACAGATGGGGGTAATGTCAGTTCCTATTTAATTTTTAAAAAATAAGAGGACTGGTAGAGAAACTCTGAGATTGGAAAAACAGATAGGTGTAATGTCAGTTCCAGTATAATTTTTAAAAAGAAGTAGCCTGGTAGAAAAACTCTGGGATTGGAAAAACAGATGGGAGTAATGTCAGTTCCAGTTTAATTTTTTTTAAAAAAGTAGCCTGGTAGAGAAACTCTGGGATTGGAAAAACAGATGGGAGTAATGTCAGTACCTATTTAATTTTTAAAAAATAAGTAGACTGGTAGAGAAACTCTGGGATTGGAAAAACAGATGGGAGTAATGTCAGTTCCAGTTTAATTTTTAAAAAATAAGTAACCTGGTAGAGAAACTCTGGGATTGGGAAAACAGATGGAAGTAATGTCAGTTCCAGTTTAATTTTTAAAAAACAAGTAACCTGGTAGAGAAACTCTGGGATTGGAAAAACAGATGGGAGTAATGTCAGTTCCTATTTAATTTTTAAAAAATAAGTAGCCTGGTAGAGAAACTCTGGGATTGGAAAAACAGATGGGAGTAATGTCAGTTCCAGTTTAATTTTTAAGAAATAAGTAGCCTGCAAGAGAAAGTCTGGGATTGAAAAAACAGATGGGAGTAATATCAGTTCCTATTTAATTTTTAAAAAATAAGTGGACTGGTCGAGAAACTCTGAGATTGGAAAAACAGATAGGAGTAATGTCAGTTCCAGTTTAATTTTTAAAAAGAAGTAGCCTGGTAGAGAAACTCTGGGATTGGAAAAACAGATGGGAGTAATGTCAGTTCCAGTTTAATTTTTTTTTTAAAAGTAGCCTGTTAGAGAAACTCTGGGATTGGGAAAACAGATGGGAGTAACGTCAGTCCCAGTTTAATTTTTAAAAAATAAGCAGCCTGGTAGAAAACTCTGGGATTGGGAATACAGATGGGAGTAATGTCAGTTCCAGTTTAAATTTTAAAAAATAAGTAGCCTGGGATAGAAACTCTGGGATTTGAAAAAGAGATGAGTGTAATGTCAGTTGCAGTTTAATTTTTTAAAAATAAGTAGCCTGGTAGAGAAACTCTGGGATTGGAAAAACAGATGGGAGTAATGTCAGTTCCAGTTTAATTTTTAAGAAATAAGTAGCCTGGTAGAGAAACTCTGGGATTGTTAAAACAGATGGGAGTAATGTCAGTTCCAGTTTAATTTTTAAGAAATAAGTAGCCTGGTAGACAAACTCTGGGATTAGAAAAACAGATGGGAGTAATATTAGTTCCAGTTTAATTTTTTAAAAATAAGTAGCCTGCTAGAGAAAGTCTGGGATGGGAAAAACAGACGGGGGTAATGTCAGTTCCTATTTAAATTTAAAAAAATAAGTAGACTGGTAGAGAAATTCTGAGATTTGAAAAATAGATAGGAGTAATGTCAGTTCCAGTTTAATTTTTAAAAAGAAGTAGCCTGGTAGAGAAACTCTGGGATTGGAAAAACAGATGGGAGTAATGTCAGTTCCAGTTTAAATTTTTTTTAAAAAGTAGCCTGGTAGAGAAACTCTGGGATTGGAAAAACAGATGGGAGTAATGTCAGTTCCAGTTTAATTTTTAAAAAAATAAGTAGCCTGGTAGAGAAACTCTGGGATTGGGAAAACAGATGGAAGTAATGTCAGTTCCAGTTTAATTTTTTTTAAAAATAAGTAGCCTGGTAGAAAACTCTGGGATTGGAAAAGCAGATGGGTGTAATGTCAGGTTCAGTTTAAATTTTAAAAAATAAGTGTCCTGGTAGAGAAACTCTGGGATTGGAAAAACAGATGGAAATAATGTTAGTTCCAGTTTAATTTTTAAAAAATAAGTAGCCTGGTAGAGAAACTCTGGTATTTGGAAAACAGATGGGAGTAATGTGAGCTCCAGTTTAATTTTTAAAAAATAAGTAGCCTGGTAGAGAAACTCTGGGATTGGGAAAACAGATGGGAGTAACGTCAGTTCTAGTTTAATTTTAAAAAAATAAGCAGCCTGGTAGAAAACTCTGGGATTGGGAAAACAGATGGAAGTAATGTCAGTTCCAGTTTAATTTTTTAAAAAAGTAAGCAGCCTGGTTAAGAA
This sequence comes from Narcine bancroftii, assembly GCF_036971445.1. Taxonomy (NCBI): domain Eukaryota; kingdom Metazoa; phylum Chordata; class Chondrichthyes; order Torpediniformes; family Narcinidae; genus Narcine; species Narcine bancroftii. Next base: position 16,492,584 of record NC_091480.1, read on the forward strand.
ACTCTGGGATTGGAAAAGCAGATGGGAGTAATGTCAGTTCCAGTTTAAATTTTAAAAAATAAGTATCCTGGTAGAGAAACTCTGGGATTGGAAAATCAGATGGGAGTAATGTTAGTTCCAGTTTAATATTTAAGAAATAAGTAGCCTGCTAGAGAAAGTCTGGGATTGGAAAAACAAATGAGAGTAATGTCAGTTCCTATTTAATTTTTAAAAAATAAGAGGACTGGTAGAGAAACTCTGAGATTGGAAAAACAGATAGGTGTAATGTCAGTTCCAGTTTAATTTTTAAAAAGAAGTAGCCTGGTAGAGAAACTCTGGGATTGGAAAAACAGATGGGAGTAATGTCAGTTCCAGTTTAATTTTTTTTAAAAAAGTAGCCTGGTAGAGAAACTCTGGGATTGGAAAAACAGATGGGAGTAATGTCAGTTCCAGTTTAATTTTTAAAAAATAAGTAGCCTGGTAGAGAAACTCTGGGATTGGGAAAACAGATGGAAGTAATGTCATTTCCAGTTTAATTTTTTAAAAAAATAAGTAGCCTGGTTGAGAAACTCTGGGATTGGAAAACCAGATGGGAGTAATGTCAGTTTGAGTTTAAATTTTAAAAAATAAGTATCCTGGTAGAGAAACTCTGGGACTTGGAAAACAGATGGGTGTAATGTGAGCTCCAGTTTAATTTTTAAAAAATAAGTAACCTGGTAGGGAAACTCTGGGATTGGAAAAACAGATGGGAGTAATGTCAGTTCCTGTTTAATTTTTAAAAAATAAGTAGCCTGGTAGAGAAACTCTGGGATTGGAAAAACAGATGGGAGTAATGTCAGTTCCAGTTTAATTTTTAAGAAATAAGTAGCCTGCTAGAGAAAGTCTGGGATTGGAAAAACAGATGGGAGTAATATCAGTTCCTATTTAATTTTTAAAAAATAAGTGGACTGGTCGAGAAACTCTGAGATTGGAAAAACAGATAGGAGTAATGTCAGTTCCAGTTTAATTTTTAAAAAGAAGTAGCCTGGTAGAGAAACTCTGGGATTGGAAAAACAGATGGGAGTAATGTCAGTTCCAGTTTAATTTTTTTTTAAAAAGTAGCCTGGTAGAGAAACTCTGGGATTGGGAAAACAGATCGGAGTAACGTCAGTCCCAGTTTAATTTTTAAAAATAAGCAGCCTGGTAGAAAGCTCTGGGATTGGGAAAACAGATGGGAGTAATGTCAGTTCCAGTTTAATTTTTAAAAAATAAGTAACCTGGTGGAGAAACTCTGGGATTGGAAAAACAGATGGGGGTAATGTCAGTTCCTATTTAATTTTTAAAAAATAAGAGGACTGGTAGAGAAACTCTGAGATTGGAAAAACAGATGGGAGTAATGTGAGCTCCAGTTTAATTTTTAAAAAATAAGTAGCCTGGTAGCGAAACTCTGGTATTTGGAAAACAGATGGGAGTAATGTGAGCTCCAGTTTAATTTTTAAAAAATAAGTAGCCTGGTAGCGAAACTCTGGGATTGGGAAAACAGATGGGAGTAACGTCAGTTCCAGTTTAATTTTTAAAAAATAAGTATCCTGGTAGAGAAACTGTGGGATTGGAAAAACAGATGGGAGTAATGTCAGTTCCAGTTTAATTTTTAAGAAATAAGTAGCCTGCTAGAGAAAGTCCGGGATTGGAAAAACAGATGGGAGTAATGTCAGTTCCTATTTAATTTTTAAAAAATAAGAGGACTGGTAGAGAAACTATGGGATTGGAAAAACAGATGGGAGTAATGTCAGTTCCAGTTTAATTTTTAAGAAATAAGTAGCCTGCTAGAGAAAGTCTGGGATTGGATAAACAGATGGGAGTAATGTCAGTTCCAGTTTAATTTTTAAGAAATAAGTAGCCTGGTAGAGAAAGTCTGGGATTGGAAAAACAGATGGGAGTAATGTCAGTTCCAGTTTAATTTTTAAAAAATAAGTAACCTGGTGGAGAAACTCTGGGATTGGAAAAACAGATGGGGGTAATGTCAGTTCCTATTTAATTTTTAAAAAATAAGAGGACTGGTAGAGAAACTCTGAGATTGGAAAAACAGATAGGTGTAATGTCAGTTCCAGTATAATTTTTAAAAAGAAGTAGCCTGGTAGAAAAACTCTGGGATTGGAAAAACAGATGGGAGTAATGTCAGTTCCAGTTTAATTTTTTTTAAAAAAGTAGCCTGGTAGAGAAACTCTGGGATTGGAAAAACAGATGAGCGTAATGTCAGTGGCAGTTTAATTTTTAAAAAATAAGTAGACTGGTAGAGAAACTCTGGGATTGGAAAAACAGATGGGAGTAATGTCAGTTCCAGTTTAATTTTTAAAAAATAAGTAACCTGGTAGAGAAAGTCTGGGATTGGAAAAACAGATGGGAGTAATGTCAGTTCCTATTTAATTTTTAAAAAATAAGTAGCCTGGTAGAGAAACTCTGGGATTGGAAAAACAGATGGGAGAAATATCAGTTCCTATTTAATTTTTTAAAAATAAGTGGACTGGTCGAGAAACTCTGAGATTGGAAAAACAGATAGGAGTAATGTCAGTTCCAGTTTAATTTTAAAAAAATAAGTAGCCTGGTAGAGAAACTCTGGGATTGGAAAAACAGATGGGAGGAATGTCAGTTCCAGTTTAATTTTTAAGAAATAAGTAGCCTGCTAGAGAAAGTCTGGGATTGGAAAAACAGATGGGAGTAATATCAGTTCCTATTTAATTTTTAAAAAATAAGTGGACTGGTCGAGAAACTCTGAGATTGGAAAAACAGATAGGAGTAATGTCAGTTCCAGTTTAATTTTTAAAAAGAAGTAGCCTGGTAGAGAAACTCTGGGATTGGAAAAACAGATGGGAGTAATGTCAGTTCCAGTTTAATTTTCTTTTAAAAAGTAGCCTGTTAGAGAAACTCTGGGATTGGGAAAACAGATGGGAGTTACGTCAGTCTCAGTTTAATTTTTAAAAAATAAGCAGCCTGGTAGAAAACTCTGGGATTGGGAAAACAGATGGGAGTAATGTCAGTTCCAGTTTAAATTTTAAAAAATAAGTAGCCTGGGATAGAAACTCTGGGATTTGAAAAACAGATGGGGGTAATGTCAGTTCCTATTTAATTTTTAAAAAATAAGAGGACTGGTAGAGAAACTCTGAGATTGGAAAAACAGATAGGTGTAATGTCAGTTCCAGTATAATTTTTAAAAAGAAGTAGCCTGGTAGAAAAACTCTGGGATTGGAAAAACAGATGGGAGTAATGTCAGTTCCAGTTTAATTTTTTTTAAAAAAGTAGCCTGGTAGAGAAACTCTGGGATTGGAAAAACAGATGAGCGTAATGTCAGTGGCAGTTTAATTTTTAAAAAATAAGTAGACTGGTAGAGAAACTCTGGGATTGGAAAAACAGATGGGAGTAATGTCAGTTCCAGTTTAATTTTTAAAAAATAAGTAACCTGGTAGAGAAAGTCTGGGATTGGAAAAACAGATGGGAGTAATGTCAGTTCCTATTTAATTTTTAAAAAATAAGTAGCCTGGTAGAGAAACTCTGGGATTGGAAAAACAGATGGGAGAAATATCAGTTCCTATTTAATTTTTTAAAAATAAGTGGACTGGTCGAGAAACTCTGAGATTGGAAAAACAGATAGGAGTAATGTCAGTTCCAGTTTAATTTTTAAAAAATAAGTAGCCTGGTAGAGAAACTCTGGGATTGGAAAAACAGATGGGAGGAATGTCAGTTCCAGTTTAATTTTTAAGAAATAAGTAGCCTGCTAGAGAAAGTCTGGGATTGGAAAAACAGATGGGAGTAATATCAGTTCCTATTTAATTTTTAAAAAATAAGTGGACTGGTCGAGAAACTCTGAGATTGGAAAAACAGATAGGAGTAATGTCAGTTCCAGTTTAATTTTTAAAAAGAAGTAGCCTGGTAGAGAAACTCTGGGATTGGAAAAACAGATGGGAGTAATGTCAGTTCCAGTTTAATTTTCTTTTAAAAAGTAGCCTGTTAGAGAAACTCTGGGATTGGGAAAACAGATGGGAGTTACGTCAGTCTCAGTTTAATTTTTAAAAAATAAGCAGCCTGGTAGAAAACTCTGGGATTGGGAAAACAGATGGGAGTAATGTCAGTTCCAGTTTAAATTTTAAAAAATAAGTAGCCTGTGATAGAAACTCTGGGATTTGAAAAAGAGATGAGAGTAATGTCAGTTGCAGTTTAATTTTTAAAAAATAAGTAGCCTGGTAGAGAAACTCTGGGATTGGAAAAACAGATGGGAGTAATGTCAGTTCCAGTTTAATTTTTAAGAAATAAGTAGCCTGGTAGAGAAACTATGGGATTGGAAAAACAGATGGGAGTAATGTCAGTTCCAGTTTAATTTTTAAGAAATAAGTAGCCTGGTAGAGAAAGTCTGGGATTGGAAAAACAGATGGGAGTAATGTCAGTTCCAGTTTAATTTTTAAAAAATAAGTAACCTGGTGGAGAAACTCTGGGATTGGAAAAACAGATGGGGGTAATGTCAGTTCCTATTTAATTTTTAAAAAATAAGAGGACTGGTAGAGAAACTCTGAGATTGGAAAAACAGATAGGTGTAATGTCAGTTCCAGTATAATTTTTAAAAAGAAGTAGCCTGGTAGAAAAACTCTGGGATTGGAAAAACAGATGGGAGTAATGTCAGTTCCAGTTTAATTTTTTTTAAAAAAGTAGCCTGGTAGAGAAACTCTGGGATTGGAAAAACAGATGAGCGTAATGTCAGTGGCAGTTTAATTTTTAAAAAATAAGTAGACTGGTAGAGAAACTCTGGGATTGGAAAAACAGATGGGAGTAATGTCAGTTCCAGTTTAATTTTTAAAAAATAAGTAACCTGGTAGAGAAAGTCTGGGATTGGAAAAACAGATGGGAGTAATGTCAGTTCCTATTTAATTTTTAAAAAATAAGTAGCCTGGTAGAGAAACTCTGGGATTGGAAAAACAGATGGGAGAAATATCAGTTCCTATTTAATTTTTTAAAAATAAGTGGACTGGTCGAGAAACTCTGAGATTGGAAAAACAGATAGGAGTAATGTCAGTTCCAGTTTAATTTTTAAAAAATAAGTAGCCTGGTAGAGAAACTCTGGGATTGGAAAAACAGATGGGAGGAATGTCAGTTCCAGTTTAATTTTTAAGAAATAAGTAGCCTGCTAGAGAAAGTCTGGGATTGGAAAAACAGATGGGAGTAATATCAGTTCCTATTTAATTTTTAAAAAATAAGTGGACTGGTCGAGAAACTCTGAGATTGGAAAAACAGATAGGAGTAATGTCAGTTCCAGTTTAATTTTTAAAAAGAAGTAGCCTGGTAGAGAAACTCTGGGATTGGAAAAACAGATGGGAGTAATGTCAGTTCCAGTTTAATTTTCTTTTAAAAAGTAGCCTGTTAGAGAAACTCTGGGATTGGGAAAACAGATGGGAGTTACGTCAGTCTCAGTTTAATTTTTAAAAAATAAGCAGCCTGGTAGAAAACTCTGGGATTGGGAAAACAGATGGGAGTAATGTCAGTTCCAGTTTAAATTTTAAAAAATAAGTAGCCTGGGATAGAAACTCTGGGATTTGAAAAAGAGATGAGAGTAATGTCAGTTGCAGTTTAATTTTTAAAAAATAAGTAGCCTGGTAGAGAAACTCTGGGATTGGAAAAACAGATGGGAGTAATGTCAGTTCCAGTTTAATTTTTAAGAAATAAGTAGCCTGGTAGAGAAACTATGGGATTGGAAAAACAGATGGGAGTAATGTCAGTTCCAGTTTAATTTTTAAGAAATAAGTAGCCTGGTAGAGAAAGTCTGGGATTGGAAAAACAGATGGGAGTAATGTCAGTTCCAGTTTAATTTTTAAAAAATAAGTAACCTGGTGGAGAAACTCTGGGATTGGAAAAACAGATGGGGGTAATGTCAGTTCCAGTTTAATTTTTAAGAAATAAGTAGCCTGCTAGAGAAAGTCTGGGATTGGATAAACAGATGGGAGTAATGTCAGTTCCAGTTTAATTTTTAAGAAATAAGTAGCCTGCTAGAGAAAGTCTGGGATTGGATAAACAGATGGGAGTAATGTCAGTTCCAGTTTAATTTTTAAGAAATAAGTAGCCTGGTAGAGAAAGTCTGGGATTGGAAAAACAGATGGGAGTAATGTCAGTTCCAGTTTAATTTTTAAAAAATAAGTAACCTGGTGGAGAAACTCTGGGATTGGAAAAACAGATGGGGGTAATGTCAGTTCCTATTTAATTTTTAAAAAATAAGAGGACTGGTAGAGAAACTCTGAGATTGGAAAAACAGATAGGTGTAATGTCAGTTCCAGTATAATTTTTAAAAAGAAGTAGCCTGGTAGAAAAACTCTGGGATTGGAAAAACAGATGGGAGTAATGTCAGTTCCAGTTTAATTTTTTTTAAAAAAGTAGCCTGGTAGAGAAACTCTGGGATTGGAAAAACAGATGAGCGTAATGTCAGTGGCAGTTTAATTTTTAAAAAATAAGTAGACTGGTAGAGAAACTCTGGGATTGGAAAAACAGATGGGAGTAATGTCAGTTCCAGTTTAATTTTTAAAAAATAAGTAACCTGGTAGAGAAAGTCTGGGATTGGAAAAACAGATGGGAGTAATGTCAGTTCCTATTTAATTTTTAAAAAATAAGTAGCCTGGTAGAGAAACTCTGGGATTGGAAAAACAGATGGGAGAAATATCAGTTCCTATTTAATTTTTTAAAAATAAGTGGACTGGTCGAGAAACTCTGAGATTGGAAAAACAGATAGGAGTAATGTCAGTTCCAGTTTAATTTTTAAAAAATAAGTAGCCTGGTAGAGAAACTCTGGGATTGGAAAAACAGATGGGAGGAATGTCAGTTCCAGTTTAATTTTTAAGAAATAAGTAGCCTGCTAGAGAAAGTCTGGGATTGGAAAAACAGATGGGAGTAATATCAGTTCCTATTTAATTTTTAAAAAATAAGTGGACTGGTCGAGAAACTCTGAGATTGGAAAAACAGATAGGAGTAATGTCAGTTCCAGTTTAATTTTTAAAAAGAAGTAGCCTGGTAGAGAAACTCTGGGATTGGAAAAACAGATGGGAGTAATGTCAGTTCCAGTTTAATTTTCTTTTAAAAAGTAGCCTGTTAGAGAAACTCTGGGATTGGGAAAACAGATGGGAGTTACGTCAGTCTCAGTTTAATTTTTAAAAAATAAGCAGCCTGGTAGAAAACTCTGGGATTGGGAAAACAGATGGGAGTAATGTCAGTTCCAGTTTAAATTTTAAAAAATAAGTAGCCTGGGATAGAAACTCTGGGATTTGAAAAAGAGATGAGAGTAATGTCAGTTGCAGTTTAATTTTTAAAAAATAAGTAGCCTGGTAGAGAAACTCTGGGATTGGAAAAACAGATGGGAGTAATGTCAGTTCCAGTTTAATTTTTAAGAAATAAGTAGCCTGGTAGAGAAACTATGGGATTGGAAAAACAGATGGGAGTAATGTCAGTTCCAGTTTAATTTTTAAGAAATAAGTAGCCTGGTAGAGAAAGTCTGGGATTGGAAAAACAGATGGGAGTAATGTCAGTTCCAGTTTAATTTTTAAAAAATAAGTAACCTGGTGGAGAAACTCTGGGATTGGAAAAACAGATGGGGGTAATGTCAGTTCCTATTTAATTTTTAAAAAATAAGAGGACTGGTAGAGAAACTCTGAGATTGGAAAAACAGATAGGTGTAATGTCAGTTCCAGTATAATTTTTAAAAAGAAGTAGCCTGGTAGAAAAACTCTGGGATTGGAAAAACAGATGGGAGTAATGTCAGTTCCAGTTTAATTTTTTTTAAAAAAGTAGCCTGGTAGAGAAACTCTGGGATTGGAAAAACAGATGAGCGTAATGTCAGTGGCAGTTTAATTTTTAAAAAATAAGTAGACTGGTAGAGAAACTCTGGGATTGGAAAAACAGATGGGAGTAATGTCAGTTCCAGTTTAATTTTTAAAAAATAAGTAACCTGGTAGAGAAAGTCTGGGATTGGAAAAACAGATGGGAGTAATGTCAGTTCCTATTTAATTTTTAAAAAATAAGTAGCCTGGTAGAGAAACTCTGGGATTGGAAAAACAGATGGGAGAAATATCAGTTCCTATTTAATTTTTTAAAAATAAGTGGACTGGTCGAGAAACTCTGAGATTGGAAAAACAGATAGGAGTAATGTCAGTTCCAGTTTAATTTTTAAAAAATAAGTAGCCTGGTAGAGAAACTCTGGGATTGGAAAAACAGATGGGAGGAATGTCAGTTCCAGTTTAATTTTTAAGAAATAAGTAGCCTGCTAGAGAAAGTCTGGGATTGGAAAAACAGATGGGAGTAATATCAGTTCCTATTTAATTTTTAAAAAATAAGTGGACTGGTCGAGAAACTCTGAGATTGGAAAAACAGATAGGAGTAATGTCAGTTCCAGTTTAATTTTTAAAAAGAAGTAGCCTGGTAGAGAAACTCTGGGATTGGAAAAACAGATGGGAGTAATGTCAGTTCCAGTTTAATTTTCTTTTAAAAAGTAGCCTGTTAGAGAAACTCTGGGATTGGGAAAACAGATGGGAGTTACGTCAGTCTCAGTTTAATTTTTAAAAAATAAGCAGCCTGGTAGAAAACTCTGGGATTGGGAAAACAGATGGGAGTAATGTCAGTTCCAGTTTAAATTTTAAAAAATAAGTAGCCTGGGATAGAAACTCTGGGATTTGAAAAAGAGATGAGAGTAATGTCAGTTGCAGTTTAATTTTTAAAAAATAAGTAGCCTGGTAGAGAAACTCTGGGATTGGAAAAACAGATGGGAGTAATGTCAGTTCCAGTTTAATTTTTAAGAAATAAGTAGCCTGGTAGAGAAACTATGGGATTGGAAAAACAGATGGGAGTAATGTCAGTTCCAGTTTAATTTTTAAGAAATAAGTAGCCTGCTAGAGAAAGTCTGGGATTGGAAAAACAGATGGGAGAAATGTCAGTTCCTATTTAATTTTTAAAAAATAAGCAGCCTGGTAGAAAAGTCTGGGATTGGAAAAACAGATGGGAGTAATGTCAGTTCCAGTTTAATTTTTTAAAAATAAGTAGACTGTTAGAGAAACTCTGGGATTGGAAAAACATGGGAGTAAAGTTAGTTCCATTTTAATTTTTTAAAAATAAGTAGCCTGGTAGAGAAACTCTGGGATTGGGAAAACAGATGGAAGTAATGTCAGTTCCAGTTTAATTTTAAAAAAAAGTAGCCTGGTAGAGAAAGTCTGGGATTGGAAAAACAGATGGGAGTAATGTCAGTTCCAGTTTAATTTTTAAGAAATAAGTAGCCTGCTAGAGAAAGTCTGGGATTGGATAAACAGATGGGAGTAATGTCAGTTCCAGTTTAATTTTTAAGAAATAAGTAGCCTGCTAGAGAAAGTCTGGGATTGGAAAAACAGATAGGAGTAATGTCAGTTCCAGTTTAATTTTTAAAAAGAAGTAGCCTGGTAGAGAAACTCTGGGATTGGAAAAACAGATGGGAGTAATGTCAGTTCCAGTTTAATTTTTTTTTAAAAAGTAGCCTGGCAGAGAAACTCTGGGTTTGGAAAAACAGATGGGAGTAATGTCAGTACCTATTTAATTTTTAAAAAATAAGTAGACTGGTAGAGAAACTCTGGGATTGGGAAAACAGATGGAAGTAATGTCAGTTCCAGTTTAAATTTAAAAAAATAAGTATCCTGGTAGAGGTACTCTGGGATTGGAAAATCAGATGGGAGTAATGTTAGTTCCAGTTTAATTTTTAAGAAATAAGTAGCCTGCTAGTGAAATTCTGGGATTGGAAAAACAAATGGGAGTAATGTCAGTTCCTATTTAATTTTAAAAAAAATAAGAGGACTGGTAGAGAAACTCTGAGATTGGAAAAACAGATAGGTGTAATGTCAGTTCCAGTTTAATTTTTAAAAAGAAGTAGCCTGGTAGAGAAACTCTGGGATTGGAAAAACAGATGGGAGTAATGTCAGTTCCAGTTTAATTTTTAAAAAATAAGTATCCTGGTAGAGAAACTCTGGGATTGGAAAAACAGATGGGAGTAATGTCAGTTCCAGTTTAATTTTTAAAAAAAATAAGTAGCCTGGTTGAGAAACTCTGGGATTGGAAAAGCAGATGGGAGTAATGAGAGCTCTAGTTTAATTTTTAAAAAATAAGTAACCTGGTAGAGAAACTCTGGGATTGGAAAAACAGATGGGAGAAATATCAGTTCCTATTTAATTTTTAAAAAATAAGTGGACTGGTCGAGAAACTCTGAGATTGGAAAAACAGATAGGAGTAATGTCAGTTCCAGTTTAATTTTTAAAAAGAAGTAGCCTGGTAGAGAAACTCTGGGATTGGAAAAACAGATGGGAGTAATGTCAGTTCCAGTTTAATTTTTTTTTAAAAAGTAGCCTGGCATAGAAACTCTGAGATTGGAAAAACAGATGGGAGTAATGTCAGTTCCTATTTAATTTTTAAAAAATAAGTAGACTGGTAGAGAAACTCTGGGATTGGGAAAACAGATGGAAGTAACGTCAGTTCCAGTTTAATTTAAAAAAAAAAATAAGTAGCCAGGTAGAGAAACTCTGGGATTGGAAAAGAAATTGAGAGTAATGTCAGTTCCAGTTTAATTTTTAAAAAATAAGTATCCTGGTAGGGAAACTCTGGGATTGGAAAAACAGATGGGAGTAATGTTAGTTCCAGTTTAATTTTTTAAAAATAAGTAGCCTGGTAGAGAAACTCTGGGATTGGAAAAACAGATGGGAGTAATGTGAGCTCCAATTAAATTTTTAAAACATAAGTAGCCTGGTAGAGAAACTCTGGAATTGGGAAAACAGATGGGAGTAACGTCAGTTCCAGATTAATTTTTAAAAAATAAGTATCTGGTAGGGAAACTCTGGGATTGGAAAAACAGATGGGAGTAATGTTAGTTCCAGTTTAATTTTAAAAAAATAAGTAGCATGGTAGAGAAACTCTGGGATTGGAAAAACAGATGGGAGAAATGTCAGTTCCAGATTAATTTTTAAAAAATAAGTAGCCTGGTAGAGAAACTCTGGTATTTGGAAAACAGATGGGAGTAATGTGAGCTCCAGTTTAATTTTTAAAAAATAAGTAGCCTGGTTGAGAAACTCTGGGATTTGGAAAACAGATGGGAGTAATGTGAGCTCCAGTTTAATTTTAAAAAAATAAGTAGCCTGGTAGAGAAACTCTGAGATTGGAAAAACAGATGGGAGAAATGTCAGTTCCAGTTTAAATTTTAAAAAATAAGCAGCCTGGTAGAAAACTCTGGGATTGGAAAAACAGATGGGAGAAATGTCAGTTCCAGTTTAATTTTTTAAAAATAAGTAGCCTGCTAGAGAAAGTCTGGAATTGGGAAAACAGATGGGAGTAACGTCAGTTCCAGTTTAATTTTTTAAAAATCAGTAGCCTGCTAGAGAAAGTCTGGAATTGGATAAACAGATGGGAGTAATGTCAGTTCCAGTTTAATTTTTAAGAAATAAGTATCCTGGTAGAGAAACTCTGGGATTGGAAAAACAGATAGGAGTAATGTTAGTTCCAGTTTAATTTTTAAGAAATAAGTAGCCTGCTAGAGAAAGGATGGGATTGGAAAAACAGATGGGAGTAATGTCAGTTCCTATTTAATTTTTAAAAAATAAGAGGACTGGTAGAGAAGCTCTGGGATTGTAAAAACAGATGGGAGTAATGTCAGTTCCAGTTTAATTTTTAAAAAGAAGTAGCCTGGTAGAGAAACTCTGGGATTGGAAAAACAGATGGGAGTAATGTCAGTTCCAGATTAATTTTTTTTTAAAAAGTAGCCTGGTACTTACAATTGCCAAACTTCAAAAATTATTATAGAGCCGCACAATTAAGGTACCTATCAGATTTTTATCAAACAAGGGAAAAACCAGACTGGACGAGACTAGAATTAGATAAAATAGGGGAAAAGATACCGGAACACATATTATATAAATGGGACGAAAAATTGGTACAACATAGAACTTCTCCAGTATTACACCATCTCCTCAATATATGGAAGAAGATTCATGTAGAAAGAAATAAAATAAATTACCAAATACCAAAACTAATATTGACGCAAAATAAGCTACTCCCTTTTACAATAGACAACCTTGCCTTTAGAAAATGGGAAAAAAAAGGGATTAAAAGAATAGAAAATTGTTTTTCAGGAAGTAGATTCTTATCCTTTGAACAAATGAGAGATAAGTACAATATAACGGGAGATACAGCGCTGGCATATTACCAACTGAGATCCTACTTGAAAGATAAATTAGGAAGCAACTTGAGTTTACCAGAGGGAAGTAACCTTGAATATGTGATTACAGATACAATGTTAATCAAAAGATTTATAAAAAATATGTATATTAAACTGCAAGAAAAGGAAAATGAGGAAACAAATGGTAAAACTAAACAAAAATGGGAACAAGATTTAAATATAAAGATAAAAAAGGAAACATGGGAGAAGTTATGCTCTGGAACGATGAGAAATACAATAAATACGAGGCTGCGTATGATACAATATAATTGGTTACACAGACTATACATTACACCGCAAAAGTTAAATAAATGGGACCCAACAGTATCTGATAGATGTTTTCGATGTAAAAAAGAAAGGGGAACAACAATTCATGCAATCTGGACATGTGAGAGAGTAGAAAAATTTTGGGATGATCTCAATCAGATATTAAATAAAATAACAGAAAACAATATACCAAAGAATCCAGAGATCTTTCTCCTAAGTAACATAAAAAATAAAGAATTTGGAATTGACTTGGAGGATGCACAAAAAAGATTTGTTAAGATAGCCCTAGCTGTAGCAAAAAAATGTATTATGTCAACCTGGAAATTGGAAGATAATTTGAAAATACAACAATGGTATATAGAAATGAATAAATGTATTCCATTAGAAAAAATAACATATAGTTTAAGAAATAATATTGAAATATTCGAACAAGTATGGGAGCCTTACATTAAATACAATAGCGAAAACCTACCGGGAACAAACATTACCTAAGTTGATGGAAGGAGAAGAGAAGAAAAAAATGGACTCAGTAGAATTTCTGGTGTATTTTTGTTGAATGACAACATTGTCTAACTGAATTAATGCAACCTAGATTGTATAACTAAAATGGATGAGAGGGGGGAGGGATGGGGGGGTGGCTTGGGAGGAGGGAGGGGGGAGGGAGAAAAAGTCACTGTAAATGTGTGGAAAAGAAAAAGTGTATATCATGGCTATTGTGATTTATGGTGTGAAAAATAAAAAATTTAAAAAAAAAAAAAAAAAAAAAAAAAAAAAAAAAGTAGCCTGGTAGAGAAATTCTGGGATTGGAAAAACAGATGGGAGTAATGTCAGTTCCAGTTTAATTTTTAAGAAATAAGTATCCTGGTAGAGAAACTCTGGGATTGGAAAAACAGATAGGAGTAATGTTAGTTCCAGTTTAATTTTTAAGAAATAAGTAGCCTGCTAGAGAAAGGATGGGATTGGAAAAACAGATGGGAGTAATGTCAGTTCCTATTTAATTTCTAAAAAATAAGAGGACTGGTAGAGAAGCTCTGGGATTGTAAAAACAGATGGGAGTAATGTCAGTTCCAGTTTAATTTTTAAAAAGAAGTAGCCTGGTAGAGAAACTCTGGGATTGGAAAAACAGATGGGAGTAATGTCAGTTCCAGATTAATTTTTTTTTAAAAAGTAGCCTGGTAGAGAAATTCTGGGATTGGAAAAACAGATGGGAGTAATGTCAGTTCCAGTTTAATTTTTAAGAAATAAGTAGCCTGGTAGAGAAACTCTGGGATTGGAAAAACAGATGGGAGTAATGTCAGTTCCAGTTTAATTTTTTAAAAAAATAAGTAGCCTGGTAGAAAACTCTGGGATTGGAAAAGCAGATGGGAGTAATGTCAGTTCCAGTTCAAATTTTAAAAAATAAGTGTCCTGGTAGAGAAATTCTGGGATTGGAAAAACAGATGGGAATAATGTTAGTTCCAGTTTAATTTTTTAAAAATAAGTAGCCTGGTAGAGAAACTCTGGGATTGGAAAAACAGATGGGAGTAATGTCAGTTCCAGTTTAATTTTTTTTAAAAATAAGTAGCCTGGTAGAAAACTCTGGGATTGGAAAAACAGATGGGAGTAATGTCAGTTCCAGTTTAATTTTTAAGAAATAAGTAGCCTGCTAGAGAAATTCTGGGATTGGAAAAACAAATGGGAGTAATGTCAGTTCCAATTTAATTTTTAAGAAATAAGTAGCCTGCTAGAGAAATTCTGGGATTGGAAAAACAAATGGGAGTAATGTCAGTTCCTATTTAATTTTTAAAAAATAAGTAGACTGGTAGAGAAACTCTGGGATTGGAAAAACAGATGGGAGTAATGTCAGTTCTAGTTTAATTTTTTTTTAAAAAGTAGCCTGGTAGTGAAACTCTGGGATTGGGAAAACAGATGGGAGTAACGTCAGTCCCAGTTTAATTTTTAAAAAATAAGCAGCCCGGTAGAAAACTCTGGGATTGGGAAAACAGATGGGAGTAATGTCAGTTCCAGTTTAAATTTTAAAAAATAAGTAGCCTGGGATAGAAACTCTGGGATTTGAAAAAGAGATGAGCGTAATGTCAGTGGCAGTTTAATTTTTAAAAAATAAGTATCCTGGTAGAGAAACTGTGGGATTGGAAAAACAGATGGGAGTAATGTCAGTTCCAGTTTAATATTTAAGAAATAAGTAGCCTGGTAGAGAAACTCTGGGATTCGAAAAACAGATGGGAGTAATGTCAGTTCCAGTTTAATTTTTAAGAAATAAGTAGCCTGCTAGAGAAAGTCTGGGATTGGAAAAACAGATGGGAGTAATGTCAGTTCCTATTTAATTTTTAAAAAATAAGAGGACTGGTAGAGAAACTCTGGGATTGGAAAAACAGATGGGAGTAATGTGAGCTCCAGTTTAATTTTTAAAAAATAAGTAGCCTGGTAGCGAAACTCTGGGATTGGAAAAACAGATGGGAGTAATGTCAGTTCCTATTTAATTTTTAAAAAATAAGAGGACTGGTAGAGAAGCTCTGGGATTGTAAAAACAGATGGGAGTAATGTCAGTTCCAGTTTAATTTTTAAAAAGAAGTAGCCTGGTAGAGAAACTCTGGGATTGGAAAAACAGATGGGAGTAATGTCAGTTCCAGATTAATTTTTTTTTAAAAAGTAGCCTGGTAGAGAAATTCTGGGATTGGAAAAACAGATGGGAGTAATGTCAGTTCCAGTTTAATTTTTAGGAAATAAGTATCCTGGTAGAGAAACTCTGGGATTGGAAAAACAGATAGGAGTAATGTTAGTTCCAGTTTAATTTTTAAGAAATAAGTAGCCTGCTAGAGAAAGGATGGGATTGGAAAAACAGATGGGAGTAATGTCAGTTCCTATTTAATTTCTAAAAAATAAGAGGACTGGTAGAGAAGCTCTGGGATTGTAAAAACAGATGGGAGTAATGTCAGTTCCAGTTTAATTTTTAAAAAGAAGTAGCCTGGTAGAGAAACTCTGGGATTGGAAAAACAGATGGGAGTAATGTCAGTTCCAGATTAATTTTTTTTTAAAAAGTAGCCTGGTAGAGAAATTCTGGGATTGGAAAAACAGATGGGAGTAATGTCAGTTCCAGTTTAATTTTTAAGAAATAAGTAGCCTGGTAGAGAAACTCTGGGATTGGAAAAACAGATGGGAGTAATGTCAGTTCCAGTTTAATTTTTAAAAAAAATAAGTAGCCTGGTAGAAAACTCTGGGATTGGAAAAACAGATGGGAGTAATGTGAGCTCCAATTAAATTTTTAAAACATAAGTAGCCTGGTAGAGAAACTCTGGAATTGGGAAAACAGATGGGAGTAACGTCAGTTCCAGATTAATTTTTAAAAAATAAGTATCTGGTAGGGAAACTCTGGGATTGGAAAAACAGATGGGAGTAATGTTAGTTCCAGTTTAATTTTTAAAAAATAAGTAGCATGGTAGAGAAACTCTGGGATTGGAAAAACAGATGGGAGAAATGTCAGTTCCAGATTAATTTTTAAAAAATAAGTAGCCTGGTAGAGAAACTCTGGTATTTGGAAAACAGATGGGAGTAATGTGAGCTCCAGTTTAATTTTTAAAAAATAAGTAGCCTGGTTGAGAAACTCTGGGATTTGGAAAACAGATGGGAGTAATGTGAGCTCCAGTTTAATTTTAAAAAAATAAGTAGCCTGGTAGAGAAACTCTGAGATTGGAAAAACAGATGGGAGAAATGTCAGTTCCAGTTTAAATTTTAAAAAATAAGCAGCCTGGTAGAAAACTCTGGGATTGGAAAAACAGATGGGAGAAATGTCAGTTCCAGTTTAATTTTTTAAAAATAAGTAGCCTGCTAGAGAAAGTCTGGAATTGGGAAAACAGATGGGAGTAACGTCAGTTCCAGTTTAATTTTTTAAAAATCAGTAGCCTGCTAGAGAAAGTCTGGAATTGGATAAACAGATGGGAGTAATGTCAGTTCCAGTTTAATTTTTAAGAAATAAGTATCCTGGTAGAGAAACTCTGGGATTGGAAAAACAGATAGGAGTAATGTTAGTTCCAGTTTAATTTTTAAGAAATAAGTAGCCTGCTAGAGAAAGGATGGGATTGGAAAAACAGATGGGAGTAATGTCAGTTCCTATTTAATTTTTAAAAAATAAGAGGACTGGTAGAGAAGCTCTGGGATTGTAAAAACAGATGGGAGTAATGTCAGTTCCAGTTTAATTTTTAAAAAGAAGTAGCCTGGTAGAGAAACTCTGGGATTGGAAAAACAGATGGGAGTAATGTCAGTTCCAGATTAATTTTTTTTTAAAAAGTAGCCTGGTAGAGAAATTCTGGGATTGGAAAAACAGATGGGAGTAATGTCAGTTCCAGTTTAATTTTTAAGAAATAAGTATCCTGGTAGAGAAACTCTGGGATTGGAAAAACAGATAGGAGTAATGTTAGTTCCAGTTTAATTTTTAAGAAATAAGTAGCCTGCTAGAGAAAGGATGGGATTGGAAAAACAGATGGGAGTAATGTCAGTTCCTATTTAATTTCTAAAAAATAAGAGGACTGGTAGAGAAGCTCTGGGATTGTAAAAACAGATGGGAGTAATGTCAGTTCCAGTTTAATTTTTAAAAAGAAGTAGCCTGGTAGAGAAACTCTGGGATTGGAAAAACAGATGGGAGTAATGTCAGTTCCAGATTAATTTTTTTTTAAAAAGTAGCCTGGTAGAGAAATTCTGGGATTGGAAAAACAGATGGGAGTAATGTCAGTTCCAGTTTAATTTTTAAGAAATAAGTAGCCTGGTAGAGAAACTCTGGGATTGGAAAAACAGATGGGAGTAATGTCAGTTCCAGTTTAATTTTTTAAAAAAATAAGTAGCCTGGTAGAAAACTCTGGGATTGGAAAAGCAGATGGGAGTAATGTCAGTTCCAGTTCAAATTTTAAAAAATAAGTGTCCTGGTAGAGAAATTCTGGGATTGGAAAAACAGATGGGAATAATGTTAGTTCCAGTTTAATTTTTAAAAAATAAGTAGCCTGGTAGAGAAACTCTGGGATTGGAAAAACAGATGGGAGTAATGTCAGTTCCAGTTTAATTTTTTTTAAAAATAAGTAGCCTGGTAGAAAACTCTGGGATTGGAAAAACAGATGGGAGTAATGTCAGTTCCAGTTTAATTTTTAAGAAATAAGTAGCCTGGTAGAGAAATTCTGGGATTGGAAAAACAGATGGGAATAATGTTAGTTCCAGTTTAATTTTTAAGAAATAAGTAGCCTGCAAGAGAAATTCTGGGATTGGAAAAACAAATGGGAGTAATGTCAGTTCCTATTTAATTTTTAAAAAATAAGTAGACTGGTAGAGAAACTCTGGGATTGGAAAAACAGATGGGAGTAATGTCAGTTCTAGTTTAATTTTTTTTTAAAAAGTAGCCTGGTAGTGAAACTCTGCGATTGGGAAAACAGATGGGAGTAACGTCAGTCCCAGTTTAATTTTTAAAAAATAAGAAGCCCGGTAGAAAACTCTGGGATTGGGAAAACAGATGGGAGTAATGTCAGTTCTAGTTTAATTTTTAAGAAATAAGTAGCCTGCTAGAGAAAGTCTGGGATTGGAAAAACAGATGTAAGTAATATCAGTTCCTATTTAATTTTTAAAAAATAAGAGGACTGGTAGAGAAACTCTGGGATTGGAAAAACAGATGGGAGTAATGTGAGCTCCAGTTTAATTTTTAAAAAATAAGTAGCCTGGTAGCGAAACTCTGGGATTGGAAAAACAGATGGGAGTAATGTCAGTTCCTATTTAATTTTTAAAAAATAAGAGGACTGGTAGAGAAGCTCTGGGATTGTAAAAACAGATGGGAGTAATGTCAGTTCCAGTTTAATTTTTAAAAAGAAGTAGCCTGGTAGAGAAACTCTGGGATTGGAAAAACAGATGGGAGTAATGTCAGTTCCAGATTAATTTTTTTTTAAAAAGTAGCCTGGTAGAGAAATTCTGGGATTGGAAAACAGATGGGAGTAATGTCAGTTCCAGTTTAATTTTTAAGAAATAAGTATCCTGGTAGAGAAACTCTGGGATTGGAAAAACAGATAGGAGTAATGTTAGTTCCAGTTTAATTTTTAAGAAATAAGTAGCCTGCTAGAGAAAGGATGGGATTGGAAAAACAGATGGGAGTAATGTCAGTTCCTATTTAATTTCTAAAAAATAAGAGGACTGGTAGAGAAGCTCTGGGATTGTAAAAACAGATGGGAGTAATGTCAGTTCCAGTTTAATTTTTAAAAAGAAGTAGCCTGGTAGAGAAACTCTGGGATTGGAAAAACAGATGGGAGTAATGTCAGTTCCAGATTAATTTTTTTTTAAAAAGTAGCCTGGTAGAGAAACTCTGGGATTGGAAAAACAGATGGGAGTAATGTCAGTTCCAGTTTAATTTTTAAAAAAAATAAGTAGCCTGGTAGAAAACTCTGGGATTGGAAAAGCAGATGGGAGTAATGTCAGTTCCAGTTCAAATTTTAAAAAATAAGTGTCCTGGTAGAGAAATTCTGGGATTGGAAAAACAGATGGGAATAATGTTAGTTCCAGTTTAATTTTTAAAAAATAAGTAGCCTGGTAGAGAAACTCTGGGATTGGAAAAACAGATGGGAGTAATGTCAGTTCCAGTTTAATTTTTTTTAAAAATAAGTAGCCTGGTAGAAAACTCTGGGATTGGAAAAACAGATGGGAGTAATGTCAGTTCCAGTTTAATTTTTAAGAAATAAGTAGCCTGGTAGAGAAATTCTGGGATTGGAAAAACAGATGGGAATAATGTTAGTTCCAGTTTAATTTTTAAGAAATAAGTAGCCTGCTAGAGAAATTCTGGGATTGGAAAAACAAATGGGAGTAATGTCAGTTCCTATTTAATTTTTAAAAAATAAGTAGACTGGTAGAGAAAGTCTGGGATTGGAAAAACAGATGGGAGTAATGTCAGTTCTAGTTTAATTTTTTTAAAAAAAGTAGCCTGGTAGTGAAACTCTGGGATTGGGAAAACAGATGGGAGTAACGTCAGTCCCAGTTTAATTTTTAAAAAATAAGCAGCCCGGTAGAAAACTCTGGGATTGGGAAAACAGATGGGAGTAATGTCAGTTCCAGTTTAAATTTTAAAAAATAAGTAGCCTGGGATAGAAACTCTGGGATTTGAAAAAGAGATGAGCGTAATGTCAGTGGCAGTTTAATTTTTAAAAAATAAGTATCCTGGTAGAGAAACTGTGGGATTGGAAAAACAGATGGGAGTAATGTCAGTTCCAGTTTAATTTTTAAGAAATAAGTAGCCTGGTAGAGAAACTCTGGGATTCGAAAAACAGATGGGAGTAATGTCAGTTCCAGTTTAATTTTTAAGAAATAAGTAGCCTGCTAGAGAAAGTCTGGGATTGGAAAAACAGATGGGAGTAATGTCAGTTCCTATTTAATTTTTAAAAAATAAGAGGACTGGTAGAGAAACTCTGGGATTGGAAAAACAGATGGGAGTAATGTGAGCTCCAGTTTAATTTTTAAAAAATAAGTGCCTGGTAGCGAAACTCTGGGATTGGGAAAACAGATGGGAGTAACGTCAGTTCCAGTTTAATTTTTAAAAAATAAGCAGCCTGGTAGAAAACTCTGGGATTGGAAAAACAGATGGGAGTAATGTCAGTTCCAGTTTAATTTTTTAAAAATAAGTAGACTGTTAGAGAAACTCTGGGATTGGAAAAACATGGGAGTAAAGTTAGTTCCAGTTTAATTTTTTAAAAATAAGTAGCCTGGTAGACAAACTCTGGGATTGGGAAAACAGATGGAAGTAATGTCAGTTCCAGTTTAATTTTAAAAAAAAGTAGCCTGGTCGAGAAAGTCTGGGATTGTAAAAACAGATGGGAGTAATGTCAGTTCCAGTTTAATTTTTAAGAAATAAGTAGCCTGCTAGAGAAAGTCTGGGATTGGATAAACAGATGGGAGTAATGTCAGTTCCAGTTTAATTTTTAAGAAATAAGTAGCCTGGTTGAGAAATTCTGGGATTGGAAAAGCAGATGGGAGTAATGTCAGTTCCAGTTTAAATTTAAAAAAATAAGTATCCTGGTAGAGAAACTCTGGGATTGGAAAAACAGATGGGAGTAATGTCAGTTCCAGTTTAATTTTTTTTTTAAAAGTAGCCTGGTAGAGAAACTCTGGGATTGGAAAAACAGATGGGAGTAATGTCAGTTCCAGTTTAATTTTTAAAAAATAAGTAGCCTGGTAGAGAAACTCTGGGATTGGGAAAACAGATGGAAGTAATGTCAGTTCCAGTTTAATTTTTAAAAAAAATAAGTAGTCTGGTAGAAAACTCTGGGATTGGAAAAGCAGATGGGAGTAATGTCAGTTCCAGTTTAAATTTTAAAAAATAAGTGTCCTGGTTGAGAAACTCTGGGATTGGAAAAACAGATGGGAATAATGTTAGTTCCAGTTTAATTTTTAAAAAATAAGTAGCCTGGTAGAGAAACTCTGGGATTTGGAAAACAGATGGGTGTAATGTGAGCTCCAGTTTAATTTTTAAAAAATAAGTAGCCTGGTAGAGAAACTCTGGGATTGGGAAAACAGATGGGAGTAATGTCAGTTCCAGTTTAATTTTTAAAACGAAGTAGCCTGGTAGAGAAACTCTGGGATTGGAAAAACAGATGGGAGTAATGTCAGTTCCAGTTTAATTTTTTTTTAAAAAGTAGCCTGGCAGAGAAACTCTGGGATTGGAAAAACAGATGGGAGTAATGTCAGTACATATTTAATTTTTAAAAAATAAGTAGACTGGTAGAGAAACTCTGGGATTGGGAAAACAGATGGAAGTAATGTCAGTTCCAGTTTAATTTAAAAAAAAATAAGTAGCCAGGTAGAGAAACTCTGGGATTGGAAAAGAAATTGAGAGTAATGTCAGTTCCAGTTTAATTTTTAAAAAATAAGTATCCTGGTAGGGAAACTCTGGGATTGGAAAAACAGATGGGAGTAATGTTAGTTCCAGTTTAATTTTTAAAAAATAAGTAGCCTGGTAGAGAAACTCTGGGATTGGAAAAACAGATGGGAGTAATGTGAGCTCCAGTTAAATTTTTAAAACATAAGTAGCCTGGTAGAGAAACTCTGGGATTGGGAAAACAGATGGGAGTAACGTCAGTTCCAGTTTAATTTTTAAAAAATAAGTATCCTGGTAGGGAAACTCTGGGATTGGAAAAACAGATGGGAGTAATGTTAGTTCCAGTTTAATTTTTAAAAAATAAGTAACCTGGTAGAGAAACTCTGGGATTGGAAAAACAGATGGGAGTAATGTCAGTTCCTATTTAATTTTTAAAAAATAAGTAGCCTGGTAGAGAAACTCTGGGATTGGAAAAACAGATGGGAGTAACGTCAGTTCCAGTTTAATTTTTAAGAAATAAGTAGCCTGCTAGAGAAAGTCTGGGATTGGAAAAACAGATGGGAGTAATATCAGTTCCTATTTAATTTTTAAAAAATAAGTGGACTGGTCGAGAAACTCTGAGATTGGAAAAACAGATAGGAGTAATGTCAGTTCCAGTTTAATTTTTAAAAAGAAGTAGCCTGGTAGAGAAACTCTGGGATTGGAAAAACAGATGGGAGTAATGTCAGTTCCAGTTTAATTTTTTTTTAAAAAATAGCCTGGTAGAGAAACTCTGGGATTGGGAAAACAGATGGGAGTAACGTCAGTCCCAGTTAAATTTTTAAAAAATAAGCAGCCTGGTAGAAAACTCTGGGATTGGGAAAACAGATGGGAGTAATGTCAGTTCCAGTTTAAATTTTAAAAAATAAGTAGCCTGGGATAGAAACTCTGGGATTTGAAAAAGAGATGAGAGTAATGTCAGTGGCAGCTTAATTTTTAAAAAATAAGTAGCCTGGTAGAGAAACTCTGGGATTGGAAAAACAGATGGGAGTAATGTCAGTTCCAGTTTAATTTTTAAGAAATAAGTAGCCTGCTAGAGAAAGTCTGGGATTGGAAAAACAGATGGAAGTAATATCAGTTCCAGTTTAATTTTTAAAAAGAAGTAGCCTGGTAGAAAACTCTGGGATTGGAAAAACAGATGGGAGTAATGTCAGTTCCAGTTGAATTTTTTAAAAATAAGTAGCCTGGTAGAGAAACTCTGGGATTGGGAAAACAGATGGAAGTAATGTCAGTTCCAGTTTAATTTTTAAAAAAAGTAGCCTGGTAGAGAAAGTCTGGGATTGGAAAAACAGATGGGAGTACTGTCAGTTCCAGTTTAATTTTTAAGAAATAAGTAGCCTGGTAGAGAAACTCTGGGATTGGAAAAACAGATGGGAGTAATGTCAGTTCCAGTTTAATTTTTAAGAAATAAGTAGCCTGCTAGAGAAAGTCTGGGATTGGAAAAACAGATGGAAGTAATATCAGTTCCTATTTAATTTTTAAAAAATAAGAGGACTGGTAGAGAAACTCTGAGATTGGAAAAACAGATAGGAGTAATGTCAGTTCCAGTTTAATTTTTAAAAAGAAGTAGCCTGGTAGAGAAAATCTGGGATTGGAAAAACAGATGGGAGTAATGTCAGTTCCTATTTAATTTTTAAAAAATAAGTAGACTGGTAGAGAAACTCTGGGATTGGGAAAACAGATGGAAGTAATGTGAGTTCCAGTTTAATTTAAAAAAAAATATAAGTAGCCAGGTAGAGAAACTCTGGGATTGGAAAAGAAATTGAGAGTAATGTCAGTTCCAGTTTAATTTTTAAAAAATAAGTATCCTGGTAGGGAAACTCTGGGATTGGAAAAACAGATGGGAGTAATGTTAGTTCCAGTTTAATTTTTAAAAAATAAGTAGCCTGGTAGAGAAACTCTGGGATTGGAAAAACAGATGGGAGTAATGTGAGCTCCAATTAAATTTTTAAAACATAAGTAGCCTGGTAGAGAAACTCTGGAATTGGGAAAACAGATGGGAGTAACGTCAGTTCCAGATTAATTTTTCAAAAATAAGTATCTGGTAGGGAAACTCTGGGATTGGAAAAACAGATGGGAGTAATGTTAGTTCCAGTTTAATTTTTAAAAAAATAAGTAGCATGGTAGAGAAACTCTGGGATTGGAAAAACAGATGGGAGAAATGTCAGTTCCAGATTAATTTTTAAAAAATAAGTAGCCTGGTAGAGAAACTCTGGTATTTGGAAAACAGATGGGAGCAATGTGAGCTCCAGTTTAATTTTAAAAAAATAAGTAGCCTGGTAGAGAAACTCTGAGATTGGGAAAACAGATGGGCGTAACGTAAGTTCCAGTTTAATTTTTAAAAAATAAGCAGCCTGGTAGAAAACTCTGGGATTGGAAAAGAAGATGGGAGCAATGTCAGTTCCAGTTTAATTTTTAAGAAATAAGTAGCCTGATAGAGAAAGTCTGGGATTGGATAAACAGATGGGAGTAATGTCAGTTCCAGTTTAATTTTTAAGAAATAAGTAGCCTGGTAGAGAAACTCTGGGATTGGAAAAACAGATGGGAGTAATGTCAGTTCCAGTTTAATTTTTAAGAAATAAGTAGCCTGGTAGAGAAACTCTGGGATTGGAAAAGAAATTGAGAGTAATGTCAGTTCCAGTTTAATTTTTAAAAAATAAGTAGCCTGGTAGAGAAACTCTGGGATTGGAAAAACAGATGGGAGTAATGTCAGTTCCAGTTTAATTTTTAAAAAATAAGTATTCTTGTAGGGAAACTCTGGGATTGGAAAAACAGATGGGAGTAATGTTAGTTCCAGTTTAATTTTTAAAAAATAAGTAGCATGGTAGAGAAACTCTGGGATTGGAAAAACAGATGGGAGAAATGTCAGTTCCAGATTAATTTTTAAGAAATAAGTAGCCTGGTAGAGAAACTCTGAGATTGGAAAAACAGATAGGAGTAATGTCAGTTCCAGTTTAATTTTTAAAACGAAGTAGCCTGGTAGAGAAACTCTGGGATTGGAAAAACAGATGGGAGTACTGTCAGTTCCAGTTTAATTTTTTTTTAAAAAGTAACCTGGCAGAGAAACTCTGGGATTGGAAAAACAGATGGGAGTAATGTCAGTACATATTTAATTTTTAAAAAATAAGTAGACTGGTAGAGAAACTCTGGGATTGGGAAAACAGATGGAAGTAATGTCAGTTCCAGTTTAATTTAAAAAAAAATAAGTAGCCAGGTAGAGAAACTCTGGGATTGGAAAAGAAATTGAGAGTAATGTCAGTTCCAGTTTAATTTTTAAAAAATAAGTATCCTGGTAGGGAAACTCTGGGATTGGAAAAACAGATGGGAGTAATGTTAGTTCCAGTTTAATTTTTAAAAAATAAGTAGCCTGGTAGAGAAACTCTGGGATTGGAAAAACAGATGGGAGTAATGTGAGCTCCAGTTAAATTTTTAAAACATAAGTAGCCTGGAAGAGAAACTCTGGGATTGGGAAAACAGATGAGAGTAACGTCAGTTCCAGTTTAATTTTTAAAAAATAAGTATCCTGGTAGGGAAACTCTGGGATTGGAAAAACAGATGGGAGTAATGTTAGTTCCAGTTTAATTTTTAAAAAATAAGTAACCTGGTAGAGAAACTCTGGGATTGGAAAAACAGATGGGAGTAATGTCAGTTCCTATTTAATTTTTAAAAAATAAGTAGCCTGGTAGAGAAACTCTGGGATTGAAAAAACAGATGGGAGTAATGTCAGTTCCAGTTTAATTTTTAAGAAATAAGTAGCCTGCTCGAGAAAGTCTGGGATTGGAAAAACAGATGGGAGTAATATCAGTTCCTATTTAATTTTTAAAAAATAAGTGGACTGGTCGAGAAACTCTGAGATTGGAAAAACAGATAGGAGTAATGTCAGTTCCAGTTTAATTTTTAAAAAGAAGTAGCCTGGTAGAGAAACTCTGGGATTGGAAAAACAGATGGGAGTAATGTCAGTTCCAGTTTAATTTTTTTTTAAAAAGTAGCCTGGTAGAGAAACTGTGGGATTGGGAAAACAGATGGGAGTAACGTCAGTCCCAGTTAAATTTTTAAAAAATAAGCAGCCTGGTAGAAAACTCTGGGATTGGGAAAACAGATGGGAGTAATGTCAGTTCCAGTTTAAATTTTAAAAAATAAGTAGCCTGGGATAGAAACTCTGGGATTTGAAAAAGAGATGAGAGTAATGTCAGTGGCAGTTTAATTTTTAAAAAATAAGTAGCCTGGTAGAGAAACTCTGGGATTGGAAAAACAGATGGGAGTAATGTGAGCTCCAATTAAATTTTTAAAACATAAGTAGCCTGGTAGAGAAACTCTGGAATTGGGAAAACAGATGGGAGTAACGTCAGTTCCAGATTAATTTTTCAAAAATAAGTATCTGGTAGGGAAACTCTGGGATTGGAAAAACAGATGGGAGTAATGTTAGTTCCAGTTTAATTTTTAAAAAAATAAGTAGCATGGTAGAGAAACTCTGGGATTGGAAAAACAGATGGGAGAAATGTCAGTTCCAGATTAATTTTTAAAAAATAAGTAGCCTGGTAGAGAAACTCTGGTATTTGGAAAACAGATGGGAGCAATGTGAGCTCCAGTTTAATTTTAAAAAAATAAGTAGCCTGGTAGAGAAACTCTGAGATTGGGAAAACAGATGGGCGTAACGTAAGTTCCAGTTTAATTTTTAAAAAATAAGCAGCCTGGTAGAAAACTCTGGGATTGGAAAAGAAGATGGGAGCAATGTCAGTTCCAGTTTAATTTTTAAGAAATAAGTAGCCTGATAGAGAAAGTCTGGGATTGGATAAACAGATGGGAGTAATGTCAGTTCCAGTTTAATTTTTAAGAAATAAGTAGCCTGGTAGAGAAACTCTGGGATTGGAAAAACAGATGGGAGTAATGTCAGTTCCAGTTTAATTTTTAAGAAATAAGTAGCCTGGTAGAGAAACTCTGGGATTGGAAAAGAAATTGAGAGTAATGTCAGTTCCAGTTTAATTTTTAAAAAATAAGTAGCCTGGTAGAGAAACTCTGGGATTGGAAAAACAGATGGGAGTAATGTCAGTTCCAGTTTAATTTTTAAAAAATAAGTATTCTTGTAGGGAAACTCTGGGATTGGAAAAACAGATGGGAGTAATGTTAGTTCCAGTTTAATTTTTAAAAAATAAGTAGCATGGTAGAGAAACTCTGGGATTGGAAAAACAGATGGGAGAAATGTCAGTTCCAGATTAATTTTTAAGAAATAAGTAGCCTGGTAGAGAAACTCTGAGATTGGAAAAACAGATAGGAGTAATGTCAGTTCCAGTTTAATTTTTAAAACGAAGTAGCCTGGTAGAGAAACTCTGGGATTGGAAAAACAGATGGGAGTACTGTCAGTTCCAGTTTAATTTTTTTTTAAAAAGTAACCTGGCAGAGAAACTCTGGGATTGGAAAAACAGATGGGAGTAATGTCAGTACATATTTAATTTTTAAAAAATAAGTAGACTGGTAGAGAAACTCTGGGATTGGGAAAACAGATGGAAGTAATGTCAGTTCCAGTTTAATTTAAAAAAAAATAAGTAGCCAGGTAGAGAAACTCTGGGATTGGAAAAGAAATTGAGAGTAATGTCAGTTCCAGTTTAATTTTTAAAAAATAAGTATCCTGGTAGGGAAACTCTGGGATTGGAAAAACAGATGGGAGTAATGTTAGTTCCAGTTTAATTTTTAAAAAATAAGTAGCCTGGTAGAGAAACTCTGGGATTGGAAAAACAGATGGGAGTAATGTGAGCTCCAGTTAAATTTTTAAAACATAAGTAGCCTGGAAGAGAAACTCTGGGATTGGGAAAACAGATGAGAGTAACGTCAGTTCCAGTTTAATTTTTAAAAAATAAGTATCCTGGTAGGGAAACTCTGGGATTGGAAAAACAGATGGGAGTAATGTTAGTTCCAGTTTAATTTTTAAAAAATAAGTAACCTGGTAGAGAAACTCTGGGATTGGAAAAACAGATGGGAGTAATGTCAGTTCCTATTTAATTTTTAAAAAATAAGTAGCCTGGTAGAGAAACTCTGGGATTGAAAAAACAGATGGGAGTAATGTCAGTTCCAGTTTAATTTTTAAGAAATAAGTAGCCTGCTCGAGAAAGTCTGGGATTGGAAAAACAGATGGGAGTAATATCAGTTCCTATTTAATTTTTAAAAAATAAGTGGACTGGTCGAGAAACTCTGAGATTGGAAAAACAGATAGGAGTAATGTCAGTTCCAGTTTAATTTTTAAAAAGAAGTAGCCTGGTAGAGAAACTCTGGGATTGGAAAAACAGATGGGAGTAATGTCAGTTCCAGTTTAATTTTTTTTTAAAAAGTAGCCTGGTAGAGAAACTGTGGGATTGGGAAAACAGATGGGAGTAACGTCAGTCCCAGTTAAATTTTTAAAAAATAAGCAGCCTGGTAGAAAACTCTGGGATTGGGAAAACAGATGGGAGTAATGTCAGTTCCAGTTTAAATTTTAAAAAATAAGTAGCCTGGGATAGAAACTCTGGGATTTGAAAAAGAGATGAGAGTAATGTCAGTGGCAGTTTAATTTTTAAAAAATAAG
Organism: Narcine bancroftii; assembly: GCF_036971445.1. NCBI lineage: Eukaryota > Metazoa > Chordata > Chondrichthyes > Torpediniformes > Narcinidae > Narcine > Narcine bancroftii. Next base: position 16,520,472 of record NC_091480.1, read on the forward strand.
TAGCCTGGTAGAGAAACTCTGGGATTGGAAAAACAGATGGGAGTAATGTCAGTTCCAGTTTAATTTTTAAGAAATAAGTAGCCTGCTAGAGAAAGTCTGGGATTGGAAAAACAGATGGTAGTAATATCAGTTCCAGTTTAATTTTTAAAAAGAAGTAGCCTGGTAGAAAACTCTGGGATTGGAAAAACAGATGGGAGTAATGTCAGTTCCAGTTGAATTTTTTAAAAATAAGTAGCCTGGTAGAGAAACTCTGGGATTGGGAAAACAGATGGAAGTAATGTCAGTTCCAGTTTAATTTTTAAAAAAAGTAGCCTGGTAGAGAAAGTCTGGGATTGGAAAAACAGATGGGAGTACTGTCAGTTCCAGTTTAATTTTTAAGAAATAAGTAGCCTGGTAGAGAAACTCTGGGATTGGAAAAACAGATGGGAGTAATGTCAGTTCCAGTTTAATTTTTAAGAAATAAGTAGCGTGCTAGAGAAAGTCTGGGATTGGAAAAACAGATGGAAGTAATATCAGTTCCTATTTAATTTTTAAAAAATAAGAGGACTGGTAGAGAAACTCTGAGATTGGAAAAACAGATAGGAGTAATGTCAGTTCCAGTTTAATTTTTAAAAAGAAGTAGCCTGGTAGAGAAACTCTGGGATTGGAAAAACAGATGGGAGTAATGTCAGTTCCTATTTAATTTTTAAAAAATAAGTAGACTGGTAGTGAAACTCTGGGATTGGGAAAACAGATGGAAGTAATGTCAGTTCCAGTTTAATTTAAAAAAAAATAAGTAGCCAGGTAGAGAAACTCTGGGATTGGAAAAGAAATTGAGAGTAATGTCAGTTCCAGTTTAATTTTTAAAAAATAAGTATCCTGGTAGGGAAACTCTGGGATTGGAAAAACAGATGGGAGTAATGTTAGTTCCAGTTTAATTTTTAAAAAATAAGTAGCCTGGTAGAGAAACTCTGGGATTGGAAAAACAGATGGGAGTAATGTGAGCTCCAATTAAATTTTTAAAACATAAGTAGCCTGGTAGAGAAACTCTGGAATTGGGAAAACAGATGGGAGTAACGTCAGTTCCAGATTAATTTTTCAAAAATAAGTATCTGGTAGGGAAACTCTGGGATTGGAAAAAGAGATGGGAGTAATGTTAGTTCCAGTTTAATTTTTAAAAAATAAGTAGCATGGTAGAGAAACTCTGGGATTGGAAAAACAGATGGGAGAAATGTCAGTTCCAGATTAATTTTTAAAAAATAAGTAGCCTGGTAGAGAAACTCTGGTATTTGGAAAACAGATGGGAGTAATGTGAGCTCCAGTTTAATTTTAAAAAAATAAGTAGCCTGGTAGAGAAACTCTGAGATTGGGAAAACAGATGGGCGTAACGTCAGTTCCAGTTTAATTTTTAAAAAATAAGCAGCCTGGTAGAAAACTCTGGGATTGGAAAAGAAGATGGGAGTAATGTCAGTTCCAGTTTAATTTTTAAGAAATAAGTAGCCTGATAGAGAAAGTCTGGGATTGGATAAACAGATGGGAGTAATGTCAGTTCCAGTTTAATTTTTAAGAAATAAGTAGCCTGGTAGAGAAACTCTGGGATTGGAAAAACAGATGGGAGTAATGTCAGTTCCAGTTTAATTTTTAAGAAATAAGTAGCCTGGTAGAGAAACTCTGGGATTGGAAAAACAGATGGGAGTAATGTCAGTTCCAGTTTAATTTTTTTTTAAAAAGTAGCCTGGCAGAGAAACTCTGGGATTGGAAAAACAGATGGGAGTAATGTCAGTTCCTATTTAATTTTTAAAAAATAAGTAGACTGGTAGAGAAACTCTGGGATTGGGAAAACAGATGGAAGTAATGTCAGTTCCAGTTTAATTTTTTTAAAAAAATAAGTAGCCAGGTAGAGAAACTCTGGGATTGGAAAAGAAATTGAGAGTAATGTCAGTTCCAATTTAATTTTTTAAAAAAAAGTATTCTTGTAGGGAAACTCTGGGATTGGAAAAACAGATGTGAGTAATGTGAGATCCAGTTAAATTTTTAAAACATAAGTAGCCTGGTAGAGAAACTCTGGGATTGGGAATACAGATGGGAGTAACGTCAGTTCCAGTTTAATTTTTAAAAAATAAGTATCCTGGTAGGGAAACTCTGGGATTGATAAAACAGATGGGAGTAATGTTAGTTCCAGTTTAATTTTTAAAAAATAAGTAGCATGGTAGAGAAACTCTGGAATTAGAAAAACAGATGGGAGTAATGTCAGTTCCAGTTTAATTTTTTTTAAAAAAGTAGCCTGGTAGAGAAACTCTGGTATTTGGAAAACAGATGGGAGTAATGTGAGCTCCAGTTTAATTTTTAAAAAATAAGTAGCCTGGTAGAGAAACTCTGGGATTGGGAAAACAGATGGAAGTAATGTCAGTTCCAGTTTAATTTTTAAAAAAAAATAAGTAGCCAGGTAGAGAAACTCTGGGATTGGAAAAGAAATTGAGAGTAATGTCAGTTCCAGTTTAATTTTTAAAAAAAAAGTATTCTTGTAGGGAAACTCTGGGATTGGAAAAACAGATGTGAGTAATGTTAGTTCCAGTTTAATTTTTAAAAAATAAGAAGCCTGGTAGAGAAACTCTGGGATTGGAAAAACAGATGGGAGTAATGTGAGATCCAGTTAAATTTTTAAAACATAAGTAGCCTGGTAGAGAAACTCTGGGATTGGGAATACAGATGGGAGTAACGTCAGTTCCAGTTTAATTTTTAAAAAATAAGTATCCTGGTAGGGAAACTCTGGGATTGATAAAACAGATGGGAGTAATGTTAGTTCCAGTTTAATTTTTAAAAAATAAGTAGCATGGTAGAGAAACTCTGGAATTAGAAAAACAGATGGGAGTAATGTCAGTTCCAGTTTAATTTTTTTTAAAAAAGTAGCCTGGTAGAGAAACTCTGGGATTGGAAAAACAGATGGGAGTAATGTTAGTTCCAGTTCAATTTTTAAAAAATAAGTAGCCTGGTAGAGAAACTCTGGTATTTGGAAAACAGATGGGAGTAATGTGAGCTCCAGTTTAATTTTTAAAAAATAAGTAGCCTGGTAGAGAAACTCTGGGATTGGGAAAACAGATGGGAGTAACGTCAGTTCCAGTTTAATTTTTAAAAAATAAGCAGCCTGGTAGAAAACTCTGGGATTGGAAAAGAAGATGGGAGTAATGTCAGTTCCAGTTGAATTTAAAAAAAAAATAAGTAGCCTGGTAGAGAAACTCTGGGATTGGAAAAACAGATGGGAGTAATGTGAGCTCCAGTTAAATTTTTAAAACATAAGTAGCCTGGTAGAGAAACTCTGGGATTGGAAAAACAGATGGGAGTAATGTCAGTTCCTATTTAATTTTAAAAAAATAAGTAGACTGGTAGAGAAACTCTGGGATTGGGAAAACAGATGGAAGTAATGTCAGTTCCAGATTAATTTAAAAAAAATAAGTAGCCTGGTAGAGAAACTCTGGGATTGGAAAAATAGATGGGAGTAATGTGAGCTCCAGTTTAATTTTTAAAAAATAAGTAGCCTGGTAGCGAAACTCTGGGATTGGGAAAACAGATGGGAGTAACGTCAGTTCCAGTTTAATTTTTAAAAAATAAGCAGCCTGGTGGAAAACTCTGGGATTGGAAAAACAAATGGGAGTAATGTCAGTCCCTATTTAATTTTTAAAAAATAAGCAGCCTGGTAGAAAACTCTGGGATTGGAAAAACAGATGGGAGTAATGTCAGTTCCAGTTTAATTTTAAAAAAAAGTAGCCTGGTAGAGAAACTCTGGGATTGGGAAAACAGATGGGAGTAACGTCAGTTCCAGTTGAATTTTTTAAAAATAAGTAGCCTGGTAGCGAAACTCTGGGATTGGGAAAACAGATGGAAGTAACGTCAGTTCCAGTTTAATTTTTAAAAAATAAGTATCCTGGTAGGGAAACTCTGGGATTGGAAAAACAGATGGGAGTAATGTTAGTTCCAGTTTAATTTTTAAAAAATAAGTAACCTGGTAGAGAAACTCTGGGATTGGAAAAACAGATGGGAGTAATGTCAGTTCCTATTTAATTTTTAAAAAATAAGTAGCCTGGTAGAGAAACTCTGGGATTGGAAAAACAGATGGGAGTAATGTCAGTTCCAGTTTAATTTTTAAGAAATAAGTAGCCTGCTAGAGAAAGTCTGGGATTGGAAAAACAGATGGAAGTAATATCAGTTCCAGTTTAATTTTTAAAAAAAGTAGCCTGGTAGAGAAAGTCTGGGATTGGAAAAACAGATGGGAGTACTGTCAGTTCCAGTTTAATTTTTAAGAAATAAGTAGCCTGGTAGAGAAACTCTGGGATTGGAAAAACAGATGGGAGTAATGTCAGTTCCAGTTTAATTTTTAAGAAATAAGTAGCCTGCTAGAGAAAGTCTGGGATTGGAAAAACAGATGGAAGTAATATCAGTTCCTATTTAATTTTTAAAAAATAAGAGGACTGGTAGAGAAACTCTGAGATTGGAAAAACAGATAGGAGTAATGTCAGTTCCAGTTTAATTTTTAAAAAGAAGTAGCCTGGTAGAGAAACTCTGGGATTGGAAAAACAGATGGGAGTAATGTCAGTTCCTATTTAATTTTTAAAAAATAAGTAGACTGGTAGTGAAACTCTGGGATTGGGAAAACAGATGGAAGTAATGTCAGTTCCAGTTTAATTTAAAAAAAAATAAGTAGCCAGGTAGAGAAACTCTGGGATTGGAAAAGAAATTGAGAGTAATGTCAGTTCCAGTTTAATTTTTAAAAAATAAGTATCCTGGTAGGGAAACTCTGGGATTGGAAAAACAGATGGGAGTAATGTTAGTTCCAGTTTAATTTTTAAAAAATAAGTAGCCTGGTAGAGAAACTCTGGGATTGGAAAAACAGATGGGAGTAATGTGAGCTCCAATTAAATTTTTAAAACATAAGTAGCCTGGTAGAGAAACTCTGGAATTGGGAAAACAGATGGGAGTAACGTCAGTTCCAGATTAATTTTTCAAAAATAAGTATCTGGTAGGGAAACTCTGGGATTGGAAAAACAGATGGGAGTAATGTTAGTTCCAGTTTAATTTTTAAAAAATAAGTAGCATGGTAGAGAAACTCTGGGATTGGAAAAACAGATGGGAGAAATGTCAGTTCCAGATTAATTTTTAAAAAATAAGTAGCCTGGTAGAGAAACTCTGGTATTTGGAAAACAGATGGGAGTAATGTGAGCTCCAGTTTAATTTTAAAAAAATAAGTAGCCTGGTAGAGAAACTCTGAGATTGGGAAAACAGATGGGCGTAACGTCAGTTCCAGTTTAATTTTTAAAAAATAAGCAGCCTGGTAGAAAACTCTGGGATTGGAAAAGAAGATGGGAGTAATGTCAGTTCCAGTTTAATTTTTAAGAAATAAGTAGCCTGATAGAGAAAGTCTGGGATTGGATAAACAGATGGGAGTAATGTCAGTTCCAGTTTAATTTTTAAGAAAGAAGTAGCCTGGTAGAGAAACTCTGGGATTGGAAAAACAGATGGGAGTAATGTCAGTTCCAGTTTAATTTTTAAGAAATAAGTAGCCTGGTAGAGAAACTCTGGGATTGGAAAAACAGATGGGAGTAATGTCAGTTCCAGTTTAATTTTTTTTTAAAAAGTAGCCTGGCAGAGAAACTCTGGGATTGGAAAAACAGATGGGAGTAATGTCAGTTCCTATTTAATTTTTAAAAAATAAGTAGACTGGTAGAGAAACTCTGGGATTGGGAAAACAGATGGAAGTAATGTCAGTTCCAGTTTAATTTTTAAAAAAAAATAAGTAGCCAGGTAGAGAAACTCTGGGATTGGAAAAGAAATTGAGAGTAATGTCAGTTCCAATTTAATTTTTTAAAAAAAAGTATTCTTGTAGGGAAACTCTGGGATTGGAAAAACAGATGTGAGTAATGTGAGATCCAGTTAAATTTTTAAAACATAAGTAGCCTGGTAGAGAAACTCTGGGATTGGGAATACAGATGGGAGTAACGTCAGTTCCAGTTTAATTTTTAAAAAATAAGTATCCTGGTAGGGAAACTCTGGGATTGATAAAACAGATGGGAGTAATGTTAGTTCCAGTTTAATTTTTAAAAAATAAGTAGCATGGTAGAGAAACTCTGGAATTAGAAAAACAGATGGGAGTAATGTCAGTTCCAGTTTAATTTTTTTTAAAAAAGTAGCCTGGTAGAGAAACTCTGGGATTGGAAAAACAGATGGGAGTAATGTTAGTTCCAGTTCAATTTTTAAAAAATAAGTAGCCTGGTAGAGAAACTCTGGTATTTGGAAAACAGATGGGAGTAATGTGAGCTCCAGTTTAATTTTTAAAAAATAAGTAGCCTGGTAGAGAAACTCTGGGATTGGGAAAACAGATGGAAGTAATGTCAGTTCCAGTTTAATTTTTAAAAAAAAATAAGTAGCCAGGTAGAGAAACTCTGGGATTGGAAAAGAAATTGAGAGTAATGTCAGTTCCAGTTTAATTTTTAAAAAAAAAGTATTCTTGTAGGGAAACTCTGGGATTGGAAAAACAGATGTGAGTAATGTTAGTTCCAGTTTAATTTTTAAAAAATAAGAAGCCTGGTAGAGAAACTCTGGGATTGGAAAAACAGATGGGAGTAATGTGAGATCCAGTTAAATTTTTAAAACATAAGTAGCCTGGTAGAGAAACTCTGGGATTGGGAATACAGATGGGAGTAACGTCAGTTCCAGTTTAATTTTTAAAAAATAAGTATCCTGGTAGGGAAACTCTGGGATTGATAAAACAGATGGGAGTAATGTTAGTTCCAGTTTAATTTTTAAAAAATAAGTAGCATGGTAGAGAAACTCTGGAATTAGAAAAACAGATGGGAGTAATGTCAGTTCCAGTTTAATTTTTTTTAAAAAAGTAGCCTGGTAGAGAAACTCTGGGATTGGAAAAACAGATGGGAGTAATGTTAGTTCCAGTTCAATTTTTAAAAAATAAGTAGCCTGGTAGAGAAACTCTGGTATTTGGAAAACAGATGGGAGTAATGTGAGCTCCAGTTTAATTTTTAAAAAATAAGTAGCCTGGTAGAGAAACTCTGGGATTGGGAAAACAGATGGGAGTAACGTCAGTTCCAGTTTAATTTTTAAAAAATAAGCAGCCTGGTAGAAAACACTGGGATTGGAAAAGAAGATGGGAGTAATGTCAGTTCCAGTTGAATTTAAAAAAAAAATAAGTAGCCTGGTAGAGAAACTCTGGGATTGGAAAAACAGATGGGAGTAATGTGAGCTCCAGTTAAATTTTTAAAACATAAGTAGCCTGGTGGAGAAACTCTGGGATTGGGAAAACAGAAGGGAGTAACGTCAGTTCCAGTTTAATTTTTAAAAAATAAGTATCCTGGTAGGGAAACTCTGGGATTGGAAAAACAGATGGGAGTAATGTTAGTTCCAGTTTAATTTTTAAAAAATAAGTAACCTGGTAGAGAAACTCTGGGATTGGAAAAACAGATGGGAGTAATGTCAGTTCCAGTTTAATTTTTAAGAAATAAGTAGCCTGGTAGAGAAACTCTGGGATTGGAAAAACAGATGGGAGTAATGTCAGTTCCAGTTTAATTTTTAAGAAATAAGTAGCCTGCTAGAGAAAGTCTGGGATTGGAAAAGAAGATGGGAGTAATGTCAGTTCCAGTTTAATTTTTAAAAAATAAGTATCCAGGTAGAGAAACTCTGGGATTGGAAAAACAGATGGGAGTAATGTTACTTCCAGTTTAATTTTTAAAAAATAAGTAACCTGGTAGAGAAACTCTGGGATTGGAAAAACAGAGGGGAGTAATGTCAGTTCCAGTTTAATTTTTAAGAAATAAGTAGCCTGGTAGAGAAACTCTGGGATTGGAAAAACAGATGGGAGTAATGTCAGTTCCAGTTTAATTTTTAAGAAATAAGTAGCCTGCTAGAGAAAGTCTGGGATTGGAAAAACAGATGGAAGTAATATCAGTTCCAGTTTAATTTTTTAAAAATAAGTAGCCTGCTAGAGAAAGTCTGGGATTGGAAAAACAGATGGGAGTAATGTCAGTTCCTATTTAATTTTAAAAAAATAAGTAGACTGGTAGAGAAACTCTGGGATTGGGAAAACAGATGGAAGTAATGTCAGTTCCAGATTAATTTTAAAAAAATAAGTAGCCTGGTAGAGAAACTCTGGGATTGGAAAAATAGATGGGAGTAATGTGAGCTCCAGTTTAATTTTTAAAAAATAAGTAGCCTGGTAGCGAAACTCTGGGATTGGGAAAACAGATGGGAGTAACGTCAGTTCCAGTTTAATTTTTAAAAAATAAGCAGCCTGGTGGAAAACTCTGGGATTGGAAAAACAAATGGGAGTAATGTCAGTCCCTATTTAATTTTTAAAAAATAAGCAGCCTGGTAGAAAACTCTGGGATTGGAAAAACAGATGGGAGTAATGTCAGTTCCAGTTTAATTTAAAAAAAAAGTAGCCTGGTAGAGAAACTCTGGGATTGGGAAAACAGATGGGAGTAACGTCAGTTCCAGTTGAATTTTTTAAAAATAAGTAGCCTGGTAGCGAAACTCTGGGATTGGGAAAACAGATGGAAGTAACGTCAGTTCCAGTTTAATTTTTAAAAAATAAGTATCCTGGTAGGGAAACTCTGGGATTGGAAAAACAGATGGGAGTAATGTTAGTTCCAGTTTAATTTTTAAAAAATAAGTAACCTGGTAGAGAAACTCTGGGATTGGAAAAACAGATGGGAGTAATGTCAGTTCCTATTTAATTTTTAAAAAATAAGTAGCCTGGTAGAGAAACTCTGGGATTGGAAAAACAGATGGGAGTAATGTCAGTTCCAGTTTAATTTTTAAGAAATAAGTAGCCTGCTAGAGAAAGTCTGGGATTGGAAAAACAGATGGAAGTAATATCAGTTCCAGTTTAATTTTTAAAAAGAAGTAGCCTGGTAGAAAACTCTGGGATTGGAAAAACAGATGGAAGTAATGTCAGTTCCAGTTTAATTTTTAAAAAAAGTAAGTAGCCTGGTTGAGAAACTCTGGGATTGGAAAAGAAGATGGGAGTAATGTCAGTTCCAGTTGAATTTTTTAAAAATAAGTAGCCTGGTAGAGAAACTCTGGGATTGGGAAAACAGATGGAAGTAATGTCAGTTCCAGTTTAATTTTTAAAAAAAGTAGCCTGGTAGAGAAAGTCTGGGATTGGAAAAACAGATGGGAGTAATGTCAGTTCCAGTTTAATTTTTAAGAAATAAGTAGCCTGGTAGAGAAACTCTGGGATTGGAAAAACAGATGGGAGTAATGTCAGTTCCAGTTTAATTTTTAAGAAATAAGTAGCCTGCTAGAGAAAGTCTGGGATTGGAAAAACAGATGTAAGTAATATCAGTTCCTATTTAATTTTTAAAAAATAAGAGGACTGGTAGAGAAACTCTGAGATTGGAAAAACAGATAGGAGTAATGTCAGTTCCAGTTTAATTTTTAAAAAGAAGTAGCCTGGTAGAGAAACTCTGGGATTGGAAAAACAGATGGGAGTAATGTCAGTTCCTATTTAATTTTTAAAAAATAAGTAGACTGGTAGAGAAACTCTGGGATTGGGAAAACGGATGGAAGTAATGTCAGTTCCAGTTTAATTTAAAAAAAAAAATAAGTAGCCAGGTAGAGAAACTCTGGGATTGGAAAAGAAATTGAGAGTAATGTCAGTTCCAGTTTAATTTTTAAAAAATAAGTATCCTGGTAGGGAAACTCTGGGATTGGAAAAACAGATGGAAGTAACGTCAGTTCCAGTTTAATTTTTAAAAAATAAGTATCCTGGTAGGGAAACTCTGGGATTGGAAAAACAGATGGGAGTAATGTTAGTTCCAGTTTAATTTTTAAAAAATAAGTAACCTGGTAGAGAAACTCTGGGATTGGAAAAACAGATGGGAGTAATGTCAGTTCCAGTTTAATTTTTAAGAAATAAGTAGCCTGCTAGAGAAAGTCTGGGATTGGAAAAACAGATGGAAGTAATATCAGTTCAAGTTTAATTTTTAAAAAGAAGTAGCCTGGTAGAAAACTCTGGGATTGGAAAAACAGATGGAAGTAATGTCAGTTCCAGTTTAATTTTTAAAAAATAAGTAGCCTGGTAGCGAAACTCTGGGATTGGGAAAACAGATGGGAGTAACGTCAGTTCCAGTTTAATTTTTAAAAAATAAGCAGCCTGGTGGAAAACTCTGGGATTGGAAAAACAAATGGGACTAATGTCAGTCCCTATTTAATTTTTAAAAAATAAGCAGCCTGGTAGAAAACTCTGGGATTGGAAAAACAGATGGGAGTAATGTCAGTTCCAGTTTAATTTTTAAAAAATAAGCAGCCTGGTGGAAAACTCTGGGATTGGAAAAACAAATGGGAGTAATGTCAGTTCCAGTTTAATTTTTTAAAAATAAGTAGATTGCGAGAGAAAGTCTGGGATTGGAAAAACAGATGGGAGTAATGTCAGTCCCTATTTAATTTTTAAAAAATAAGCAGCCTGGTAGAAAACTCTGGGATTGGAAAAACAGATGGGAGTAATCTCAGTTCCAGTGTAATTTTTAAAAAATAAGTAGCCTGGTAGAGAAACTCTGGGATTGGAAAAACAGATGGGAGTAATGTCAGTTCCAGTTTAATTTTTAAGAAATAAGTAGCCTGGTAGAGAAACTCTGGTATTGGAAAAACAGATGGGAGTAATATCAGTTCGAGTTTAATTTTTTAAAAATAAGTAGCCTGCTAGAGAAAGTCTGGGATTGGAAAAACAGATGGGAGTAATGTCAGTTCCTATTTAATTTTTAAAAAATAAGTAGACTGGTTGAAAAACTCTGGTATTGGAAAAACAGATGGGAGTAATATCAGTTCCAGTTTAATTTTTAAAAAGAAGTAGCCTGGTAGAGAAACTCTGGGATTGGAAATACAGATGGGAGTAATGTCAGTTCCAGTTTAATTTTTAAGAAATAAGTAGCCTGGTAGAGAAACTCTGGTATTGGAAAAACAGATGGGAGTAATATCAGTTCCAGTTTAATTTTTAAAAAGAAGTAGCCTGGTAGAGAAACTCTGGGATTGGAAATACAGATGGGAGTAATGTCAGTTCCAGTTTAATTTTTTTTTAAAAAGTAGCTTGGTAGTGAAACTCTGGGATTGTAAAAACACATGGGAATAATGTCAGTTCCAGTTTAATTTTTAAAAAATAAGTAGCCTGGTAGAGAACCTCTGGGATTGGGAAAACAGATGGGAGTAATGTCAGTTCCAGTTTAATTTTTAAAAAATAAGCAGCCTGGTAGAAAACTCTGGGATTGGAACAACAGATGGGAGTAATGTCAGATCCAGTTTAATTTTTTAAAAATAAGTAGCCTGCTAGAGAAAGTCTGGGATTGGAAAAACAGATGGGAGTAATGTCAGATTCAGTGTAATTTTTAAAAAATAAGTAGCCTGGTAGAGAAACTCTGGGATTGGAAAAACAGATGGGAGTAATGTCAGTTCCAGTTTAATTTTTAAAAAAAATAAGTAGCCTGGTAGAGAAACTCTGGGATTGGAAAAACAGTTGGGAGTAATGTGAGCTCCAGTTTAATTTTTAAAAAATAAGTAGCCTGGTAGCGAAAGTCTGGGATTGGGAAAACAGATGGGAGTAACGTCAGTTCCAGTTTAATTTTTTAAAAATAAGCAGCCTGGTAGAAAACTCTGGGATTGGAAAAACAGATGGGAGTAATGTCAGTTCCAGTTTAATTTTTTAAAAATAAGTAGCCTGGTAGAGAAACTCTGTGATTGTAAAAACAGATGGGAGTAATGTGAGTTCCAGTGTAATTTTTAAAAAATAAGTAGCCTGGTAGAGAAACTCTGGGATTGGAAAAACAGATGGGAGTAATGTCAGTTCCAGTTTAATTTTTAAAAAATAAGTAGCCTGGTAGCGAAACTCTGGGATTGGGAAAACAGATGGGAGTAACGTCAGTTCCAGTTTAATTTTTAAAAAATAAGTATCCTGGTAGGGAAACTCTGGGATTGGAAAAACAGATGGGAGTAATGTTAGTTCCAGTTTAATTTTTAAAAAATAAGTAACCTGGTAGAGAAACTCTGGGATTGGAAAAACAGATGGGAGTAATGTCAGTTCCAGTTTAATTTTTAAGAAATAAGTAGCCTGGTAGAGAAACTCTGGGATTGGAAAAACAGATGGGAGTAATGTCAGTTCCAGTTTAATTTTTAAGAAATAAGTAGCCTGCTAGAGAAAGTCTGGGATTGGAAAAACAGATGGAAGTAATATCAGTTCCTATTTAATTTTTAAAAAATAAGAGGACTGGTAGAGAAACTCTGAGATTGGGAAAATAGATGGAAGTAATGTCAGTTCAGTTCAATTTTTAAAAAATATGCATCCTGGAAGAAAACTCTGGGATTGTAAAAACAGATGGCAGTAATGTCAGTTCCAGTTTAATTTTTTAAAAATAAGTAGCCTGGTAGAGAAACTCTGGGATTGGAAAAACAGATGGGAGTAATGTCAGTTCCAGTGTAATTTTTAAAAAATAAGTAGCCTGGTAGATAAACTCTGGGATTGGAAAAACAGATGGGAGTAATGTCAGTTCCAGTTTAATTTTTAAGAAATAAGTAGACTGGTAGAGAAACTCTGAGATTGGAAAAATATATAGGAGTAATGTCAGTTCCAGTTTAATTTTTTAAAAAAAGTAGCCTGGTAGAGAAACTCTGGGATTGGAAAAACAGATGGGAGTAATATCAGTTCCAGTTTAATTTTTTAAAAATAAGTAGCCTGCGAGAGAAAGTCTGGGATTGGAAAAACAGATGGGAGTAATGTCAGTCCCTATTTAATTTTTAAAAAATAAGCAGCCTGGTAGAAAACTCTGGGATTGGAAAAACAGATGGGAGTAATGTCAGTTCCAGTTTAATTTAAAAAAAAAGTAGCCTGGTAGAGTATCTCTGGGATTGGGAAAACAGATGGAAGTAATCTCAGTTCCAGTGTAATTTTTAAAAAATAAGTAGCCTGGTAGAGAAACTCTGGGATTGGAAAAACAGATGGGAGTAATGTCAGTTCCAGTTTAATTTTTAAGAAATAAGTAGCCTGGTAGAGAAACTCTGGTATTGGAAAAACAGATGGGAGTAATATCAGTTCGAGTTTAATTTTTTAAAAATAAGTAGCCTGCTAGAGAAAGTCTGGGATTGGAAAAACAGATGGGAGTAATGTCAGTTCCTATTTAATTTTTAAAAAATAAGTAGACTGGTTGAAAAACTCTGGTATTGGAAAAACAGATGGGAGTAATATCAGTTCCAGTTTAATTTTTAAAAAGAAGTAGCCTGGTAGAGAAACTCTGGGATTGGAAATACAGATGGGAGTAATGTCAGTTCCAGTTTAATTTTTAAGAAATAAGTAGCCTGGTAGAGAAACTCTGGTATTGGAAAAACAGATGGGAGTAATATCAGCTCCAGTTTAATTTTTAAAAAGAAGTAGCCTGGTAGAGAAACTCTGGGATTGGAAATACAGATGGGAGTAATGTCAGTTCCAGTTTAATTTTTTTTTAAAAAGTAGCTTGGTAGTGAAACTCTGGGATTGTAAAAACAGATGGGAATAATGTCAGTTCCAGTTTAATTTTTAAAAAAAAATAAGTAGCCAGGTAGAGAAACTCTGGGATTGGAAAAGAAATTGAGAGTAATGTCAGTTCCAGTTTAATTTTTAAAAAATAAGTATTCTTGTAGGGAAACTCTGGGATTGGAAAAACAGATGGGAGTAATGTTAGTTCCAGTTTAATTTTTAAAAAATAAGTAGCATGGTAGAGAAACTCTGGGATTGGAAAAACAGATGGGAGAAATGTCAGTTCCAGATTAATTTTTAAGAAATAAGTAGCCTGGTCGAGAAACTCTGAGATTGGAAAAACAGATAGGAGTAATGTCAGTTCCAGTTTAATTTTTAAAACGAAGTAGCCTGGTAGAGAAACTCTGGGATTGGAAAAACAGATGGGAGTACTGTCAGTTCCAGTTTAATTTTTTTTTAAAAAGTAGCCTGGTAGAGAAACTCTGGGATTGGGAATACAGATGGGAGTAACGTCAGTTCCAGTTTAATTTTTAAAAAATAAGTATCCTGGTAGGGAAACTCTGGGATTGATAAAACAGATGGGAGTAATGTTAGTTCCAGTTTAATTTTTAAAAAGTAAGTAGCCTGGTAGAGAAACTCTGGGATTGGAAAAACAGATGGGAGTAATGTTAGTTCCAGTTCAATTTTTAAAAAATAAGTAGCCTGGTAGAGAAACTCTGGTATTTGGAAAACAGATGGGAGTAATGTGAGCTCCAGTTTAATTTTTAAAAAATAAGTAGCCTGGTAGAGAAACTCTGGGATTGGGAAAACAGATGGGAGTAACGTCAGTTCCAGTTTAATTTTTAAAAAATAAGCAGCCTGGTAGAAAACTCTGGGATTGGAAAAGAAGATGGGAGTAATGTCAGTTCCAGTTGAATTTAAAAAAAAAATAAGTAGCCTGGTAGAGAAACTCTGGGATTGGAAAAACAGATGGGAGTAATGTGAGCTCCAGTTAAATTTTTAAAACATAAGTAGCCTGGTGGAGAAACTCTGGGATTGGGAAAACAGAAGGGAGTAACGTCAGTTCCAGTTTAATTTTTAAAAAATAAGTATCCTGGTAGGGAAACTCTGGGATTGGAAAAACAGATGGGAGTAATGTTAGTTCCAGTTTAATTTTTAAAAAATAAGTAACCTGGTAGAGAAACTCTGGGATTGGAAAAACAGATGGGAGTAATGTCAGTTCCAGTTTAATTTTTAAGAAATAAGTAGCCTGGTAGAGAAACTCTGGGATTGGAAAAACAGATGGGAGTAATGTCAGTTCCAGTTTAATTTTTAAGAAATAAGTAGCCTGCTAGAGAAAGTCTGGGATTGGAAAAGAAGATGGGAGTAATGTCAGTTCCAGTTTAATTTTTAAAAAATAAGTATCCAGGTAGAGAAACTCTGGGATTGGAAAAACAGATGGGAGTAATGTTACTTCCAGTTTAATTTTTAAAAAATAAGTAACCTGGTAGAGAAACTCTGGGATTGGAAAAACAGAGGGGAGTAATGTCAGTTCCAGTTTAATTTTTAAGAAATAAGTAGCCTGGAAGAGAAACTCTGGGATTTGAAAAACAGATGGGAGTAATGTCAGTTCCAGTTTAATTTTTAAGAAATAAGTAGCCTGCTAGAGAAAGTCTGGGATTGGAAAAACAGATGGAAGTAATATCAGTTCCAGTTTAATTTTTTAAAAATAAGTAGCCTGCTAGAGAAAGTCTGGGATTGGAAAAACAGATGGGAGTAATGTCAGTTCCTATTTAATTTTAAAAAAATAAGTAGACTGGTAGAGAAACTCTGGGATTGGGAAAACAGATGGAAGTAATGTCAGTTCCAGATTAATTTAAAAAAAATAAGTAGCCTGGTAGAGAAACTCTGGGATTGGAAAAATAGATGGGAGTAATGTGAGCTCCAGTTTAATTTTTAAAAAATAAGTAGCCTGGTAGCGAAACTCTGGGATTGGGAAAACAGATGGGAGTAACGTCAGTTCCAGTTTAATTTTTAAAAAATAAGCAGCCTGGTGGAAAACTCTGGGATTGGAAAAACAAATGGGAGTAATGTCAGTCCCTATTTAATTTTTAAAAAATAAGCAGCCTGGTAGAAAACTCTGGGATTGGAAAAACAGATGGGAGTAATGTCAGTTCCAGTTTAATTTAAAAAAAAAGTAGCCTGGTAGAGAAACTCTGGGATTGGGAAAACAGATGGGAGTAACGTCAGTTCCAGTTTAATTTTTAAAAAATAAGTAGCCTGGTAGCGAAACTCTGGGATTGGGAAAACAGATGGGAGTAACGTCAGTTCCAGTTTAATTTTTAAAAAATAAGCAGCCTGGTGGAAAACTCTGGGATTGGAAAAACAAATGGGACTAATGTCAGTCCCTATTTAATTTTTAAAAAATAAGCAGCCTGGTAGAAAACTCTGGGATTGGAAAAACAGATGGGAGTAATGTCAGTTCCAGTTTAATTTTTAAAAAATAAGCAGCCTGGTGGAAAACTCTGGGATTGGAAAAACAAATGGGAGTAATGTCAGTTCCAGTTTAATTTTTTAAAAATAAGTAGATTGCGAGAGAAAGTCTGGGATTGGAAAAACAGATGGGAGTAATGTCAGTCCCTATTTAATTTTTAAAAAATAAGCAGCCTGGTAGAAAACTCTGGGATTGGAAAAACAGATGGGAGTAATCTCAGTTCCAGTGTAATTTTTAAAAAATAAGTAGCCTGGTAGAGAAACTCTGGGATTGGAAAAACAGATGGGAGTAATGTCAGTTCCATTTTAATTTTTAAGAAATAAGTAGCCTGGTAGAGAAACTCTGGTATTGGAAAAACAGATGGGAGTAATATCAGTTCGAGTTTAATTTTTTAAAAATAAGTAGCCTGCTAGAGAAAGTCTGGGATTGGAAAAACAGATGGGAGTAATGTCAGTTCCTATTTAATTTTTAAAAAATAAGTAGACTGGTTGAAAAACTCTGGTATTGGAAAAACAGATGGGAGTAATATCAGTTCCAGTTTAATTTTTAAAAAGAAGTAGCCTGGTAGAGAAACTCTGGGATTGGAAATACAGATGGGAGTAATGTCAGTTCCAGTTTAATTTTTAAGAAATAAGTAGCCTGGTAGAGAAACTCTGGTATTGGAAAAACAGATGGGAGTAATATCAGTTCCAGTTTAATTTTTAAAAAGAAGTAGCCTGGTAGAGAAACTCTGGGATTGGAAATACAGATGGGAGTAATGTCAGTTCCAGTTTAATTTTTTTTTAAAAAGTAGCTTGGTAGTGAAACTCTGGGATTGTAAAAACACATGGGAATAATGTCAGTTCCAGTTTAATTTTTAAAAAATAAGTAGCCTGGTAGAGAACCTCTGGGATTGGGAAAACAGATGGGAGTAATGTCAGTTCCAGTTTAATTTTTAAAAAATAAGCAGCCTGGTAGAAAACTCTGGGATTGGAACAACAGATGGGAGTAATGTCAGATCCAGTTTAATTTTTTAAAAATAAGTAGCCTGCTAGAGAAAGTCTGGGATTGGAAAAACAGATGGGAGTAATGTCAGATTCAGTGTAATTTTTAAAAAATAAGTAGCCTGGTAGAGAAACTCTGGGATTGGAAAAACAGATGGGAGTAATGTCAGTTCCAGTTTAATTTTTAAAAAAAATAAGTAGCCTGGTAGAGAAACTCTGGGATTGGAAAAACAGTTGGGAGTAATGTGAGCTCCAGTTTAATTTTTAAAAAATAAGTAGCCTGGTAGCGAAAGTCTGGGATTGGGAAAACAGATGGGAGTAACGTCAGTTCCAGTTTAATTTTTTAAAAATAAGCAGCCTGGTAGAAAACTCTGGGATTGGAAAAACAGATGGGAGTAATGTCAGTTCCAGTTTAATTTTTTAAAAATAAGTAGCCTGGTAGAGAAACTCTGTGATTGTAAAAACAGATGGGAGTAATGTGAGTTCCAGTCTAATTTTTAAAAAATAAGTAGCCTGGTAGAGAAACTCTGGGATTGGAAAAACAGATGGGAGTAATGTCAGTTCCAGTTTAATTTTTAAAAAATAAGTAGCCTGGTAGCGAAACTCTGGGATTGGGAAAACAGATGGGAGTAACGTCAGTTCCAGTTTAATTTTTAAAAAATAAGTATCCTGGTAGGGAAACTCTGGGATTGGAAAAACAGATGGGAGTAATGTTAGTTCCAGTTTAATTTTTTAAAAATAAGTAGCCTGGTAGAGAAACTCTGTGATTGTAAAAACAGATGGGAGTAATGTGAGTTCCAGTGTAATTTTTAAAAAATAAGTAGCCTGGTAGAGAAACTCTGGGATTGGAAAAACAGATGGGAGTAATGTCAGTTCCAGTTTAATTTTTAAAAAATAAGTAGCCTGGTAGCGAAACTCTGGGATTGGGAAAACAGATGGGAGTATCGTCAGTTCCAGTTTAATTTTTAAAAAATAAGTATCCTGGTAGGGAAACTCTGGGATTGGAAAAACAGATGGGAGTAATGTTAGTTCCAGTTTAATTTTTAAAAAATAAGTTGCCTGGTAGATAAACTCTGGGATTGGAAAAACAGATGGGAGTAATGTCAGTTCCAGTTTAATTTTTAAGAAATAAGTAGACTGGTAGAGAAACTCTGAGATTGGAAAAATATATAGGAGTAATGTCAGTTCCAGTTTAATTTTTTAAAAAAAGTAGCCTGGTAGAGAAACTCTGGGATTGGAAAAACAGATGGGAGTAATATCAGTTCCAGTTTAATTTTTTAAAAATAAGTAGCCTGCGAGAGAAAGTCTGGGATTGGAAAAACAGATGGGAGTAATGTCAGTCCCTATTTAATTTTTAAAAAATAAGCAGCCTGGTAGAAAACTCTGGGATTGGAAAAACAGATGGGAGTAATGTCAGTTCCAGTTTAATTTAAAAAAAAAGTAGCCTGGTAGAGTATCTCTGGGATTGGGAAAACAGATGGAAGTAATCTCAGTTCCAGTGTAATTTTTAAAAAATAAGTAGCCTGGTAGAGAAACTCTGGGATTGGAAAAACAGATGGGAGTAATGTCAGTTCCAGTTTAATTTTTAAGAAATAAGTAGCCTGGTAGAGAAACTCTGGTATTGGAAAAACAGATGGGAGTAATATCAGTTCGAGTTTAATTTTTTAAAAATAAGTAGCCTGCTAGAGAAAGTCTGGGATTGGAAAAACAGATGGGAGTAATGTCAGTTCCTATTTAATTTTTAAAAAATAAGTAGACTGGTTGAAAAACTCTGGTATTGGAAAAACAGATGGGAGTAATATCAGTTCCAGTTTAATTTTTAAAAAGAAGTAGCCTGGTAGAGAAACTCTGGGATTGGAAATACAGATGGGAGTAATGTCAGTTCCAGTTTAATTTTTAAGAAATAAGTAGCCTGGTAGAGAAACTCTGGTATTGGAAAAACAGATGGGAGTAATATCAGCTCCAGTTTAATTTTTAAAAAGAAGTAGCCTGGTAGAGAAACTCTGGGATTGGAAATACAGATGGGAGTAATGTCAGTTCCAGTTTAATTTTTTTTTAAAAAGTAGCTTGGTAGTGAAACTCTGGGATTGTAAAAACAGATGGGAATAATGTCAGTTCCAGTTTAATTTTAAAAAAAAAATAAGTAGCCAGGTAGAGAAACTCTGGGATTGGAAAAGAAATTGAGAGTAATGTCAGTTCCAGTTTAATTTTTAAAAAATAAGTATTCTTGTAGGGAAACTCTGGGATTGGAAAAACAGATGGGAGTAATGTTAGTTCCAGTTTAATTTTTAAAAAATAAGTAGCATGGTAGAGAAACTCTGGGATTGGAAAAACAGATGGGAGAAATGTCAGTTCCAGATTAATTTTTAAGAAATAAGTAGCCTGGTCGAGAAACTCTGAGATTGGAAAAACAGATAGGAGTAATGTCAGTTCCAGTTTAATTTTTAAAACGAAGTAGCCTGGTAGAGAAACTCTGGGATTGGAAATACAGATGGGAGTAATGTCAGTTCCAGTTTAATTTTTTTTTAAAAAGTAGCTTGGTAGTGAAACTCTGGGATTGTAAAAACAGATGGGAATAATGTCAGTTCCAGTTTAATTTTTAAAAAAAAATAAGTAGCCAGGTAGAGAAACTCTGGGATTGGAAAAGAAATTGAGAGTAATGTCAGTTCCAGTTTAATTTTTAAAAAATAAGTATTCTTGTAGGGAAACTCTGGGATTGGAAAAACAGATGGGAGTAATGTTAGTTCCAGTTTAATTTTTAAAAAATAAGTAGCATGGTAGAGAAACTCTGGGATTGGGAAAACAGATGGGAGTAACGTCAGTTCCAGTTTAATTTTTAAAAAATAAGCAGCCTGGTGGAAAACTCTGGGATTGGAAAAACAAATGGGACTAATGTCAGTCCCTATTTAATTTTTAAAAAATAAGCAGCCTGGTAGAAAACTCTGGGATTGGAAAAACAGATGGGAGTAATGTCAGTTCCAGTTTAATTTTTAAAAAATAAGCAGCCTGGTGGAAAACTCTGGGATTGGAAAAACAAATGGGAGTAATGTCAGTTCCAGTTTAATTTTTTAAAAATAAGTAGATTGCGAGAGAAAGTCTGGGATTGGAAAAACAGATGGGAGTAATGTCAGTCCCTATTTAATTTTTAAAAAATAAGCAGCCTGGTAGAAAACTCTGGGATTGGAAAAACAGATGGGAGTAATCTCAGTTCCAGTGTAATTTTTAAAAAATAAGTAGCCTGGTAGAGAAACTCTGGGATTGGAAAAACAGATGGGAGTAATGTCAGTTCCAGTTTAATTTTTAAGAAATAAGTAGCCTGGTAGAGAAACTCTGGTATTGGAAAAACAGATGGGAGTAATATCAGTTCGAGTTTAATTTTTTAAAAATAAGTAGCCTGCTAGAGAAAGTCTGGGATTGGAAAAACAGATGGGAGTAATGTCAGTTCCTATTTAATTTTTAAAAAATAAGTAGACTGGTTGAAAAACTCTGGTATTGGAAAAACAGATGGGAGTAATATCAGTTCCAGTTTAATTTTTAAAAAGAAGTAGCCTGGTAGAGAAACTCTGGGATTGGAAATACAGATGGGAGTAATGTCAGTTCCAGTTTAATTTTTAAGAAATAAGTAGCCTGGTAGAGAAACTCTGGTATTGGAAAAACAGATGGGAGTAATATCAGTTCCAGTTTAATTTTTAAAAAGAAGTAGCCTGGTAGAGAAACTCTGGGATTGGAAATACAGATGGGAGTAATGTCAGTTCCAGTTTAATTTTTTTTTAAAAAGTAGCTTGGTAGTGAAACTCTGGGATTGTAAAAACACATGGGAATAATGTCAGTTCCAGTTTAATTTTTAAAAAATAAGTAGCCTGGTAGAGAACCTCTGGGATTGGGAAAACAGATGGGAGTAATGTCAGTTCCAGTTTAATTTTTAAAAAATAAGCAGCCTGGTAGAAAACTCTGGGATTGGAACAACAGATGGGAGTAATGTCAGATCCAGTTTAATTTTTTAAAAATAAGTAGCCTGCTAGAGAAAGTCTGGGATTGGAAAAACAGATGGGAGTAATGTCAGATTCAGTGTAATTTTTAAAAAATAAGTAGCCTGGTAGAGAAACTCTGGGATTGGAAAAACAGATGGGAGTAATGTCAGTTCCAGTTTAATTTTTAAAAAAAATAAGTAGCCTGGTAGAGAAACTCTGGGATTGGAAAAACAGTTGGGAGTAATGTGAGCTCCAGTTTAATTTTTAAAAAATAAGTAGCCTGGTAGCGAAAGTCTGGGATTGGGAAAACAGATGGGAGTAACGTCAGTTCCAGTTTAATTTTTTAAAAATAAGCAGCCTGGTAGAAAACTCTGGGATTGGAAAAACAGATGGGAGTAATGTCAGTTCCAGTTTAATTTTTTAAAAATAAGTAGCCTGGTAGAGAAACTCTGTGATTGTAAAAACAGATGGGAGTAATGTGAGTTCCAGTGTAATTTTTAAAAAATAAGTAGCCTGGTAGAGAAACTCTGGGATTGGAAAAACAGATGGGAGTAATGTCAGTTCCAGTGTAATTTTTAAGAAATAAGTAGCCTGGTAGAGAAACTCTGGTATTGGAAAAACAGATGGGAGTAATATCAGTTCGAGTTTAATTTTTTAAAAATAAGTAGCCTGCTAGAGAAAGTCTGGGATTGGAAAAACAGATGGGAGTAATGTCAGTTCCTATTTAATTTTTAAAAAATAAGTAGACTGGTTGAAAAACTCTGGTATTGGAAAAACAGATGGGAGTAATATCAGTTCCAGTTTAATTTTTAAAAAGAAGTAGCCTGGTAGAGAAACTCTGGGATTGGAAATACAGATGGGAGTAATGTCAGTTCCAGTTTAATTTTTAAGAAATAAGTAGCCTGGTAGAGAAACTCTGGTATTGGAAAAACAGATGGGAGTAATATCAGTTCCAGTTTAATTTTTAAAAAGAAGAAGCCTGGTAGAGAAACTCTGGGATTGGAAATACAGATGGGAGTAATGTCAGTTCCAGTTTAATTTTTTTTTAAAAAGTAGCTTGGTAGTGAAACTCTGGGATTGTAAAAACACATGGGAATAATGTCAGTTCCAGTTTAATTTTTAAAAAATAAGTAGCCTGGTAGAGAACCTCTGGGATTGGGAAAACAGATGGGAGTAATGTCAGTTCCAGTTTAATTTTTAAAAAATAAGCAGCCTGGTAGAAAACTCTGGGATTGGAACAACAGATGGGAGTAATGTCAGATCCAGTTTAATTTTTTAAAAATAAGTAGCCTGCTAGAGAAAGTCTGGGATTGGAAAAACAGATGGGAGTAATGTCAGATTCAGTGTAATTTTTAAAAAATAAGTAGCCTGGTAGAGAAACTCTGGGATTGGAAAAACAGATGGGAGTAATGTCAGTTCCAGTTTAATTTTTAAAAAAAATAAGTAGCCTGGTAGAGAAACTCTGGGATTGGAAAAACAGTTGGGAGTAATGTGAGCTCCAGTTTAATTTTTAAAAAATAAGTAGCCTGGTAGCGAAAGTCTGGGATTGGGAAAACAGATGGGAGTAACGTCAGTTCCAGTTTAATTTTTTAAAAATAAGCAGCCTGGTAGAAAACTCTGGGATTGGAAAAACAGATGGGAGTAATGTCAGTTCCAGTTTAATTTTTTAAAAATAAGTAGCCTGGTAGAGAAACTCTGTGATTGTAAAAACAGATGGGAGTAATGTGAGTTCCAGTGTAATTTTTAAAAAATAAGTAGCCTGGTAGAGAAACTCTGGGATTGGAAAAACAGATGGGAGTAATGTCAGTTCCAGTTTAATTTTTAAAAAATAAGTAGCCTGGTAGCGAAACTCTGGGATTGGGAAAACAGATGGGAGTAACGTCAGTTCCAGTTTAATTTTTAAAAAATAAGTATCCTGGTAGGGAAACTCTGGGATTGGAAAAACAGATGGGAGTAATGTTAGTTCCAGTTTAATTTTTTAAAAATAAGTAGCCTGGTAGAGAAACTCTGTGATTGTAAAAACAGATGGGAGTAATGTGAGTTCCAGTGTAATTTTTAAAAAATAAGTAGCCTGGTAGAGAAACTCTGGGATTGGAAAAACAGATGGGAGTAATGTCAGTTCCAGTTTAATTTTTAAAAAATAAGTAGCCTGGTAGCGAAACTCTGGGATTGGGAAAACAGATGGGAGTATCGTCAGTTCCAGTTTAATTTTTAAAAAATAAGTATCCTGGTAGGGAAACTCTGGGATTGGAAAAACAGATGGGAGTAATGTTAGTTCCAGTTTAATTTTTAAAAAATAAGTAGCCTGGTAGATAAACTCTGGGATTGGAAAAACAGATGGGAGTAATGTCAGTTCCAGTTTAATTTTTAAGAAATAAGTAGACTGGTAGAGAAACTCTGAGATTGGAAAAATATATAGGAGTAATGTCAGTTCCAGTTTAATTTTTTTAAAAAAGTAGCCTGGTAGAGAAACTCTGGGATTGGAAAAACAGATGGGAGTAATATCAGTTCCAGTTTAATTTTTTAAAAATAAGTAGCCTGCGAGAGAAAGTCTGGGATTGGAAAAACAGATGGGAGTAATGTCAGTCCCTATTTAATTTTTAAAAAATAAGCAGCCTGGTAGAAAACTCTGGGATTGGAAAAACAGATGGGAGTAATGTCAGTTCCAGTTTAATTTAAAAAAAAAGTAGCCTGGTAGAGTATCTCTGGGATTGGGAAAACAGATGGAAGTAATCTCAGTTCCAGTGTAATTTTTAAAAAATAAGTAGCCTGGTAGAGAAACTCTGGGATTGGAAAAACAGATGGGAGTAATGTCAGTTCCAGTTTAATTTTTAAGAAATAAGTAGCCTGGTAGAGAAACTCTGGTATTGGAAAAACAGATGGGAGTAATATCAGTTCGAGTTTAATTTTTTAAAAATAAGTAGCCTGCTAGAGAAAGTCTGGGATTGGAAAAACAGATGGGAGTAATGTCAGTTCCTATTTAATTTTTAAAAAATAAGTAGACTGGTTGAAAAACTCTGGTATTGGAAAAACAGATGGGAGTAATATCAGTTCCAGTTTAATTTTTAAAAAGAAGTAGCCTGGTAGAGAAACTCTGGGATTGGAAATACAGATGGGAGTAATGTCAGTTCCAGTTTAATTTTTAAGAAATAAGTAGCCTGGTAGAGAAACTCTGGTATTGGAAAAACAGATGGGAGTAATATCAGCTCCAGTTTAATTTTTAAAAAGAAGTAGCCTGGTAGAGAAACTCTGGGATTGGAAATACAGATGGGAGTAATGTCAGTTCCAGTTTAATTTTTTTTTAAAAAGTAGCTTGGTAGTGAAACTCTGGGATTGTAAAAACAGATGGGAATAATGTCAGTTCCAGTTTAATTTTAAAAAAAAAATAAGTAGCCAGGTAGAGAAACTCTGGGATTGGAAAAGAAATTGAGAGTAATGTCAGTTCCAGTTTAATTTTTAAAAAATAAGTATTCTTGTAGGGAAACTCTGGGATTGGAAAAACAGATGGGAGTAATGTTAGTTCCAGTTTAATTTTTAAAAAATAAGTAGCATGGTAGAGAAACTCTGGGATTGGAAAAACAGATGGGAGAAATGTCAGTTCCAGATTAATTTTTAAGAAATAAGTAGCCTGGTCGAGAAACTCTGAGATTGGAAAAACAGATAGGAGTAATGTCAGTTCCAGTTTAATTTTTAAAACGAAGTAGCCTGGTAGAGAAACTCTGGGATTGGAAATACAGATGGGAGTAATGTCAGTTCCAGTTTAATTTTTTTTTAAAAAGTAGCTTGGTAGTGAAACTCTGGGATTGTAAAAACAGATGGGAATAATGTCAGTTCCAGTTTAATTTTAAAAAAAAAATAAGTAGCCAGGTAGAGAAACTCTGGGATTGGAAAAGAAATTGAGAGTAATGTCAGTTCCAGTTTAATTTTTAAAAAATAAGTATTCTTGTAGGGAAACTCTGGGATTGGAAAAACAGATGGGAGTAATGTTAGTTCCAGTTTAATTTTTAAAAAATAAGTAGCATGGTAGAGAAACTCTGGGATTGGGAAAACAGATGGGAGTAACGTCAGTTCCAGTTTAATTTTTAAAAAATAAGCAGCCTGGTGGAAAACTCTGGGATTGGAAAAACAAATGGGACTAATGTCAGTCCCTATTTAATTTTTAAAAAATAAGCAGCCTGGTAGAAAACTCTGGGATTGGAAAAACAGATGGGAGTAATGTCAGTTCCAGTTTAATTTTTAAAAAATAAGCAGCCTGGTGGAAAACTCTGGGATTGGAAAAACAAATGGGAGTAATGTCAGTTCCAGTTTAATTTTTTAAAAATAAGTAGATTGCGAGAGAAAGTCTGGGATTGGAAAAACAGATGGGAGTAATGTCAGTCCCTATTTAATTTTTAAAAAATAAGCAGCCTGGTAGAAAACTCTGGGATTGGAAAAACAGATGGGAGTAATCTCAGTTCCAGTGTAATTTTTAAAAAATAAGTAGCCTGGTAGAGAAACTCTGGGATTGGAAAAACAGATGGGAGTAATGTCAGTTCCAGTTTAATTTTTAAGAAATAAGTAGCCTGGTAGAGAAACTCTGGTATTGGAAAAACAGATGGGAGTAATATCAGTTCGAGTTTAATTTTTTAAAAATAAGTAGCCTGCTAGAGAAAGTCTGGGATTGGAAAAACAGATGGGAGTAATGTCAGTTCCTATTTAATTTTTAAAAAATAAGTAGACTGGTTGAAAAACTCTGGTATTAGAAAAACAGATGGGAGTAATATCAGTTCCAGTTTAATTTTTAAAAAGAAGTAGCCTGGTAGAGAAACTCTGGGATTGGAAATACAGATGGGAGTAATGTCAGTTCCAGTTTAATTTTTAAGAAATAAGTAGCCTGGTAGAGAAACTCTGGTATTGGAAAAACAGATGGGAGTAATATCAGTTCCAGTTTAATTTTTAAAAAGAAGTAGCCTGGTAGAGAAACTCTGGGATTGGAAATACAGATGGGAGTAATGTCAGTTCCAGTTTAATTTTTTTTTAAAAAGTAGCTTGGTAGTGAAACTCTGGGATTGTAAAAACACATGGGAATAATGTCAGTTCCAGTTTAATTTTTAAAAAATAAGTAGCCTGGTAGAGAACCTCTGGGATTGGGAAAACAGATGGGAGTAATGTCAGTTCCAGTTTAATTTTTAAAAAATAAGCAGCCTGGTAGAAAACTCTGGGATTGGAACAACAGATGGGAGTAATGTCAGATCCAGTTTAATTTTTTAAAAATAAGTAGCCTGCTAGAGAAAGTCTGGGATTGGAAAAACAGATGGGAGTAATGTCAGATTCAGTGTAATTTTTAAAAAATAAGTAGCCTGGTAGAGAAACTCT
The DNA here is from genome assembly GCF_036971445.1 of Narcine bancroftii. Classification (NCBI taxonomy): domain Eukaryota; kingdom Metazoa; phylum Chordata; class Chondrichthyes; order Torpediniformes; family Narcinidae; genus Narcine; species Narcine bancroftii. The sequence goes on from NC_091480.1 coordinate 16,546,734, forward strand.
GGGATTGGAAAAACAGATGGGAGTAATGTCAGTTCCAGTTTAATTTTAAAAAAAAATAAGTAGCCTGGTAGAGAAACTCTGGGATTGGAAAAACAGTTGGGAGTAAAGTGAGCTCCAGTTTAATTTTTAAAAAATAAGTAGCCTGGTAGCGAAAGTCTGGGATTGGGAAAACAGATGGGAGTAACGTCAGTTCCAGTTTAATTTTTTAAAAATAAGCAGCCTGGTAGAAAACTCTGGGATTGGAAAAACAGATGGGAGTAATGTCAGTTCCAGTTTAATTTTTTAAAAATAAGTAGCCTGGTAGAGAAACTCTGTGATTGTAAAAACAGATGGGAGTAATGTGAGTTCCAGTGTAATTTTTAAAAAATAAGTAGCCTGGTAGAGAAACTCTGGGATTGGAAAAACAGATGGGAGTAATGTCAGTTCCAGTTTAATTTTTAAAAAATAAGTAGCCTGGTAGCGAAACTCTGGGATTGGGAAAACAGATGGGAGTAACGTCAGTTCCAGTTTAATTTTTAAAAAATAAGTATCCTGGTAGGGAAACTCTGGGATTGGAAAAACAGATGGGAGTAATGTTAGTTCCAGTTTAATTTTTTAAAAATAAGTAGCCTGGTAGAGAAACTCTGTGATTGTAAAAACAGATGGGAGTAATGTGAGTTCCAGTGTAATTTTTAAAAAATAAGTAGCCTGGTAGAGAAACTCTGGGATTGGAAAAACAGATGGGAGTAATGTCAGTTCCAGTTTAATTTTTAAAAAATAAGTAGCCTGGTAGCGAAACTCTGGGATTGGGAAAACAGATGGGAGTAACGTCAGTTCCAGTTTAATTTTTAAAAAATAAGTATCCTGGTAGGGAAACTCTGGGATTGGAAAAACAGATGGGAGTAATGTTAGTTCCAGTTTAATTTTTAAAAAATAAGTAGCCTGGTAGATAAACTCTGGGATTGGAAAAACAGATGGGAGTAATGTCAGTTCCAGTTTAATTTTTAAGAAATAAGTAGACTGGTAGAGAAACTCTGAGATTGGAAAAATATATAGGAGTAATGTCAGTTCCAGTTTAATTTTTTAAAAAAAGTAGCCTGGTAGAGAAACTCTGGGATTGGAAAAACAGATGGGAGTAATATCAGTTCCAGTTTAATTTTTTAAAAATAAGTAGCCTGCGAGAGAAAGTCTGGGATTGGAAAAACAGATGGGAGTAATGTCAGTCCCTATTTAATTTTTAAAAAATAAGCAGCCTGGTAGAAAACTCTGGGATTGGAAAAACAGATGGGAGTAATGTCAGTTCCAGTTTAATTTAAAAAAAAAGTAGCCTGGTAGAGTATCTCTGGGATTGGGAAAACAGATGGAAGTAATCTCAGTTCCAGTGTAATTTTTAAAAAATAAGTAGCCTGGTAGAGAAACTCTGGGATTGGAAAAACAGATGGGAGTAATGTCAGTTCCAGTTTAATTTTTAAGAAATAAGTAGCCTGGTAGAGAAACTCTGGTATTGGAAAAACAGATGGGAGTAATATCAGTTCGAGTTTAATTTTTTAAAAATAAGTAGCCTGCTAGAGAAAGTCTGGGATTGGAAAAACAGATGGGAGTAATGTCAGTTCCTATTTAATTTTTAAAAAATAAGTAGACTGGTTGAAAAACTCTGGTATTGGAAAAACAGATGGGAGTAATATCAGTTCCAGTTTAATTTTTAAAAAGAAGTAGCCTGGTAGAGAAACTCTGGGATTGGAAATACAGATGGGAGTAATGTCAGTTCCAGTTTAATTTTTAAGAAATAAGTAGCCTGGTAGAGAAACTCTGGTATTGGAAAAACAGATGGGAGTAATATCAGCTCCAGTTTAATTTTTAAAAAGAAGTAGCCTGGTAGAGAAACTCTGGGATTGGAAATACAGATGGGAGTAATGTCAGTTCCAGTTTAATTTTTTTTTAAAAAGTAGCTTGGTAGTGAAACTCTGGGATTGTAAAAACAGATGGGAATAATGTCAGTTCCAGTTTAATTTTTAAAAAAAAATAAGTAGCCATGTAGAGAAACTCTGGGATTGGAAAAGAAATTGAGAGTAATGTCAGTTCCAGTTTAATTTTTAAAAAATAAGTATTCTTGTAGGGAAACTCTGGGATTGGAAAAACAGATGGGAGTAATGTTAGTTCCAGCTTAATTTTTAAAAAATAAGTAGCATGGTAGAGAAACTCTGGGATTGGAAAAACAGATGGGAGAAATGTCAGTTCCAGATTAATTTTTAAGAAATAAGTAGCCTGGTCGAGAAACTCTGAGACTGGAAAAACAGATAGGAGTAATGTCAGTTCCAGTTTAATTTTTAAAACGAAGTAGCCTGGTAGAGAAACTCTGGGATTGGAAAAACAGATGGGAGTACTGTCAGTTCCAGTTTAATTTTTTTTTAAAAAGTAGCCTGGCAGAGAAACTCTGGGATTGGAAAAACAGATGGGAGTAATGTCAGTACATATTTAATTTTTAAAAAATAAGTAGACTGGTAGAGTAACTCTGGGATTGGAAAAGAAATTGAGAGTAATGTCAGTTCCAGTTTAATTTTTAAAAAATAAGTATCCTGGTAGGGAAACTCTGGGATTGGAAAAACAGATGGGAGTAATGTTAGTTCCAGTTTAATTTTTAAAAAATAAGTAGCCTGGTAGAGAAACTCTGGGATTGGAAAAACAGATGGGAGTAATGTGAGCTCCTATTTAATTTTTAAAAAATAAGTAGACTGGTTGAAAAACTCTGGTATTGGAAAAACAGATGGGAGTAATATCAGTTCCAGTTTAATTTTTAAAAAGAAGTAGCCTGGTAGAGAAACTCTGGGATTGGAAATACAGATGGGAGTAATGTCAGTTCCAGTTTAATTTTTAAGAAATAAGTAGCCTGGTAGAGAAACTCTGGTATTGGAAAAACAGATGGGAGTAATATCAGCTCCAGTTTAATTTTTAAAAAGAAGTAGCCTGGTCGAGAAACTCTGGGATTGGAAATACAGATGGGAGTAATGTCAGTTCCAGTTTAATTTTTTTTTAAAAAGTAGCTTGGTAGTGAAACTCTGGGATTGTAAAAACAGATGGGAATAATGTCAGTTCCAGTTTAATTTTAAAAAAAAAATAAGTAGCCAGGTAGAGAAACTCTGGGATTGGAAAAGAAATTGAGAGTAATGTCAGTTCCAGTTTAATTTTTAAAAAATAAGTATTCTTGTAGGGAAACTCTGGGATTGGAAAAACAGATGGGAGTAATGTTAGTTCCAGTTTAATTTTTAAAAAATAAGTAGCATGGTAGAGAAACTCTGGGATTGGAAAAACAGATGGGAGAAATGTCAGTTCCAGATTAATTTTTAAGAAATAAGTAGCCTGGTCGAGAAACTCTGAGATTGGAAAAACAGATAGGAGTAATGTCAGTTCCAGTTTAATTTTTAAAACGAAGTAGCCTGGTAGAGAAACTCTGGGATTGGAAATACAGATGGGAGTAATGTCAGTTCCAGTTTAATTTTTTTTTAAAAAGTAGCTTGGTAGTGAAACTCTGGGATTGTAAAAACAGATGGGAATAATGTCAGTTCCAGTTTAATTTTTTAAAAAAAATAAGTAGCCAGGTAGAGAAACTCTGGGATTGGAAAAGAAATTGAGAGTAATGTCAGTTCCAGTTTAATTTTTAAAAAATAAGTATTCTTGTAGGGAAACTCTGGGATTGGAAAAACAGATGGGAGTAATGTTAGTTCCAGTTTAATTTTTAAAAAATAAGTAGCATGGTAGAGAAACTCTGGGATTGGGAAAACAGATGGGAGTAACGTCAGTTCCAGTTTAATTTTTAAAAAATAAGCAGCCTGGTGGAAAACTCTGGGATTGGAAAAACAAATGGGACTAATGTCAGTCCCTATTTAATTTTTAAAAAATAAGCAGCCTGGTAGAAAACTCTGGGATTGGAAAAACAGATGGGAGTAATGTCAGTTCCAGTTTAATTTTTAAAAAATAAGCAGCCTGGTGGAAAACTCTGGGATTGGAAAAACAAATGGGAGTAATGTCAGTTCCAGTTTAATTTTTTAAAAATAAGTAGATTGCGAGAGAAAGTCTGGGATTGGAAAAACAGATGGGAGTAATGTCAGTCCCTATTTAATTTTTAAAAAATAAGCAGCCTGGTAGAAAACTCTGGGATTGGAAAAACAGATGGGAGTAATCTCAGTTCCAGTGTAATTTTTAAAAAATAAGTAGCCTGGTAGAGAAACTCTGGGATTGGAAAAACAGATGGGAGTAATGTCAGTTCCAGTTTAATTTTTAAGAAATAAGTAGCCTGGTAGAGAAACTCTGGTATTGGAAAAACAGATGGGAGTAATATCAGTTCGAGTTTAATTTTTTAAAAATAAGTAGCCTGCTAGAGAAAGTCTGGGATTGGAAAAACAGATGGGAGTAATGTCAGTTCCTATTTAATTTTTAAAAAATAAGTAGACTGGTTGAAAAACTCTGGTATTGGAAAAACAGATGGGAGTAATATCAGTTCCAGTTTAATTTTTAAAAAGAAGTAGCCTGGTAGAGAAACTCTGGGATTGGAAATACAGATGGGAGTAATGTCAGTTCCAGTTTAATTTTTAAGAAATAAGTAGCCTGGTAGAGAAACTCTGGTATTGGAAAAACAGATGGGAGTAATATCAGTTCCAGTTTAATTTTTAAAAAGAAGTAGCCTGGTAGAGAAACTCTGGGATTGGAAATACAGATGGGAGTAATGTCAGTTCCAGTTTAATTTTTTTTTAAAAAGTAGCTTGGTAGTGAAACTCTGGGATTGTAAAAACACATGGGAATAATGTCAGTTCCAGTTTAATTTTTAAAAAATAAGTAGCCTGGTAGAGAACCTCTGGGATTGGGAAAACAGATGGGAGTAATGTCAGTTCCAGTTTAATTTTTAAAAAATAAGCAGCCTGGTAGAAAACTCTGGGATTGGAACAACAGATGGGAGTAATGTCAGATCCAGTTTAATTTTTTAAAAATAAGTAGCCTGCTAGAGAAAGTCTGGGATTGGAAAAACAGATGGGAGTAATGTCAGATTCAGTGTAATTTTTAAAAAATAAGTAGCCTGGTAGAGAAACTCTGGGATTGGAAAAACAGATGGGAGTAATGTCAGTTCCAGTTTAATTTTTAAAAAAAATAAGTAGCCTGGTAGAGAAACTCTGGGATTGGAAAAACAGTTGGGAGTAATGTGAGCTCCAGTTTAATTTTTAAAAAATAAGTAGCCTGGTAGCGAAAGTCTGGGATTGGGAAAACAGATGGGAGTAACGTCAGTTCCAGTTTAATTTTTTAAAAATAAGCAGCCTGGTAGAAAACTCTGGGATTGGAAAAACAGATGGGAGTAATGTCAGTTCCAGTTTAATTTTTTAAAAATAAGTAGCCTGGTAGAGAAACTCTGTGATTGTAAAAACAGATGGGAGTAATGTGAGTTCCAGTGTAATTTTTAAAAAATAAGTAGCCTGGTAGAGAAACTCTGGGATTGGAAAAACAGATGGGAGTAATGTCAGTTCCAGTTTAATTTTTAAAAAATAAGTAGCCTGGTAGCGAAACTCTGGGATTGGGAAAACAGATGGGAGTAACGTCAGTTCCAGTTTAATTTTTAAAAAATAAGTATCCTGGTAGGGAAACTCTGGGATTGGAAAAACAGATGGGAGTAATGTTAGTTCCAGTTTAATTTTTTAAAAATAAGTAGCCTGGTAGAGAAACTCTGTGATTGTAAAAACAGATGGGAGTAATGTGAGTTCCAGTGTAATTTTTAAAAAATAAGTAGCCTGGTAGAGAAACTCTGGGATTGGAAAAACAGATGGGAGTAATGTCAGTTCCAGTTTAATTTTTAAAAAATAAGTAGCCTGGTAGCGAAACTCTGGGATTGGGAAAACAGATGGGAGTAACGTCAGTTCCAGTTTAATTTTTAAAAAATAAGTATCCTGGTAGGGAAACTCTGGGATTGGAAAAACAGATGGGAGTAATGTTAGTTCCAGTTTAATTTTTAAAAAATAAGTAGCCTGGTAGATAAACTCTGGGATTGGAAAAACAGATGGGAGTAATGTCAGTTCCAGTTTAATTTTTAAGAAATAAGTAGACTGGTAGAGAAACTCTGAGATTGGAAAAATATATAGGAGTAATGTCAGTTCCAGTTTAATTTTTTTAAAAAAGTAGCCTGGTAGAGAAACTCTGGGATTGGAAAAACAGATGGGAGTAATATCAGTTCCAGTTTAATTTTTTAAAAATAAGTAGCCTGCGAGAGAAAGTCTGGGATTGGAAAAACAGATGGGAGTAATGTCAGTCCCTATTTAATTTTTAAAAAATAAGCAGCCTGGTAGAAAACTCTGGGATTGGAAAAACAGATGGGAGTAATGTCAGTTCCAGTTTAATTTAAAAAAAAAGTAGCCTGGTAGAGTATCTCTGGGACTGGGAAAACAGATGGAAGTAATCTCAGTTCCAGTGTAATTTTTAAAAAATAAGTAGCCTGGTAGAGAAACTCTGGGATTGGAAAAACAGATGGGAGTAATGTCAGTTCCAGTTTAATTTTTAAGAAATAAGTAGCCTGGTAGAGAAACTCTGGTATTGGAAAAACAGATGGGAGTAATATCAGTTCGAGTTTAATTTTTTAAAAATAAGTAGCCTGCTAGAGAAAGTCTGGGATTGGAAAAACAGATGGGAGTAATGTCAGTTCCTATTTAATTTTTAAAAAATAAGTAGACTGGTTGAAAAACTCTGGTATTGGAAAAACAGATGGGAGTAATATCAGTTCCAGTTTAATTTTTAAAAAGAAGTAGCCTGGTAGAGAAACTCTGGGATTGGAAATACAGATGGGAGTAATGTCAGTTCCAGTTTAATTTTTAAGAAATAAGTAGCCTGGTAGAGAAACTCTGGTATTGGAAAAACAGATGGGAGTAATATCAGCTCCAGTTTAATTTTTAAAAAGAAGTAGCCTGGTAGAGAAACTCTGGGATTGGAAATACAGATGGGAGTAATGTCAGTTCCAGTTTAATTTTTTTTTAAAAAGTAGCTTGGTAGTGAAACTCTGGGATTGTAAAAACAGATGGGAATAATGTCAGTTCCAGTTTAATTTTTTAAAAAAAATAAGTAGCCAGGTAGAGAAACTCTGGGATTGGAAAAGAAATTGAGAGTAATGTCAGTTCCAGTTTAATTTTTAAAAAATAAGTATTCTTGTAGGGAAACTCTGGGATTGGAAAAACAGATGGGAGTAATGTTAGTTCCAGTTTAATTTTTAAAAAATAAGTAGCATGGTAGAGAAACTCTGGGATTGGAAAAACAGATGGGAGAAATGTCAGTTCCAGATTAATTTTTAAGAAATAAGTAGCCTGGTCGAGAAACTCTGAGATTGGAAAAACAGATAGGAGTAATGTCAGTTCCAGTTTAATTTTTAAAACGAAGTAGCCTGGTAGAGAAACTCTGGGATTGGAAAAACAGATGGGAGTACTGTCAGTTCCAGTTTAATTTTTTTTTAAAAAGTAGCCTGGCAGAGAAACTCTGGGATTGGAAAAACAGATGGGAGTAATGTCAGTACATATTTAATTTTTAAAAAATAAGTAGACTGGTAGAGTAACTCTGGGATTGGAAAAGAAATTGAGAGTAATGTCAGTTCCAGTTTAATTTTTAAAAAATAAGTATCCTGGTAGGGAAACTCTGGGATTGGAAAAACAGATGGGAGTAATGTTAGTTCCAGTTTAATTTTTAAAAAATAAGTAGCCTGGTAGAGAAACTCTGGGATTGGAAAAACAGATGGGAGTAATGTGAGCTCCAGTTAAATTTTTAAAACATAAGTAGCCTGGTAGAGAAACTCTGGGATTGGGAAAACAGATGAGAGTAACGTCAGTTCCAGTTTAATTTTTAAAAAATAAGTATCCTGGTAGGGAAACTCTGGGATTGGAAAAACAGATGGGAGTAATGTGAGTTCCACTTTAATTTTTAAAAAATAAGTAACCTGGTAGAGAAACTCTGGGATTGGAAAAACAGATGGGAGTAATGTCAGTTCCTATTTAATTTTTAAAAAATAAGTAGCCTGGTAGAGAAACTCTGGGATTGAAAAAACAGATGGGAGTAATGTCAGTTCCAGTTTAATTTTTAAGAAATAAGTAGCCTGCTAGAGAAAGTCTGGGATTGGAAAAACAGATGGGAGTAATATCAGTTCCTATTTAATTTTAAAAAAATAAGTGGACTGGTCGAGAAACTCTGAGATTGGAAAAACAGATAGGAGTAATGTCAGTTCCAGTTTAATTTTTAAAAAGAAGTAGCCTGGTAGAGAAACTCTGGGATTGGAAAAATAGATGGGAGTAATGTGAGCTCCAGTTTAATTTTTAAAAAATAAGTAGCCTGGTAGCGAAACTCTGGGATTGGGAAAACAGATGGGAGTAACGTCAGTTCCAGTTTAATTTTTAAAAAATAAGCAGCCTGGTGGAAAACTCTGGGATTGGAAAAACAAATGGGAGTAATGTCAGTCCCTATTTAATTTTTAAAAAATAAGAGGACTGGTAGAGAAACTCTGAGATTGGGAAAATAGATGGAAGTAATGTCAGTTCCAGTTCAATTTTTAAAAAATATGCATCCTGGAAGAAAACTCTGGGATTGTAAAAACAGATGGCAGTAATGTCAGTTCCAGTTTAATTTTTTAAAAATAAGTAGCCTGGTAGAGAAACTCTGGGATTGGAAAAACAGATGGGAGTAATGTCAGTTCCAGTGTAATTTTTAAAAAATAAGTAGCCTGGTAGATAAACTCTGGGATTGGAAAAACAGATGGGAGTAATGTCAGTTCCAGTTTAATTTTTAAGAAATAAGTAGACTGGTAGAGAAACTCTGAGATTGGAAAAATATATAGGAGTAATGTCAGTTCCAGTTTAATTTTTTAAAAAAAGTAGCCTGGTAGAGAAACTCTGGGATTGGAAAAACAGATGGGAGTAATATCAGTTCCAGTTTAATTTTTTAAAAATAAGTAGCCTGCGAGAGAAAGTCTGGGATTGGAAAAACAGATGGGAGTAATGTCAGTCCCTATTTAATTTTTAAAAAATAAGCAGCCTGGTAGAAAACTCTGGGATTGGAAAAACAGATGGGAGTAATGTCAGTTCCAGTTTAATTTAAAAAAAAAGTAGCCTGGTAGAGTATCTCTGGGATTGGGAAAACAGATGGAAGTAATCTCAGTTCCAGTGTAATTTTTAAAAAATAAGTAGCCTGGTAGAGAAACTCTGGGATTGGAAAAACAGATGGGAGTAATGTCAGTTCCAGTTTAATTTTTAAGAAATAAGTAGCCTGGTAGAGAAACTCTGGTATTGGAAAAACAGATGGGAGTAATATCAGTTCGAGTTTAATTTTTTAAAAATAAGTAGCCTGCTAGAGAAAGTCTGGGATTGGAAAAACAGATGGGAGTAATGTCAGTTCCTATTTAATTTTTAAAAAATAAGTAGACTGGTTGAAAAACTCTGGTATTGGAAAAACAGATGGGAGTAATATCAGTTCCAGTTTAATTTTTAAAAAGAAGTAGCCTGGTAGAGAAACTCTGGGATTGGAAATACAGATGGGAGTAATGTCAGTTCCAGTTTAATTTTTAAGAAATAAGTAGCCTGGTTGAGAAACTCTGGTATTGGAAAAACAGATGGGAGTAATATCAGTTCCAGTTTAATTTTTAAAAAGAAGTAGCCTGGTAGAGAAACTCTGGGATTGGAAAAACAGATGGGAGTACTGTCAGTTCCAGTTTAATTTTTAAAAAATAAGTATTCTTGTAGGGAAACTCTGGGATTGGAAAAACAGATGGGAGTAATGTTAGTTCCAGTTTAATTTTTAAAAAATAAGTAGCATGGTAGAGAAACTCTGGGATTGGAAAAACAGATGGGAGAAATGTCAGTTCCAGATTAATTTTTAAGAAATAAGTAGCCTGGTCGAGAAACTCTGAGATTGGAAAAACAGATAGGAGTAATGTCAGTTCCAGTTTAATTTTTAAAACGAAGTAGCCTGGTAGAGAAACTCTGGGATTGGAAAAACAGATGGGAGTACTGTCAGTTCCAGTTTAATTTTTTTTTAAAAAGTAGCCTGGCAGAGAAACTCTGGGATTGGAAAAACAGATGGGAGTAATGTCAGTACATATTTAATTTTTAAAAAATAAGTAGACTGGTAGAGAAACTCTGGGATTGGGAAAACAGATGGAAGTAATGTCAGTTCCAGTTTAATTAAAAAAAAAATAAGTAGCCAGGTAGAGAAACTCTGGGATTGGAAAAGAAATTGAGAGTAATGTCAGTTCCAGTTTAATTTTTAAAAAATAAGTATCCTGGTAGGGAAACTCTGGGATTGGAAAAACAGATGGGAGTAATGTTAGTTCCAGTTTAATTTTTAAAAAATAAGTAGCCTGGTAGAGAAACTCTGGGATTGGAAAAACAGATGGGAGTAATGTGAGCTCCAGTTAAATTTTTAAAACATAAGTAGCCTGGTAGAGAAACTATGGGATTGGGAAAACAGATGAGAGTAACGTCAGTTCCAGTTTAATTTTTAAAAAATAAGTATCCTGGTAGGGAAACTCTGGGATTGGAAAAACAGATGGGAGTAATGTGAGTTCCAGTTTAATTTTTAAAAAATAAGTAACCTGGTAGAGAAACTCTGGGATTGGAAAAACAGATGGGAGTAATGTCAGTTCCTATTTAATTTTTAAAAAATAAGTAGCCTGGTAGAGAAACTCTGGGATTGAAAAAACAGATGGGAGTAATGTCAGTTCCAGTTTAATTTTTAAGAAATAAGTAGCCTGCTAGAGAAAGTCTGGGATTGGAAAAACAGATGGGAGTAATATCAGTTCCTATTTAATTTTTAAAAAATAAGTGGACTGGTCGAGAAACTCTGAGATTGGAAAAACAGATAGGAGTAATGTCAGTTCCAGTTTAATTTTTAAAAAGAAGTAGCCTGGTAGAGAAACTCTGGGATTGGAAAAATAGATGGGAGTAATGTGAGCTCCAGTTTAATTTTTAAAAAATAAGTAGCCTGGTAGCGAAACTCTGGGATTGGGAAAACAGATGGGAGTAACGTCAGTTCCAGTTTAATTTTTAAAAAATAAGTAACCTGGTAGACAAACTCTGGGATTGGAAAAACAGATGGGAGTAATGTCAGTTCCTATTTAATTTTTAAAAAATAAGTAGCCTGGTAGAGAAACTCTGGGATTGGAAAAACAAATGGGAGTAATGTAAGTCCCTATTTAATTTTTAAAAAATAAGCAGCCTGGTAGAAAACTCTGGGATTGGAAAAACAGATGGGAGTAATGTCAGTTCCAGTTTAATTTAAAAAAAAAGTAGCCTGGTAGAGAAACTCTGGGATTGGGAAAACAGATGGGAGTAACGTCAGTTCCAGTTTAATTTTTAAAAAATAAGTAGCCTGGTAGCGAAACTCTGGGATTGGGAAAACAGATGGGAGTAACGTCAGTTCCAGTTTAATTTTTAAAAAATAAGCAGCCTGGTGGAAAACTCTGGGATTGGAAAAACAAATGGGAGTAATGTCAGTCCCTATTTAATTTTTAAAAAATAAGCAGCCTGGTAGAAAACTCTGGGATTGGAAAAACAGATGGGAGTAATGTCAGTTCCAGTTTAATTTTTAAAAAATAAGCAGCCTGGTGGAAAACTCTGGGATTGGAAAAACAAATGGGAGTAATGTCAGTTCCAGTTTAATTTTTTAAAAATAAGTAGATTGCGAGAGAAAGTCTGGGATTGGAAAAACAGATGGGAGTAATGTCAGTCCCTATTTAATTTTTAAAAAATAAGCAGCCTGGTAGAAAACTCTGGGATTGGAAAAACAGATGGGAGTAATCTCAGTTCCAGTGTAATTTTTAAAAAATAAGTAGCCTGGTAGAGAAACTCTGGGATTGGAAAAACAGATGGGAGTAATGTCAGTTCCAGTTTAATTTTTAAGAAATAAGTAGCCTGGTAGAGAAACTCTGGTATTGGAAAAACAGATGGGAGTAATATCAGTTCGAGTTTAATTTTTTAAAAATAAGTAGCCTGCTAGAGAAAGTCTGGGATTGGAAAAACAGATGGGAGTAATGTCAGTTCCTATTTAATTTTTAAAAAATAAGTAGACTGGTTGAAAAACTCTGGTATTGGAAAAACAGATGGGAGTAATATCAGTTCCAGTTTAATTTTTAAAAAGAAGTAGCCTGGTAGAGAAACTCTGGGATTGGAAATACAGATGGGAGTAATGTCAGTTCCAGTTTAATTTTTAAGAAATAAGTAGCCTGGTAGAGAAACTCTGGTATTGGAAAAACAGATGGGAGTAATATCAGTTCCAGTTTAATTTTTAAAAAGAAGTAGCCTGGTGGAGAAACTCTGGGATTGGAAATACAGATGGGAGTAATGTCAGTTCCAGTTTAATTTTTTTTTAAAAAGTAGCTTGGTAGTGAAACTCTGGGATTGTAAAAACAGATGGGAATAATGTCAGTTCCAGTTTAATTTAAAAAAAAAAATAAGTAGCCAGGTAGAGAAACTCTGGGATTGGAAAAGAAATTGAGAGTAATGTCAGTTCCAGTTTAATTTTTAAAAAATAAGTATTCTTGTAGGGAAACTCTGGGATTGGAAAAACAGATGGGAGTAATGTTAGTTCCAGTTTAATTTTTAAAAAATAAGTAGCATGGTAGAGAAACTCTGGGATTGGAAAAACAGATGGGAGAAATGTCAGTTCCAGATTAATTTTTAAGAAATAAGTAGCCTGGTCGAGAAACTCTGAGATTGGAAAAACAGATAGGAGTAATGTCAGTTCCAGTTTAATTTTTAAAACGAAGTAGCCTGGTAGAGAAACTCTGGGATTGGAAATACAGATGGGAGTAATGTCAGTTCCAGTTTAATTTTTTTTTAAAAAGTAGCTTGGTAGTGAAACTCTGGGATTGTAAAAACAGATGGGAATAATGTCAGTTCCAGTTTAATTTTTAAAAAAAAATAAGTAGCCAGGTAGAGAAACTCTGGGATTGGAAAAGAAATTGAGAGTAATGTCAGTTCCAGTTTAATTTTTAAAAAATAAGTATTCTTGTAGGGAAACTCTGGGATTGGAAAAACAGATGGGAGTAATGTTAGTTCCAGTTTAATTTTTAAAAAATAAGTAGCATGGTAGAGAAACTCTGGGATTGGGAAAACAGATGGGAGTAACGTCAGTTCCAGTTTAATTTTTAAAAAATAAGCAGCCTGGTGGAAAACTCTGGGATTGGAAAAACAAATGGGACTAATGTCAGTCCCTATTTAATTTTTAAAAAATAAGCAGCCTGGTAGAAAACTCTGGGATTGGAAAAACAGATGGGAGTAATGTCAGTTCCAGTTTAATTTTTAAAAAATAAGCAGCCTGGTGGAAAACTCTGGGATTGGAAAAACAAATGGGAGTAATGTCAGTTCCAGTTTAATTTTTTAAAAATAAGTAGATTGCGAGAGAAAGTCTGGGATTGGAAAAACAGATGGGAGTAATGTCAGTCCCTATTTAATTTTTAAAAAATAAGCAGCCTGGTAGAAAACTCTGGGATTGGAAAAACAGATGGGAGTAATCTCAGTTCCAGTGTAATTTTTAAAAAATAAGTAGCCTGGTAGAGAAACTCTGGGATTGGAAAAACAGATGGGAGTAATGTCAGTTCCAGTTTAATTTTTAAGAAATAAGTAGCCTGGTAGAGAAACTCTGGTATTGGAAAAACAGATGGGAGTAATATCAGTTCGAGTTTAATTTTTTAAAAATAAGTAGCCTGCTAGAGAAAGTCTGGGATTGGAAAAACAGATGGGAGTAATGTCAGTTCCTATTTAATTTTTAAAAAATAAGTAGACTGGTTGAAAAACTCTGGTATTGGAAAAACAGATGGGAGTAATATCAGTTCCAGTTTAATTTTTAAAAAGAAGTAGCCTGGTAGAGAAACTCTGGGATTGGAAATACAGATGGGAGTAATGTCAGTTCCAGTTTAATTTTTAAGAAATAAGTAGCCTGGTAGAGAAACTCTGGTATTGGAAAAACAGATGGGAGTAATATCAGTTCCAGTTTAATTTTTAAAAAGAAGTAGCCTGGTAGAGAAACTCTGGGATTGGAAATACAGATGGGAGTAATGTCAGTTCCAGTTTAATTTTTTTTTAAAAAGTAGCTTGGTAGTGAAACTCTGGGATTGTAAAAACACATGGGAATAATGTCAGTTCCAGTTTAATTTTTAAAAAATAAGTAGCCTGGTAGAGAACCTCTGGGATTGGGAAAACAGATGGGAGTAATGTCAGTTCCAGTTTAATTTTTAAAAAATAAGCAGCGTGGTAGAAAACTCTGGGATTGGAACAACAGATGGGAGTAATGTCAGATCCAGTTTAATTTTTTAAAAATAAGTAGCCTGCTAGAGAAAGTCTGGGATTGGAAAAACAGATGGGAGTAATGTCAGATTCAGTGTAATTTTTAAAAAATAAGTAGCCTGGTAGAGAAACTCTGGGATTGGAAAAACAGATGGGAGTAATGTCAGTTCCAGTTTAATTTTTAAAAAAAATAAGTAGCCTGGTAGAGAAACTCTGGGATTGGAAAAACAGTTGGGAGTAATGTGAGCTCCAGTTTAATTTTTAAAAAATAAGTAGCCTGGTAGCGAAAGTCTGGGATTGGGAAAACAGATGGGAGTAACGTCAGTTCCAGTTTAATTTTTTAAAAATAAGCAGCCTGGTAGAAAACTCTGGGATTGGAAAAACAGATGGGAGTAATGTCAGTTCCAGTTTAATTTTTTAAAAATAAGTAGCCTGGTAGAGAAACTCTGTGATTGTAAAAACAGATGGGAGTAATGTGAGTTCCAGTGTAATTTTTAAAAAATAAGTAGCCTGGTAGAGAAACTCTGGGATTGGAAAAACAGATGGGAGTAATGTCAGTTCCAGTTTAATTTTTAAAAAATAAGTAGCCTGGTAGCGAAACTCTGGGATTGGGAAAACAAATGGGAGTAACGTCAGTTCCAGTTTAATTTTTAAAAAATAAGTATCCTGGTAGGGAAACTCTGGGATTGGAAAAACAGATGGGAGTAATGTTAGTTCCAGTTTAATTTTTTAAAAATAAGTAGCCTGGTAGAGAAACTCTGTGATTGTAAAAACAGATGGGAGTAATGTGAGTTCCAGTGTAATTTTTAAAAAATAAGTAGCCTGGTAGAGAAACTCTGGGATTGGAAAAACAGATGGGAGTAATGTCAGTTCCAGTTTAATTTTTAAAAAATAAGTAGCCTGGTAGCGAAACTCTGGGATTGGGAAAACAGATGGGAGTAACGTCAGTTCCAGTTTAATTTTTAAAAAATAAGTATCCTGGTAGGGAAACTCTGGGATTGGAAAAACAGATGGGAGTAATGTTAGTTCCAGTTTAATTTTTAAAAAATAAGTAGCCTGGTAGATAAACTCTGGGATTGGAAAAACAGATGGGAGTAATGTCAGTTCCAGTTTAATTTTTAAGAAATAAGTAGACTGGTAGAGAAACTCTGAGATTGGAAAAATATATAGGAGTAATGTCAGTTCCAGTTTAATTTTTTAAAAAAAGTAGCCTGGTAGAGAAACTCTGGGATTGGAAAAACAGATGGGAGTAATATCAGTTCCAGTTTAATTTTTTAAAAATAAGTAGCCTGCGAGAGAAAGTCTGGGATTGGAAAAACAGATGGGAGTAATGTCAGTCCCTATTTAATTTTTAAAAAATAAGCAGCCTGGTAGAAAACTCTGGGATTGGAAAAACAGATGGGAGTAATGTCAGTTCCAGTTTAATTTAAAAAAAAAGTAGCCTGGTAGAGTATCTCTGGGATTGGGAAAACAGATGGAAGTAATCTCAGTTCAAGTGTAATTTTTAAAAAATAAGTAGCCTGGTAGAGAAACTCTGGGATTGGAAAAACAGATGGGAGTAATGTCAGTTCCAGTTTAATTTTTAAGAAATAAGTAGCCTGGTAGAGAAACTCTGGTATTGGAAAAACAGATGGGAGTAATATCAGTTCGAGTTTAATTTTTTAAAAATAAGTAGCCTGCTAGAGAAAGTCTGGGATTGGAAAAACAGATGGGAGTAATGTCAGTTCCTATTTAATTTTTAAAAAATAAGTAGACTGGTTGAAAAACTCTGGTATTGGAAAAACAGATGGGAGTAATATCAGTTCCAGTTTAATTTTTAAAAAGAAGTAGCCTGGTAGAGAAACTCTGGGATTGGAAATACAGATGGGAGTAATGTCAGTTCCAGTTTAATTTTTAAGAAATAAGTAGCCTGGTAGAGAAACTCTGGTATTGGAAAAACAGATGGGAGTAATATCAGCTCCAGTTTAATTTTTAAAAAGAAGTAGCCTGGTAGAGAAACTCTGGGATTGGAAATACAGATGGGAGTAATGTCAGTTCCAGTTTAATTTTTTTTTAAAAAGTAGCTTGGTAGTGAAACTCTGGGATTGTAAAAACAGATGGGAATAATGTCAGTTCCAGTTTAATTTTTTAAAAAAAATAAGTAGCCAGGTAGAGAAACTCTGGGATTGGAAAAGAAATTGAGAGTAATGTCAGTTCCAGTTTAATTTTTAAAAAATAAGTATTCTTGTAGGGAAACTCTGGGATTGGAAAAACAGATGGGAGTAATGTTAGTTCCAGTTTAATTTTTAAAAAATAAGTAGCATGGTAGAGAAACTCTGGGATTGGAAAAACAGATGGGAGAAATGTCAGTTCCAGATTAATTTTTAAGAAATAAGTAGCCTGGTCGAGAAACTCTGAGATTGGAAAAACAGATAGGAGTAATGTCAGTTCCAGTTTAATTTTTAAAACGAAGTAGCCTGGTAGAGAAACTCTGGGATTGGAAAAACAGATGGGAGTACTGTCAGTTCCAGTTTAATTTTTTTTTAAAAAGTAGCCTGGCAGAGAAACTCTGGGATTGGAAAAACAGATGGGAGTAATGTCAGTACATATTTAATTTTTAAAAAATAAGTAGACTGGTAGAGTAACTCTGGGATTGGAAAAGAAATTGAGAGTAATGTCAGTTCCAGTTTAATTTTTAAAAAATAAGTATCCTGGTAGGGAAACTCTGGGATTGGAAAAACAGATGGGAGTAATGTTAGTTCCAGTTTAATTTTTAAAAAATAAGTAGCCTGGTAGAGAAACTCTGGGATTGGAAAAACAGATGGGAGTAATGTGAGCTCCAGTTAAATTTTTAAAACATAAGTAGCCTGGTAGAGAAACTCTGGGATTGGGAAAACAGATGAGAGTAACGTCAGTTCCAGTTTAATTTTTAAAAAATAAGTATCCTGGTAGGGAAACTCTGGGATTGGAAAAACAGATGGGAGTAATGTGAGTTCGACTTTAATTTTTAAAAAATAAGTAACCTGGTAGAGAAACTCTGGGATTGGAAAAACAGATGGGAGTAATGTCAGTTCCTATTTAATTTTTAAAAAATAAGTAGCCTGCTAGAGAAAGTCTGGGATTGGAAAAACAGATGGGAGTAATATCAGTTCCTATTTAATTTTAAAAAAATAAGTGGACTGGTCGAGAAACTCTGAGATTGGAAAAACAGATAGGAGTAATGTCAGTTCCAGTTTAATTTTTAAAAAGAAGTAGCCTGGTAGAGAAACTCTGGGATTGGAAAAATAGATGGGAGTAATGTGAGCTCCAGTTTAATTTTTAAAAAATAAGTAGCCTGGTAGCGAAACTCTGGGATTGGGAAAACAGATGGGAGTAACGTCAGTTCCAGTTTAATTTTTAAAAAATAAGCAGCCTGGTGGAAAACTCTGGGATTGGAAAAACAAATGGGAGTAATGTCAGTCCCTATTTAATTTTTAAAAAATAAGAGGACTGGTAGAGAAACTCTGAGATTGGGAAAATAGATGGAAGTAATGTCAGTTCCAGTTCAATTTTTAAAAAATATGCATCCTGGAAGAAAACTCTGGGATTGTAAAAACAGATGGCAGTAATGTCAGTTCCAGTTTAATTTTTTAAAAATAAGTAGCCTGGTAGAGAAACTCTGGGATTGGAAAAACAGATGGGAGTAATGTCAGTTCCAGTGTAATTTTTAAAAAATAAGTAGCCTGGTAGATAAACTCTGGGATTGGAAAAACAGATGGGAGTAATGTCAGTTCCAGTTTAATTTTTAAGAAATAAGTAGACTGGTAGAGAAACTCTGAGATTGGAAAAATATATAGGAGTAATGTCAGTTCCAGTTTAATTTTTTAAAAAAAGTAGCCTGGTAGAGAAACTCTGGGATTGGAAAAACAGATGGGAGTAATATCAGTTCCAGTTTAATTTTTTAAAAATAAGTAGCCTGCGAGAGAAAGTCTGGGATTGGAAAAACAGATGGGAGTAATGTCAGTCCCTATTTAATTTTTAAAAAATAAGCAGCCTGGTAGAAAACTCTGGGATTGGAAAAACAGATGGGAGTAATGTCAGTTCCAGTTTAATTTAAAAAAAAAGGAGCCTGGTAGAGTATCTCTGGGATTGGGAAAACAGATGGAAGTAATCTCAGTTCCAGTGTAATTTTTAAAAAATAAGTAGCCTGGTAGAGAAACTCTGGGATTGGAAAAACAGATGGGAGTAATGTCAGTTCCAGTTTAATTTTTAAGAAATAAGTAGCCTGGTAGAGAAACTCTGGTATTGGAAAAACAGATGGGAGTAATATCAGTTCGAGTTTAATTTTTTAAAAATAAGTAGCCTGCTCGAGAAAGTCTGGGATTGGAAAAACAGATGGGAGTAATGTCAGTTCCTATTTAATTTTTAAAAAATAAGTAGACTGGTTGAAAAACTCTGGTATTGGAAAAACAGATGGGAGTAATATCAGTTCCAGTTTAATTTTTAAAAAGAAGTAGCCTGGTAGAGAAACTCTGGGATTGGAAATACAGATGGGAGTAATGTCAGTTCCAGTTTAATTTTTAAGAAATAAGTAGCCTGGTAGAGAAACTCTGGTATTGGAAAAACAGATGGTAGTAATATCAGTTCCAGTTTAATTTTTAAAAAGAAGTAGCCTGGTAGAGAAACTCTGGGATTGGAAAAACAGATGGGAGTACTGTCAGTTCCAGTTTAATTTTTAAAAAATAAGTATTCTTGTAGGGAAACTCTGGGATTGGAAAAACAGATGGGAGTAATGTTAGTTCCAGTTTAATTTTTAAAAAATAAGTAGCATGGTAGAGAAACTCTGGGATTGGAAAAACAGATGGGAGAAATGTCAGTTCCAGATTAATTTTTAAGAAATAAGTAGCCTGGTCGAGAAACTCTGAGATTGGAAAAACAGATAGGAGTAATGTCAGTTCCAGTTTAATTTTTAAAACGAAGTAGCCTGGTAGAGAAACTCTGGGATTGGAAAAACAGATGGGAGTACTGTCAGTTCCAGTTTAATTTTTTTTTAAAAAGTAGCCTGGCAGAGAAACTCTGGGATTGGAAAAACAGATGGGAGTAATGTCAGTACATATTTAATTTTTAAAAAATAAGTAGACTGGTAGAGAAACTCTGGGATTGGGAAAACAGATGGAAGTAATGTCAGTTCCAGTTTAATTTAAAAAAAAATAAGTAGCCAGGTAGAGAAACTCTGGGATTGGAAAAGAAATTGAGAGTAATGTCAGTTCCAGTTTAATTTTTAAAAAATAAGTATCCTGGTAGGGAAACTCTGGGATTGGAAAAACAGATGGGAGTAATGTTAGTTCCAGTTTAATTTTTAAAAAATAAGTAGCCTGGTAGAGAAACTCTGGGATTGGAAAAACAGATGGGAGTAATGTGAGCTCCAGTTAAATTTTTAAAACATAAGTAGCCTGGTAGAGAAACTATGGGATTGGGAAAACAGATGAGAGTAACGTCAGTTCCAGTTTAATTTTTAAAAAATAAGTATCCTGGTAGGGAAACTCTGGGATTGGAAAAACAGATGGGAGTAATGTGAGTTCCAGTTTAATTTTTAAAAAATAAGTAACCTGGTAGAGAAACTCTGGGATTGGAAAAACAGATGGGAGTAATGTCAGTTCCTATTTAATTTTTAAAAAATAAGTAGCCTGGTAGAGAAACTCTGGGATTGAAAAAACAGATGGGAGTAATGTCAGTTCCAGTTTAATTTTTAAGAAATAAGTAGCCTGCTAGAGAAAGTCTGGGATTGGAAAAACAGATGGGAGTAATATCAGTTCCTATTTAATTTTTAAAAAATAAGTGGACTGGTCGAGAAACTCTGAGATTGGAAAAACAGATAGGAGTAATGTCAGTTCCAGTTTAATTTTTAAAAAGAAGTAGCCTGGTAGAGAAACTCTGGGATTGGAAAAATAGATGGGAGTAATGTGAGCTCCAGTTTAATTTTTAAAAAATAAGTAGCCTGGTAGCGAAACTCTGGGATTGGGAAAACAGATGGGAGTAACGTCAGTTCCAGTTTAATTTTTAAAAAATAAGTAACCTGGTAGAGAAACTCTGGGATTGGAAAAACAGATGGGAGTAATGTCAGTTCCTATTTAATTTTTAAAAAATAAGTAGCCTGGTAGAGAAACTCTGGGATTGGAAAAACAAATGGGAGTAATGTAAGTCCCTATTTAATTTTTAAAAAATAAGCAGCCTGGTAGAAAACTCTGGGATTGGAAAAACAGATGGGAGTAATGTCAGTTCCAGTTTAATTTAAAAAAAAAGTAGCCTGGTAGAGAAACTCTGGGATTGGGAAAACAGATGGGAGTAACGTCAGTTCCAGTTTAATTTTTAAAAAATAAGTAGCCTGGTAGCGAAACTCTGGGATTGGGAAAACAGATGGGAGTAACGTCAGTTCCAGTTTAATTTTTAAAAAATAAGCAGCCTGGTGGAAAACTCTGGGATTGGAAAAACAAATGGGAGTAATGTCAGTCCCTATTTAATTTTTAAAAAATAAGCAGCCTGGTAGAAAACTCTGGGATTGGAAAAACAGATGGGAGTAATGTCAGTTCCAGTTTAATTTTTAAAAAATAAGCAGCCTGGTGGAAAACTCTGGGATTGGAAAAACAAATGGGAGTAATGTCAGTTCCAGTTTAATTTTTTAAAAATAAGTAGATTGCGAGAGAAAGTCTGGGATTGGAAAAACAGATGGGAGTAATGTCAGTCCCTATTTAATTTTTAAAAAATAAGCAGCCTGGTAGAAAACTCTGGGATTGGAAAAACAGATGGGAGTAATCTCAGTTCCAGTGTAATTTTTAAAAAATAAGTAGCCTGGTAGAGAAACTCTGGGATTGGAAAAACAGATGGGAGTAATGTCAGTTCCAGTTTAATTTTTAAGAAATAAGTAGCCTGGTAGAGAAACTCTGGTATTGGAAAAACAGATGGGAGTAATATCAGTTCGAGTTTAATTTTTTAAAAATAAGTAGCCTGCTAGAGAAAGTCTGGGATTGGAAAAACAGATGGGAGTAATGTCAGTTCCTATTTAATTTTTAAAAAATAAGTAGACTGGTTGAAAAACTCTGGTATTGGAAAAACAGATGGGAGTAATATCAGTTCCAGTTAATTTTTAAAAAGAAGTAGCCTGGTAGAGAAACTCTGGGATTGGAAATACAGATGGGAGTAATGTCAGTTCCAGTTTAATTTTTAAGAAATAAGTAGCCTGGTAGAGAAACTCTGGTATTGGAAAAACAGATGGGAGTAATATCAGTTCCAGTTTAATTTTTAAAAAGAAGTAGCCTGGTGGAGAAACTCTGGGATTGGAAATACAGATGGGAGTAATGTCAGTTCCAGTTTAATTTTTTTTTAAAAAGTAGCTTGGTAGTGAAACTCTGGGATTGTAAAAACACATGGGAATAATGTCAGTTCCAGTTTAATTTTTAAAAAATAAGTTGCCTGGTAGAGAACCTCTGGGATTGGGAAAACAGATGGGAGTAATGTCAGTTCCAGTGTTATTTTTAAAAAATAAGTAGCTTGGTAGCGAAACTCTGGTATTGGGAAAACAGATGGGAGTAACGTCAGTTCCAGTTTAATTTTTAAGAAATAAGTAGCCTGGTAGAGAAACTCTGGTATTGGAAAAACAGATGGGAGTAATATCAGTTCGAGTTTAATTTTTTAAAAATAAGTAGCCTGCTAGAGAAAGTCTGGGATTGGAAAAACAGATGGGAGTAATGTCAGTTCCTATTTAATTTTTAAAAAATAAGTAGACTGGTTGAAAAACTCTGGTATTGGAAAAACAGATGGGAGTAATATCAGTTCCAGTTTAATTTTTAAAAAGAAGTAGCCTGGTAGAGAAACTCTGGGATTGGAAATACAGATGGGAGTAATGTCAGTTCCAGTTTAATTTTTAAGAAATAAGTAGCCTGGTAGAGAAACTCTGGTATTGGAAAAACAGATGGGAGTAATATCAGTTCCAGTTTAATTTTTAAAAAGAAGTAGCCTGGTAGAGAAACTCTGGGATTGGAAAAACAGATGGGAGTACTGTCAGTTCCAGTTTAATTTTTAAAAAATAAGTATTCTTGTAGGGAAACTCTGGGATTGGAAAAACAGATGGGAGTAATGTTAGTTCCAGTTTAATTTTTAAAAAATAAGTAGCATGGTAGAGAAACTCTGGGATTGGAAAAACAGATGGGAGAAATGTCAGTTCCAGATTAATTTTTAAGAAATAAGTAGCCTGGTCGAGAAACTCTGAGATTGGAAAAACAGATAGGAGTAATGTCAGTTCCAGTTTAATTTTTAAAACGAAGTAGCCTGGTAGAGAAACTCTGGGATTGGAAAAACAGATGGGAGTACTGTCAGTTCCAGTTTAATTTTTTTTTAAAAAGTAGCCTGGCAGAGAAACTCTGGGATTGGAAAAACAGATGGGAGTAATGTCAGTACATATTTAATTTTTAAAAAATAAGTAGACTGGTAGAGAAACTCTGGGATTGGGAAAACAGATGGAAGTAATGTCAGTTCCAGTTTAATTTAAAAAAAAATAAGTAGCCAGGTAGAGAAACTCTGGGATTGGAAAAGAAATTGAGAGTAATGTCAGTTCCAGTTTAATTTTTAAAAAATAAGTATCCTGGTAGGGAAACTCTGGGATTGGAAAAACAGATGGGAGTAATGTTAGTTCCAGTTTAATTTTTAAAAAATAAGTAGCCTGGTAGAGAAACTCTGGGATTGGAAAAACAGATGGGAGTAATGTGAGCTCCAGTTAAATTTTTAAAACATAAGTAGCCTGGTAGAGAAACTATGGGATTGGGAAAACAGATGAGAGTAACGTCAGTTCCAGTTTAATTTTTAAAAAATAAGTATCCTGGTAGGGAAACTCTGGGATTGGAAAAACAGATGGGAGTAATGTGAGTTCCAGTTTAATTTTTAAAAAATAAGTAACCTGGTAGAGAAACTCTGGGATTGGAAAAACAGATGGGAGTAATGTCAGTTCCTATTTAATTTTTAAAAAATAAGTAGCCTGGTAGAGAAACTCTGGGATTGAAAAAACAGATGGGAGTAATGTCAGTTCCAGTTTAATTTTTAAGAAATAAGTAGCCTGCTAGAGAAAGTCTGGGATTGGAAAAACAGATGGGAGTAATATCAGTTCCTATTTAATTTTTAAAAAATAAGTGGACTGGTCGAGAAACTCTGAGATTGGAAAAACAGATAGGAGTAATGTCAGTTCCAGTTTAATTTTTAAAAAGAAGTAGCCTGGTAGAGAAACTCTGGGATTGGAAAAATAGATGGGAGTAATGTGAGCTCCAGTTTAATTTTTAAAAAATAAGTAGCCTGGTAGCGAAACTCTGGGATTGGGAAAACAGATGGGAGTAACGTCAGTTCCAGTTTAATTTTTAAAAAATAAGTAACCTGGTAGAGAAACTCTGGGATTGGAAAAACAGATGGGAGTAATGTCAGTTCCTATTTAATTTTTAAAAAATAAGTAGCCTGGTAGAGAAACTCTGGGATTGGAAAAACAAATGGGAGTAATGTAAGTCCCTATTTAATTTTTAAAAAATAAGCAGCCTGGTAGAAAACTCTGGGATTGGAAAAACAGATGGGAGTAATGTCAGTTCCAGTTTAATTTAAAAAAAAAGTAGCCTGGTAGAGAAACTCTGGGATTGGGAAAACAGATGGGAGTAACGTCAGTTCCAGTTTAATTTTTAAAAAATAAGTAGCCTGGTAGCGAAACTCTGGGATTGGGAAAACAGATGGGAGTAACGTCAGTTCCAGTTTAATTTTTAAAAAATAAGCAGCCTGGTGGAAAACTCTGGGATTGGAAAAACAAATGGGAGTAATGTCAGTCCCTATTTAATTTTTAAAAAATAAGCAGCCTGGTAGAAAACTCTGGGATTGGAAAAACAGATGGGAGTAATGTCAGTTCCAGTTTAATTTTTAAAAAATAAGCAGCCTGGTGGAAAACTCTGGGATTGGAAAAACAAATGGGAGTAATGTCAGTTCCAGTTTAATTTTTTAAAAATAAGTAGATTGCGAGAGAAAGTCTGGGATTGGAAAAACAGATGGGAGTAATGTCAGTCCCTATTTAATTTTTAAAAAATAAGCAGCCTGGTAGAAAACTCTGGGATTGGAAAAACAGATGGGAGTAATCTCAGTTCCAGTGTAATTTTTAAAAAATAAGTAGCCTGGTAGAGAAACTCTGGGATTGGAAAAACAGATGGGAGTAATGTCAGTTCCAGTTTAATTTTTAAGAAATAAGTAGCCTGGTAGAGAAACTCTGGTATTGGAAAAACAGATGGGAGTAATATCAGTTCGAGTTTAATTTTTTAAAAATAAGTAGCCTGCTAGAGAAAGTCTGGGATTGGAAAAACAGATGGGAGTAATGTCAGTTCCTATTTAATTTTTAAAAAATAAGTAGACTGGTTGAAAAACTCTGGTATTGGAAAAACAGATGGGAGTAATATCAGTTCCAGTTAATTTTTAAAAAGAAGTAGCCTGGTAGAGAAACTCTGGGATTGGAAATACAGATGGGAGTAATGTCAGTTCCAGTTTAATTTTTAAGAAATAAGTAGCCTGGTAGAGAAACTCTGGTATTGGAAAAACAGATGGGAGTAATATCAGTTCCAGTTTAATTTTTAAAAAGAAGTAGCCTGGTGGAGAAACTCTGGGATTGGAAATACAGATGGGAGTAATGTCAGTTCCAGTTTAATTTTTTTTTAAAAAGTAGCTTGGTAGTGAAACTCTGGGATTGTAAAAACACATGGGAATAATGTCAGTTCCAGTTTAATTTTTAAAAAATAAGTTGCCTGGTAGAGAACCTCTGGGATTGGGAAAACAGATGGGAGTAATGTCAGTTCCAGTGTTATTTTTAAAAAATAAGTAGCTTGGTAGCGAAACTCTGGTATTGGGAAAACAGATGGGAGTAACGTCAGTTCCAGTTTAATTTTTAAGAAATAAGTAGCCTGGTAGAGAAACTCTGGTATTGGAAAAACAGATGGGAGTAATATCAGTTCGAGTTTAATTTTTTAAAAATAAGTAGCCTGCTAGAGAAAGTCTGGGATTGGAAAAACAGATGGGAGTAATGTCAGTTCCTATTTAATTTTTAAAAAATAAGTAGACTGGTTGAAAAACTCTGGTATTGGAAAAACAGATGGGAGTAATATCAGTTCCAGTTTAATTTTTAAAAAGAAGTAGCCTGGTAGAGAAACTCTGGGATTGGAAATACAGATGGGAGTAATGTCAGTTCCAGTTTAATTTTTAAGAAATAAGTAGCCTGGTAGAGAAACTCTGGTATTGGAAAAACAGATGGGAGTAATATCAGTTCCAGTTTAATTTTTAAAAAGAAGTAGCCTGGTAGAGAAACTCTGGGATTGGAAATACAGATGGGAGTAATGTCAGTTCCAGTTTAATTTTTTTTTAAAAAGTAGCTTGGTAGTGAAACTCTGGGATTGTAAAAACAGATGGGAATAATGTCAGTTCCAGTTTAATTTTAAAAAAAAAATAAGTAGCCAGGTAGAGAAACTCTGGGATTGGAAAAGAAATTGAGAGTAATGTCAGTTCCAGTTTAATTTTTAAAAAATAAGTATTCTTGTAGGGAAACTCTGGGATTGGAAAAACAGATGGGAGTAATGTTAGTTCCAGTTTAATTTTTAAAAAATAAGTAGCATGGTAGAGAAACTCTGGGATTGGAAAAACAGATGGGAGAAATGTCAGTTCCAGATTAATTTTTAAGAAATAAGTAGCCTGGTCGAGAAACTCTGAGATTGGAAAAACAGATAGGAGTAATGTCAGTTCCAGTTTAATTTTTAAAACGAAGTAGCCTGGTAGAGAAACTCTGGGATTGGAAAAACAGATGGGAGTACTGTCAGTTCCAGTTTAATTTTTTTTTAAAAAGTAGCCTGGCAGAGAAACTCTGGGATTGGAAAAACAGATGGGACTAATGTCAGTACATATTTAATTTTTAAAAAATAAGTAGACTGGTCGAGAAACTCTGGGATTGGAAAAGAAATTGAGAGTAATGTCAGTTCCAGTTTAATTTTTAAAAAATAAGTATCCTGGTAGGGAAACTCTGGGATTGGAAAAACAGATGGGAGTAATGTTAGTTCCAGTTTAATTTTTAAAAAATAAGTAGCCTGGTAGAGAAACTCTGGGATTGGAAAAACAGATGGGAGTAATGTGAGCTCCAGTTAAATTTTTAAAACATAAGTAGCCTGGTAGAGAAACTCTGGGATTGGGAAAACAGATGAGAGTAACGTCAGTTCCAGTTTAATTTTTAAAAAATAAGTATCCTGGTAGGGAAACTCTGGGATTGGAAATACAGATGGGAGTAATGTGAGTTCCAGTTTAATTTTTAAAAAATAAGTAACCTGGTAGAGAAACTCTGGGATTGGAAAAACAGATGGGAGTAATGTCAGTTCCTATTTAATTTTTAAAAAATAATTAGCCTGGTAGAGAAACTCTGGGATTGAAAAAACAGATGGGAGTAATGTCAGTTCCAGTTTAATTTTTAAGAAATAAGTAGCCTGCTAGAGAAAGTCTGGGATTGGAAAAACAGATGGGAGTAATATCAGTTCCTATTTAATTTTTAAAAAATAAGTGGACTGGTCGAGAAACTCTGAGATTGGAAAAACAGATAGGAGTAATGTCAGTTCCAGTTTAATTTTTAAAAAGAAGTAGCCTGGTAGAGAAACTCTGGGATTGGAAAAATAGATGGGAGTAATGTGAGCTCCAGTTTAATTTTTAAAAAATAAGTAGCCTGGTAGCGAAACTCTGGGATTGGGAAAACAGATGGGAGTAACGTCAGTTCCAGTTTAATTTTTAAAAAATAAGCAGCCTGGTGGAAAACTCTGGGATTGGAAAAACAAATGGGAGTAATGTCAGTCCCTATTTAATTTTTAAAAAATAAGAGGACTGGTAGAGAAACTCTGAGATTGGGAAAATAGATGGAAGTAATGTCAGTTCCAGTTCAATTTTTAAAAAATATGCATCCTGGAAGAAAACTCTGGGATTGTAAAAACAGATGGCAGTAATGTCAGTTCCAGTTTAATTTTTTAAAAATAAGTAGCCTGGTAGAGAAACTCTGGGATTGGAAAAACAGATGGGAGTAATGTCAGTTCCAGTGTAATTTTTAAAAAATAAGTAGCCTGGTAGATAAACTCTGGGATTGGAAAAACAGATGGGAGTAATGTCAGTTCCAGTTTAATTTTTAAGAAATAAGTAGACTGGTAGAGAAACTCTGAGATTGGAAAAATATATAGGAGTAATGTCAGTTCCAGTTTAATTTTTTAAAAAAAGTAGCCTGGTAGAGAAACTCTGGGATTGGAAAAACAGATGGGAGTAATATCAGTTCCAGTTTAATTTTTTAAAAATAAGTAGCCTGCGAGAGAAAGTCTGGGATTGGAAAAACAGATGGGAGTAATGTCAGTCCCTATTTAATTTTTAAAAAATAAGCAGCCTGGTAGAAAACTCTGGGATTGGAAAAACAGATGGGAGTAATGTCAGTTCCAGTTTAATTTAAAAAAAAAGTAGCCTGGTAGAGTATCTCTGGGATTGGGAAAACAGATGGAAGTAATCTCAGTTCCAGTGTAATTTTTAAAAAATAAGTAGCCTGGTAGAGAAACTCTGGGATTGGAAAAACAGATGGGAGTAATGTCAGTTCCAGTTTAATTTTTAAGAAATAAGTAGCCTGGTAGAGAAACTCTGGTGTTGGAAAAACAGATGGGAGTAATATCAGTTCGAGTTTAATTTTTTAAAAATAAGTAGCCTGCTAGAGAAAGTCTGGGATTGGAAAAATAGATGGGAGTAATGTCAGTTCCTATTTAATTTTTAAAAAATAAGTAGACTGGTTGAAAAACTCTGGTATTGGAAAAACAGATGGGAGTAATATCAGTTCCAGTTTAATTTTTAAAAAGAAGTAGCCTGGTAGAGAAACTCTGGGATTGGAAATACAGATGGGAGTAATGTCAGTTCCAGTTTAATTTTTAAGAAATAAGTAGCCTGGTAGAGAAACTCTGGTATTGGAAAAACAGATGGGAGTAATATCAGTTCCAGTTTAATTTTTAAAAAGAAGTAGCCTGGTAGAGAAACTCTGGGATTGGAAAAACAGATGGGAGTACTGTCAGTTCCAGTTTAATTTTTAAAAAATAAGTATTCTTGTAGGGAAACTCTGGGATTGGAAAAACAGATGGGAGTAATGTTAGTTCCAGTTTAATTTTTAAAAAATAAGTAGCATGGTAGAGAAACTCTGGGATTGGAAAAACAGATGGGAGAAATGTCAGTTCCAGATTAATTTTTAAGAAATAAGTAGCCTGGTCGAGAAACTCTGAGATTGGAAAAACAGATAGGAGTAATGTCAGTTCCAGTTTAATTTTTAAAACGAAGTAGCCTGGTAGAGAAACTCTGGGATTGGAAAAACAGATGGGAGTACTGTCAGTTCCAGTTTAATTTTTTTTTAAAAAGTAGCCTGGCAGAGAAACTCTGGGATTGGAAAAACAGATGGGAGTAATGTCAGTACATATTTAATTTTTAAAAAATAAGTAGACTGGTAGAGAAACTCTGGGATTGGGAAAACAGATGGAAGTAATGTCAGTTCCAGTTTAATTTAAAAAAAAATAAGTAGCCAGGTAGAGAAACTCTGGGATTGGAAAAGAAATTGAGAGTAATGTCAGTTCCAGTTTAATTTTTAAAAAATAAGTATCCTGGTAGGGAAACTCTGGGATTGGAAAAACAGATGGGAGTAATGTTAGTTCCAGTTTAATTTTTAAAAAATAAGTAGCCTGGTAGAGAAACTCTGGGATTGGAAAAACAGATGGGAGTAATGTGAGCTCCAGTTAAATTTTTAAAACATAAGTAGCCTGGTAGAGAAACTATGGGATTGGGAAAACAGATGAGAGTAACGTCAGTTCCAGTTTAATTTTTAAAAAATAAGTATCCTGGTAGGGAAACTCTGGGATTGGAAAAACAGATGGGAGTAATGTGAGTTCCAGTTTAATTTTTAAAAAATAAGTAACCTGGTAGAGAAACTCTGGGATTGGAAAAACAGATGGGAGTAATGTCAGTTCCTATTTAATTTTTAAAAAATAAGTAGCCTGGTAGAGAAACTCTGGGATTGAAAAAACAGATGGGAGTAATGTCAGTTCCAGTTTAATTTTTAAGAAATAAGTAGCCTGCTAGAGAAAGTCTGGGATTGGAAAAACAGATGGGAGTAATATCAGTTGCTATTTAATTTTTAAAAAATAAGTGGACTGGTCGAGAAACTCTGAGATTGGAAAAACAGATAGGAGTAATGTCAGTTCCAGTTTAATTTTTAAAAAGAAGTAGCCTGGTAGAGAAACTCTGGGATTGGAAAAATAGATGGGAGTAATGTGAGCTCCAGTTTAATTTTTAAAAAATAAGTAGCCTGGTAGCGAAACTCTGGGATTGGGAAAACAGATGGGAGTAACGTCAGTTCCAGTTTAATTTTTAAAAAATAAGTAACCTGGTAGAGAAACTCTGGGATTGGAAAAACAGATGGGAGTAATGTCAGTTCCTATTTAATTTTTAAAAAATAAGTAGCCTGGTAGAGAAACTCTGGGATTGGAAAAACAAATGGGAGTAATGTAAGTCCGTATTTAATTTTTAAAAAATAAGCAGCCTGGTAGAAAACTCTGGGATTGGAAAAACAGATGGGAGTAATGTCAGTTCCAGTTTAATTTAAAAAAAAAGTAGCCTGGTAGAGAAACTCTGGGATTGGGAAAACAGATGGGAGTAACGTCAGTTCCAGTTTAATTTTTAAAAAATAAGTAGCCTGGTAGCGAAACTCTGGGATTGGGAAAACAGATGGGAGTAACGTCAGTTCCAGTTTAATTTTTAAAAAATAAGCAGCCTGGTGGAAAACTCTGGGATTGGAAAAACAAATGGGAGTAATGTCAGTCCCTATTTAATTTTTAAAAAATAAGCAGCCTGGTAGAAAACTCTGGGATTGGAAAAACAGATGGGAGTAATGTCAGTTCCAGTTTAATTTTTAAAAAATAAGCAGCCTGGTGGAAAACTCTGGGATTGGAAAAACAAATGGGAGTAATGTCAGTTCCAGTTTAATTTTTTAAAAATAAGTAGATTGCGAGAGAAAGTCTGGGATTGGAAAAACAGATGGGAGTAATGTCAGTCCCTATTTAATTTTTAAAAAATAAGCAGCCTGGTAGAAAACTCTGGGATTGGAAAAACAGATGGGAGTAATCTCAGTTCCAGTGT